>NC_139346.1:96112976-96630476 GCF_055883805.1 Amblyomma maculatum | reverse complement strand
AACGCACAGTATATAGCAAAGCGGCGCTCGGTTCTCAATATACTATGCATGGAAGCTCATCATTGTTTTGTTTTTACATATAACCGACGCGGCAGCCCCGGAAAATTATGCACCAGCAGATTGTACGAGGAGCGCGCTCTTTCACTTTTGAGAAGCAAAAGCGCTATCAAACAGACTCTCGGGAGTAGGACACTGCACGGGCCGTAATTATCGGCCCGGGCCCGGACCGGGCCCGGCCCGGCTGCCTTCTTCATTACCCGGCCGAGCCCGGCCCGCCTTTCTGACACAAACAGTGACTCGGCCGGAGCTCGTGAAAACTATGACCTACCCGGCCCGGCCCAAAACATAATTCATTAGATTATTGCGGTTTAGTTGCCGATTTCATTGTTATTATTTATTATTTCCGTGAAAAGAGGTTCTCGTTTTTATACCCCCCCCCCCCTCTACTCCTGACGTTGTCCCCTCGATGCCTGTAATAATTTCAGCGCTGCAAAATGTGAGATGACTGCAAATGAAGGGACCCAAATTAGCTTCAGGCAACTGTTATTGGTAAGGAAAATGAAACCAGTAATTTTAATCAAAGCCTAGGGTGAGGATATCAAGTAACCAACGATAGAAGACAAAATAACAAATCTATAAAATTCCCTCTATAGAAAATTTGGAAAAAAAGAGGTAGGGACCTCAACCAAACATTCAAACCACATTGCCCATTACTAGCACCTGCCTTTTTCGCACATGTAGATACGATATGAAGGTATGCAGTGGGAATAACCACTTCAGATGTTCTGTTCACTGGCTGTTTTTTCTTTTTTTTTTAATACCGCCTTTTAAAGGAAAAAGCTAGCGCTGAATGGCCGGCCTGCGTGTGCTGCGGTTTCATCCATGCATTTATGGTTTCATCCAGCTGCTGCTGTAAAAGCGGATGTTTGGATACGATGCCACCGATATTACCCAAGCCGTGTTCCGACCATATTCCGACCGTGTTCCGTTCATCACCGACCATAGGTCGGTGATGAACGCGAACAAGGACATCAGGGGTAGTAAAATCTCAAACCTGACAGCCCGTGTCGTGCATTCTATGCAGAAGAACAAATGGCGCGCGAAAATCTGAGCGAACTTCACATATGTATTTGCAGTTTTATGTGCATATATTGCATTGCTTTTCGCATTCTTTTTATTCTCTCTTTACATCCCTATCATGTCACAAGCATTATCCTGGATTCACAGTCTCGAAATATTCCTGAACTGGTACTATATTCCCCTGGTGCTACTATATTCAACTACTATTTTATTCACATTCACTTCTTAACGACCATGATGAAAGAAACACACGGAACATTTGGTTAAACAAGCCGGTCATTCGGAGGCCCGGACCAGGCCCATTCTTTCACAGACCCGTGCCCGAACCGGATCTGTGGCTTTAAAACCTATTGCCAGCCCAGCTAGACCCGCCAATAAAGTGCTTTATCCGACCTGTTCCGCTGACCGGGCCGGGCCCTGGCTTTTGGGCAAGCCCGAGCACGTGCAGTGCTCTACTCGGGAGACCGCGTCAATTTAGTAAACTCACCATTAACGGGGAACTGCTTGCGCGCCATTCAGTGTGCACATTGCTCGTGTAGCGAAGACAACCATCATCTGGCGGTTTGAAATCTAGGACAATTGACATATGTGAGCAGAGCAAAAGAGCCAGAAATACAGCACTGCACCGAAGGAAACAAAGTTCCACGTTCTATCGTCTTCCTACTCGCCATGTTTTTATTTCGCCCTATTTTAAAACTGAGAGTCGAAACTCTTATCTTATCATGAAAGCCTTTGCAAGCACAATTTTAGGGATTGCGAGTGTTTCTGATATGTTATGAAAAAGTGACAAACTGTTGCAGGATGTGCAAGTTAGTTTGTGCAAAACAGTGTCACAAGCCACATCTCTGGTGAAGAATAATGCCAATTGGAAAGGTGAACTATATATTGCCAATCCGCTTGCACGTTCACAAAATGTTAGCACTCAACACTTCACAGCAAATGGGCCGCTAGGTGTCGGTATATTGCGGTTTTTAACGCACTTTCGTTACGGGTCCCTGTGCCGAGGAAAAACGGATGGCGGCGTAGTGGTTGCTATGCGAAAATCAGATGAAAGTAAAGAAACAACAAAAGTTCCGCAGAAACCAGCAGAGTCGAACGTAACCACTCCTCCAAAGAACCGCTTTGCTTCCTCTCGAATTAAAGTCGACCTGATGCATGCATTGCATTATGACTTACAGCTAATGTGTGGGTGCGTCATTAGACAGATAATAATTACGGAAGTAATAGGTAAGTGGATAGCAAAGAATATTTCCGCTTTGCTTACTGCGATGCGGTGTTCATTGCAAAATTCATTCGATCATACGGCGCTAACACAACAGATGGCGCGAGCCGCCGCCTGCGCATACAAAATACAGTACTTGACGCGGCTAAGTGGCGTGAGCCTCCTTCATCCATCCACCCGTCGTATGTAAGCAATCGGAATAGAGGCATGCCGCAAGTAGTGGTGGCGAAGGCTGGGCCCATTGAGGAAGGAAACAACTTAGGAGTGCAAGTGTAATTCCGTCTCCTCAACGGTAGGGTCCCGCGAATTCTTTCTCATTACTGGTTGCCTCTGAGCGGGTTAAACGGCGATTGTTACCGAGAGGGGTGTCTGAACGCAACCTAAAGATAACATACACTCACTAAAAGCAGGAAATGATTATGTAATTAAATTGTTTAAGCGTTGTCATTGTGTTGTCTCGTGGCTGCGTTCACGGCAGGTATTGTGGCTATTAAGAATTAAAAACATCACATGATGCAACCTAAAGGGGAACTGCTTCCAGGAAAGATATTAGTAGCTTATTTTAATGTTGCAATTAAAAAATTTTGGAAAAAAATTAAATTCAGGATTCTAACAAATATTTCATTCGCTAAGAGGGCTCAGGTACGTAATACCAATCCATTGCGCCACTGAGTTTTTTTTTCTTTATTGCCGACTTTTGACATTTGAAACTGAAATCAGCAATACAGTGCATAAAACGCGTAAGCCAGGCTTCGGCAAACACGGAATAAAATTCTCTCAGCGACACCAAAACATCAAGCAAGGTAATCCATTCTGGTGGATCAGGGAGTGCTCGGTAACACTCTCTTAGTGAAACAACACTTTCAACAAAATGCTCGCTAACAGAACGCACGACAAGATCAGCATGTTCAACAGCAGTACGGCAGACTTTAAACGCACTCTTATTCATTTTTGCAATATTTCCGCTATCTGTCGCCAGGTTACGCTGCTCAGAGGACCCTACCGTTGAGAGAATGGAATCACGCGAGGCCCTTGCCAATCCCCGTGCATTGGAAAAAGTGTGGCGGAAGTGACGTCAAAATTTAGGGTTAGCCAAGTCGGGCCATTAGCAACGCCATCGCTGTTGCTATGAAGACTCGGGCCACTAGCAACAGCGTTGCTAAGGGCCCGAGGTACGTGAGCGTCACAGAGATAGAAAATGCGGAGGGTATAGGAGGAGGAGAGGCATTGCAGCGTCCGGTCGCGGCGCAGTCGCGGCGCAGCCGCGCAGGATTCAGAAAAGTGACGTCAGGGCCTCTCCTAAGTTCTTTCCTTCCTCCATGGCTGGGCCCTAAAGCGGTTTAGCGGCACTGCAGCACAACATGTAAGGGGGACAAACACTCAAAATCAGAAATTATATTAATACAAATTAAAAAGTATGAATCAAAATAAAAAGAATAGATATTTTGATAACTTTGCACGCGATTTTGGTAGAGTATTTCATAAAAACATTTTTATTCTTTCAAAACTATTGAAACACTCTTATTGCCCCCCTTCCTTTTAATTTTGGATTGGTCTTGTTGAGACTTTTCAGGCCTTCTTAGGTTCTTGTGAAGTTCAGTTCAGTCGATCAGCCGTGTCCGGCTCTTCGTGACCCTGTGGACGATGTCACGCCACGCTTTACGGTCTCTCACTGCCTTCCTAACATCGCATAACTTCATCTGCAGTGCCTCGAGAATGCCATCCAACCATCGCGTTCGCTGCCTACCCCTTCTCCGGCGACCCTCAACCTTTCCCAACATCAAATCTTTCTCCAGCGACTCCTCTCTTCTCATCAGATGACCAAAGTAGGTGAGCTTTAACTTTAAAATTTGACCCTCCAATGAGCAGTCAGGGTTTATGGTCGACAATATCGACTGATCTCCTGGCAGTCCAAGGATCTCTCAAGAGTCTTCGCCAGCACCACAATTCAAACGCGTCAATTCTTCGGCGGTCAGCCTTTTTCACGGTCCAACTCTCGCATCCATACATCACAAATGGAAAGACCTCAAAATCAGAAATTATATACAGTTATATATTATATACGAGTTATACAAATCTTGGTTGGCAGACTAATGTCTCTGCTCTTTACTAGGCGGTCAAGGCTAACCATTGCTCTGTTTCCCAGAAGCAGGCGTCTCCTAATTTCATGGCTGCAGTCTCCTTCCCAGGTAATCTTGGAGCCCAAGAAGAGAAAATCTGTCACAGCTTCCACTTCTTGTCCATTGATGGTCCAGGACTTGATAGGGCAAGACGCCATGATCTTTGTCTTTTTAATGTTCAGTTTAAGTCCAAACTTCTCACTCTCTTCTTGTACGCGCATCAGAAGTCGCTTGAGTTCCACTTCATTTTCTGCCATTATAGTGGTATCATCCGCGTATCTAAGGTTGTTGATACGTTTTCTAGCAATCTTCACTCCAACTAAAGACTCGTCCAGGCCGGCCTTCCTCATGATGCACTCTGCATATAGGTTAAATAGGCAGGGCGACAGTATGCAGGCTTGCCTCACTCCTTTCTCAATCTTGCGAAGTAGGCAATCCAAACAACTAGAAGTAACCAAGGCAATTAAGTTAACTTAGCTGACGAAGCCACCATAACGAAACAGCTTTTTGCTGTCTCCTGTGGTGCGCCCAGGAAGACCTTAGCTCGAAATTCTGAAAATATCCCTTTTGCGAATAATGCGACAACCTATCTGGTCGCTGCTCTGTCGCCGTTCAGTAAGATTATTATCCCCCTTCAGCCACGGTTTCTTGGTTTCGTCTCCTTCGGCGTGCGTCCAGTGGGAAATCTTTTTGCATCATTGTATTACGCTTCTCGTTCTTCGCTTGAAGCGCTGAGAGCTCTATCGCAAGATGAGCTTCTCAAAGTGAGGAAGCGAGGCTCTGCATAGGGCTATGTGTCACATTGCGGCAGCGTAGACTCAACCGTCTGTTCCGCAATATACCGCTTCCCGCCTGACTTTCACCTGTGCGTGAGAGCTTGTCAGTATCGGCTGCATCGAGCTCAATAGCTTTTTTCTGGCTCCTCTGACCTGTTTCATAGCTAAATAATTTCTCAAGTACTAGGCTTCATGTATTCGAGAATATTTAATAGCCTACAGTACATACCTTGCCTTCCTAAGGTGTGCGTGAGTTAACAAAGAGGCCGCTAAAACAAGTTTTAAAGATCTTAAAAATTGTGCCACTCTTCTTTCATGTACGGAGTACTTTACTACTCCTGCTCCGGGATATTTCTTCCAGGTGACCAGATCGGTTTTCAAATTTTGGCGTACAAATTTGGTATGTAGGCTTAGACTGGTAAATTTGCACTGGGTGGGAAACTTTTATTGAAATATTGCACGCTCTTGTATATCAATGAGAGCATGAACACCACTACAATCATTGAAGCGCAATAATCATTACCCCTGTTTTTGCTGTTTATATCGGTGATCATGGTAGCAAAGACATGTTTTCCTTTTTTTTTTTCTTTAGTTGTCTTTGAGCTCATCTTATTGCAACTTATTGCGTGCGTTGTATTAGTTCACCTGCATATATAAACGTGAAGGCGATATGACGCATATCACTTTATTTGAGTGGTCGCTGTTTTCATGAGAAGCACATTTTGCGCTTTTCATGCTGGTATTCTGCATAACAAGTTATGAAAGATTTATGCACACCTTATACCTTCTGTTTTCATTGAATTTGATGGCATGATGAATCAAAGTGCTAAGCAGGGGTCAATTTGCACAGAAAGCATTTTCCCCCTCCGCAAGTGATGCTGTATTTTAACCGAATGGTGCGGAAGTTAGAGTTTGTTGCAAATTAATAGCCACCAGGGTACTCGTATGTTTCCTTCCTTCTTGGACGTGTAATTTAGGATGCCTCAAACGAACGCAGCTCGTCACTGCATCAGAACGGAGAGTCAGATAGGAAGGGTTTAAAGCATTGTGGGGCAATCTCTGATAAAACAGGGCGAATTGTTTTTTTGTTTATTGGGCACCATGCCCAGTGATGCAGTTGCAAAAGGGTGAATGCACATACAGGACCCCCATTTGCGGCAACTAATCAAAGAAGGCAATTGTTGTTTCCAATCTTTTGGAACAGCTCAAGAAAAGGGGGTGCAGAAATATGCTACAGTATATTGACTGTGGGATTTACAGACGCAGGCGGCCAGATGTTTTCGCTGAGTCGAGCGCGGACCTACGGCAGCGCTTGATTAGAAGTTCACTGTGTGTTCTGATTTTGCTTTAGGGGCTTACAAAAATATTTTGTCTATTGTTTGGTTTCTGGCTGAACTTTCGGAACTATGCCATAGCTACATTTTGTTGTTACATTAATTCCTGCTATCGCAGCGGACCACACGTACGCTCGGCCCAGCACGTCATCTGCACAGACCAGCACGGCTAAAGAGCTTGCAGCACTGCCATTGTGTGCCGCCTCATCAGCAGACCCTTTACTGAGCATTTCATTGCTTTCTTGTGAAGGTTGGTGCTGCAAATATCACGGCGCTTTCACACTGGCATGCCTTCCTTGGTTGTGTAAGGATATATGGCATGCACTGAACCTGAAAGCTGATAATTGATTTGGTGCATTTCTTTACCTAGCAGGATTTCTCACCAGCCCCACCAATGAAAGTCGGCCACTTTAGAAGCTCAGGCAGCACAGTGACCACAACAAGAGACTGCAAGGATGGCTGCTCAAGCGCCCACGCATGAAGAATTCTTCCCATGTGGTATGAACTGTGCGAGAGCACTTGACCCCAGCTGTTCAAGATGAGCAACACGAGCAGGTTTGGCTGTCGGTGGAGCAGTCTAAACAAAGCGTTTGATTTTGGTCTCTTTTCACAGTAAAACTTGCTGCTGGGCTAGTTGGTTCATTATCATACGGGAGAAAAGTAAGCGCACAAAAATACAAACACAAGACAAGAGACAGGACAACTCGCTACCGACGCTTGCGACGAATGCGAACACACACAAAGTAAAGGGCCCACAGCACGGGAAAGATACTGAAGTAGGCTTAGATAGGTCAATTTGCACTGGATGGATATCTTTTCCGTGCTATGGGCTCTTTTCTTTGTGTGTCTTCGCATCCGTCACAAGAGTCGGTAGCGCTTTGTCCTGTTTCCTCTTTTGTGTTTGTCTTTTTGCGCTTACTTTTCTCACGTACGATCATGAACCAAATAGCCCAGCAACAAGCTTTACTTCAGTATCTTTCCCGTGCTGTGGGCCCTTTCTTTGTGTGTCTTCGCATTCGTCACAAGCGTCGGTAGCGAGCTGTCCTGTCTCCTCTCTTGTGTTTGTCTTTTTGTGCGCTTACTTTTCTTTTTTCAAAGACTGAAAGGTTGTAGGTACTGCGGCTAATACCTAAAACTTCCATCTATTAGGTCGCTGCCCCTCTGGTTTACGCATATACAGCAGTGGGTGCGATTTTATTTTCAGGTTTTCAATTTGATCAAGAGGCTGGCAGCGGCTTTTCTGCAGAAAGGCAGGGCTTGCACTATAACGTTGGATGAAATGCATATTGCAATGGAAGCGCCGTACAAGCCACTGTCAGACAGGTTTCAAGACCTTGAAGAGTATTGAGCAGCAGAAGGGCTAAATTTTGCAAAAAGTTCTTGTGTTCCTGGCCAAAGTAATATGCACACCGCGCAAGCAGCGTCTTGGCTATTTCTTCGCAGATAAAGCAGCACCTGAAAGTTTTCTGCGTGACTTTCTTTTTCAGTGCTACATTGGGGGTTATGCTGGATTACAATCTGTGGCTGTGGTTTGCGATCAGGGGAACCGAAATGTAACTTCGGTTTTGGAGCTCGTAACTCCTCAAAACCCATATCTGCATGTCAGTGGTAAACCGCTTTTCAATATTTTTGATGCACCACATTTGCCCAAGTGCATACGCAATATGTTCTCCAAATGTGACTTCAGAATAGGCAGTTACATAATCAAAAGTTCGTTAATACGACAGGCATACAAAGGATTCCGAGAAAAATAAATTCGGTCCATTCCAAAGTTGAGCGACCGCCATATCGATTTGGCTTTTGCTTCAAAAATGTCTTGGAAGCTCGCAGCGCAGGTGTTCAGCAACACTGTGCTGTTACATTATGCAGTTTGGTAACATTACAGCAGTATGCAGCAGAAGCTATCCACAGAGCGAGATTTTTTTCAGAAAATAGATATACTTTTTGACAGCCTAAACGTAACTCAGGAGTCTGGAAAGTCACCCTACGCCTTTGCAATCTGTACAACGGTCCACAAAGAGATTTCGGAGGACTGCATTGCAGTTTGTTTTAAGTATTAAGTTAGAGACTGTGCACGGCAGCCTCCTCGTTTTCATAGCTTCTGTCAAACTATAAGGGATTTGCTGATGTTTTCAAACCACTTGGCCTCTCGGCATGGTTTCGCATACCTCAAACAGGCATCTAAAACAGGATGCGCTTGAAAATACATTTGTAATTATTAGGTCATTGACGGCAGCAACTCGTCTTGCCGACAATTCCAAACAGCATTTAGGCACCTGTAAGGTAGCAACTTTCTCAGCGGCTGTGCTGAAAACATGTCAACTCTCCTGGCGACTCTCCCTGTTTCTTTTTCTACACCTGCTTCTTCTCGTTGTACAGCCGCTGCATCTTTTCCACTTGAAGCAGAAGTTTCACCCTATGATTACACATCTGCAATGACAGGGAACAACATTGTCTACTTTGCTGGCTGGTTTGCGTTTATTTTACGAATGGCCAAAGGTGTGTACAGGGTCGCACAAGTGCGAGTTGAGGCTAGACGGCACAGAGTGCCAATCAGAGCCAGTGCTCAAGTACTCACGTATGAGAAAACCCGGGGAAAGGAGATTTGGGAGCATGTCTGTTCCTGCATGCCAGTTTGCAGATGTATACTTGTCAACAGGGTTTTGCCACACCGCCCTGCAATATCGTGGGAATATGCCATATAGGCCATACTTTATTAACCCGGAGGCCGCCAAATAATGCTGGCGAAGAATCCGTCTGGCCGTCATTTTAGCTGAACATCCTGCCAGATTAGCATGCTGCTGGTTTCCACATTAACTATTAAATTAAACAAGCACTCATGCTCTGCAGATGAAATGTAGTTAGCCTTAATCATTTTCATTCTTATGCAAAGCGCAATATTACAATTGGCAAGACGCAGATGGGGTGATTACATGAAGTCCTACAACGCATTATGTGTTACGTCGTACCCACTGTAAAAAGAAACGGGAAATTTTGAAATGTAAAACCACTGAAATGCATATGTGGAATGGGTAAAAATTATTAAGAAGTAGATATGCTTAAGGACACATGTTCTGACCCCCGCGATGTTACTTTCGTAGCTGAGAATAGGGCGCAACAATTTTTCAAGCGTCGTAGCAAACGATACATTAGTCTGCAAACCAAGATCCGTATAACTCGTGCTATGGGCTTTCCTGTTGTGACGTACGGAGGCGAGAGTTGGACTGTGAAGAAGGCTGACCGCCGAAGAATTGACGCGTTTGAATTGTGGTGCTGGCGGAGGCTCTTGAGAGTTCCTTGGTCTGCCAGAAGATCAAATCAGTCGATATTGTCGACCATAAACCCTGACTGCTCATTGGAGGGTCAAATTCTAAAGGTAAAGCTCAGCTACTTTGGTCATCTGATGAGAAGAGTCGCTGGAGAAAGATTTGATTTTGGGATAGGTTGAGGGTCGCCGGCGAAGGGGTAGGCAGCGAACGCGATGGTTAGATGGCATCCTCGAGGCGCTGCAGATGAAGTTATGTGATGTTAAGAAGATAGTGAGAGACCGGAAAGCGTGGCGTGACATTGTCCATAGGGTCACGAAGAGTCGGACACGACTGAACGACTGAACTGAACTGAACTGAACAAACAATATATATATATATATATATATATATATATATATATATATATATATATATATATATATATATATACGTATATATATACGTATATATATACATATACAGACAACATAAATACCCAAGCAAGTAGCAGGGGGACAGCGGCCAATGTAGCTCAGTTGGAAGAGCACCGGACGCGATATTCGGAGGTCGTGGGTTCGGTTCCCACCATCGGCACGTTGTTTTTTCTGCTACTTTGTGTTTAATTATCTTCCCCTAAACAAGATTACATTACTAATTTCTTTGATTATCCAAGTAAACATAAAAAAAGAACATAAAGTAACATCCCCTACGTTTTCCTTGGCCTCGCCGACTGTTGGCTTCTTTCCTTCATATATATACATATATATATATATATATATATATATATATATATATATATATATATATATATATATATATATATATATTGAAAAACAAAACAAAAATTGAACCTTTCTTTTCTTATATTGAATGATAAACAGTTATTAACAACACTATGTTACACGTCCTCTGAAGTGTTGCCTACGAACAAATATCAGTAAGGTATTGCGACCTATCATTACTCGTACTGATGTCTATCACTACTCCTTTTTTCTCAATGCAGTATAAATCTGGAACCAACTGCCAAGCGACGTTGTGGACCAAACAGAAGTAAAAAAATTATAGATAGGTGTTAACACGTTCTTGGAAGAGTACTGTGCAGATCTGTAATTCTGTTCTACAAAGTATACTTTAGCGAAGAAAATTGCATTTGTATTTGTATATGTTCCCCTTCCTGTTGACCCTCATATAGAGAATAACCAGAATGAATAAAAAAAGCAACACTCGTGCAAATAAAATAAAGTACACAGGTATACAAACCCGCACGCAACACCCAATGGAGTAAACTATTTATTAATGATGACCGAAGAAATCGTGAATAAAAATGTGAGATCAAAGCGTATAATTGAAGACTAAGGTCAAAGTTCTAGAGAATCATATATACGTAGACCGTACTTTGAATTTGGTCTATTTACCTCCGGCTCGAATCCTTTGCATGAGGGAGTAACACAGATGGAGAGACACTTCTGGTCTTTCCCACATCTCTGTTTTCCTTATCGATTTAATTTTTATATTTTAATCTAAGGCATTTTCTACTTTTTATCGTCACATTTGATATTTCGATTCACATTTCACATTGCGCACATTGCATTTATGTTGTGGAAAGGGCGCTTTTTTTTAATTTTTTTTTGTATCAGACTTTGTTACTGTGGTGCGGACGTCAGCATTTTCGAACCATCGTCCCGCTGGGCGACAATTATACGCATCACCTAGAATCCGAAATAGTTGTGTTGCGTAGGCTAGGACTAGAAAAACACAAAGTGAGTGCGGAAATTTCTCTTTTCCTAATCTTGATGAAAAGGAACCTAGCGGCCGAGATAATATTCCTAATCCATTCCCCTAGCAATACTCAGAGTGGGTATCAAAATACTGGTTTATGGTTTAAAAGAAATCCCTTCAAAACGCAGAAGTACTAAGAGTTTGGGCAAATCTCGAAAGTTGTTCCCGTTCATAAATATGGGGACAGCACTAATACATATATCACCCTATTTCACACACCTGTGCTGCATTGAAGGTCCTGGAGCATTTGAATTTGAAACGCTGCCGGGGTGGCGCAGTGGTTACGGCGCTCGACTACTGTTCCCAAGGACGCGGGATTGAATCTCGGCCTCGGCGGCAGCTTTTCGTTGCAGGCGAAAAGCAAAGCGCCCGTGTGCTGTGCGCTGTCAGTACACGTTAAAGAACCCCAGGTGGCCGAAATTTCCGGAATCCTTCACTACGGCGTCTCGCATATAGCCTAAGTTGCTTTGGGACGTTAAGCCCCACAAACCAAACCATTTGAATTTGAAGGCCATTGTAGTATTCCTCGACAAAAATAATCTACTCAGTCCTAACCGACATGACTTAAGGAAAGGACTGTCAACTTAAACTCAGCTATTAAAAACAATCCACTATATCATATCCGTTCTCGACATACGCATCCAGGTTATATCTTATTTCTTGACTTATCAAAAGCGTTTGGGTAAGTATCGCACACGAAACTGATATTTAAGCTTACCATTTTCTTGCATTGTTCCCAAATGCTGTGTTAGTTCTTGGAGGCGATTTAAATTATCCAGGCATCAACTGGACTTCAAACACTGTTCTTAGTGAGTATACAAATAAAGGTGAATGTATAAAAAGGTTTAATATAGCTCACCTTTTTGCTTACAACTTGTGACTTCGCTAACTCGTGACACTGCTGCTTTAGACATGTTTTTCACGACCCACACTGTACATTCCGCAACAATGGTTACTGATAAAATAAGTGATAATTTTGCCATTCACGTTAATCTCTCCCTCGAAGTCGAGAAATGCGACCGTGCAAAGAAAAAGCATATATGATTACAGAAGTGCAAACGTTGAAATTCTGACGTCAAGCTGGTCGATTTATCGTCTTTTTATATCGATGGATTCGAGAATCGGTCTGTAAACGACAACTGGGTATTGCTTCGTGATAAACTTCTTGAATGTCAGAGAGCATGTGTACCGGTGTTAAATATAGCCCGTTCTCATTGTAACACATAGTTCACGACAATAATTAGGCGTAGTATACACAAAAAGAAACGCCTATACTGACACGCAGCTATCTCGGACTCGGAGCAGTGCGCAACCTCTTCACGTGAAGAAACATATAAAAGAAGCTAAAGATGCTTTCTTTAATACTGAAATTTCTAACCTGATGCGGAATGATTCAAAGAAATTCCGAAAGGCTGTAAAACCCAGTTATTCTAACCCTCTCCCGAGTTTAGATATAGATGGCATGCCAATCTACGAAACCCTTTTGGCGAATTAATTCAATATATATTTCGATACTGTTTTTCCTGACGAAGAGTCTTTTTCCGATAGGGGCATTCTGGAATCTGTTGGTAACTCCATGAATGATATCACTGTTTCCTGTCATGGATAGAGTGGGCCATTGATTGTTTGCCTTTGAACTCTGGCCCCGAAACCGATGGAATTTCCACAAAATCGTTAAAATTAGCCAAGCACATCTCCTAATCACTGCTACGCAGGGTTTTCCAGTACTCCCTTGACACTGGCAAATTGCCAAAACATTTGAAAATTGCTCATGTCATCCCTGTCTTTAGGTCTGGAGACAAAACTTCACTTCGCAATTACAGGCCCATCTCGGTCACTTGCGTTTCATGTAAACTCCTTGAGCCCATTATCGCATCTCAAGTCGTGCAGAACCTTGTGAATTCTAGCTCATCTTTTCTAATCAGCACGGGTTTCAATGGGGTCGTTCCTGCAAATCGCATCTCTTTTAGTTGGTCAATGATCTTCACCATTCTGTTCATTCGACTCGTCCCATTGATGCCATTTCGCTACAACCTTCGATCGCGTTCTTCGCTTTCGCTAATCCATAAGCCTAATGCAATGAATTTATCACCTGAGGTCACTGACTGGATCAATGATTTTTAACCGATCGTTTTCAATCGGTTATCATTAGCAACACGCATCCGCTCCTGTCTGATTGAAATTGGGTGTAACTCAGCGTTCTGGCTTAGGACCGATTCTTTTTCTCATGTATATAAATGACCTACATTACAACATTGCCATTAATATTCGTTTGTTCGCCGAAGATTATGTCATTTACTGTCCCAATAAAAGCCCTCATGACCGCATTATCTTACAGGATGATTTAAACGCGATTTCTTACTGCTGTAAAACATGGCTAATGCAAGTAAATACTGGCAAAACTAAAGCTCAAACGTCTTATAAAAGGCGACACGTTGGCTTTCATACCTATTTCATTAAAAAGGATGCCATTGAATATTTAGCATCCAATAAATACACAGGAGTATATTTATCTTGTGACCTTACTTGGGATTTCACATTGAATATGTTATCAACAAGGCGACTAAAACATTAGGTTTTCTAAAGCGCACTCTCTATTACGCTAATGAAAAAACGAAACTCATATCCTATACAAGACTTGTTAGGTCTCAGCTTGAATATGAATTCATCATTTGGCATCCTCATCAAGCTTACTTAGCAAACTCCATTGAATCACTACACAGAAAAGCATCCAGGTTGATTGCGAACGATTATTTCTACCTAACTATCGTTAACAGTCTTAAAGAACAATTTAACTTATTGCACCTTGAGACTCGGTGACGAAATACCCGCCTGTTTTTCATGCACATAGTATATCATGGTTCATCAGAATTTCGAAAAATATTTCTTTGCTCCCCACCCCCTCCATATCTCCTCGTGTAGACCATCCATTTAAAATCAACCCCATACATACGCGCACTAATATGTGTAAATATGCACCACTGCTGCTTGCTATTTCACAATAGAACAGTTTGCCAGAAGAGGTGGCTACCATACCTGACTATGGTTCATTCCTTAAGGCTTTGGAGGGCATCGATAGTTAAACTATCTTAGTAGCTTTCTTAATAATACTTTGCAATGCTCATTACTTTTTTCATTTATGTGTAGTGCTGTTTTTTGTGTTTTTCATTTCAGTATAATGCTCGGTATGATGCGCGCGCATAAATCACTTCTTAAGAGTGTGCAAAACTGCTTAAGTCACATAACTACTGTATAAAATTTTAGCGACCTGAATGACATATTTTCGATTTTTTTTTTGTTTTCCTTCTCTGATCCTTAGGTGCGATTGTTACTTGTGTGCCTGTTACAACCAATTGTGTTCACGTGACTTCCTCCCGCCCCCATGCAATGCCTGAATGGGACTTTAGGGTATATAAATAAATAAATACTGTCGTCTTTCGTATTTCATTTAAAGTGACCACTCCTGCATATGAGATAGAGACTGCTCTTTGAACGAACATATTGGTCATGCTGACCTTAAAGTTTTAAGGCTGGGCCATTTTCTGCACAGAATGCCCTATGACATCGACAACGCAATGCGCCACTCCCACACTAGCAGACAAGGTGTGGGTTATAGTGAGGACTTCTAAAAAGAACTGTATTTTTCAAATCGTCAAAGCGGTAAATGAGCGAGAAAAGTGTTAAAACGCTTTGTGTGTCCATAACTAGGGAATATATTGATGAGCCGATCATCTAAGAAAATAAACACCTACCTGGACAGTCGAAGCACAAACTGAAAGTTGCCACCTAAAGATGATATCGAAGATGTCGGACGAACAGAATCGGCTCTTCATTGAAGATTGATCCATCTGAGCCATATTTAGCAAAGTGGACCACCCGGGGACAAAAACGGCCTTCCTGAACTTTATCTACTGCTATCACACATTGAGCGCGCTCTTTTAAGCTCGTACTCCCCAGAACAAATTTCGAAACATATGAAGCATTAGATCGTAATCATTAAATTACACTTGTGAGCTCTCTATATATTGAGCAAATTTGTATTGAGCAAGCGCGCCGACAAACCTCTCTGCTTCCATGCGTCCTATACTGTATGTAATTAAGGTGCCCCATATTACTCACCCCAAATAGTCCGAGGGCGAAGGCCTCAAAAGAGATTCATGCCGTCAAAGCTAGACGAAGTTCGGCTAAGTGCCCTAGCAAATTGTGGTCGCGAGGGATGTTCCATCAAGGGCCATAGAAGTATAGGCTCGTCTTTTTATTATACCTGCATATGCGCTTTGTCTTCGACGTGACTCTTGCAACCCACAGGAAGAAAGCGCAAGCCAAGCGTTGTGCATCTAGCATTGATTTTTCGCCTTTTATATGCTTCCTCAATATGCTCGCTGCAGTGCGAGCTGTCTCCGAGTGCGGTAGGGGAATCGATCATAAAGTTGCGAAGTTTCCAGCGAACATAATGGCTTCTGTGCGGTGCCCTCGCCGGCGTCTTTGCATTTAGGGCCACGTTACTACGTCGCGTCCTACACCAGCATTGTGGTGGCGTAAAGCCATTGGGCCTTTTGCATTCAACCATCTCTCAAGCTGTCGAGGCTTCGTTTATTTTTCAGCAATTCTGAAAAAGCGAAAGTTTTCCTGCGCTTTTGTTGGTACATGATAGATTGCCACACAAGCCGACTGTCTCGTTTCTTTCCAACATATAGGAGCAAGTGTGAGAAGTCAAATAATCACGGCTAGCCATCACAAAAGCAAGTTCTCCATTATCGTAGTTAACGCCCTTTTATCGTCCCGCGGTCATTGTGGTCCAGTGGTTATAGCCTTCGGTCGTGTTGAGTTCATGGTCGGCAGTTTGGCCTTGGCAGAAACGGCTGGTTTTAAATTAAGGCAGAGATGAAAAACTGAGGTTTCGGTGGACATTATACTACCCCAGGAAGTCAAATGCATTAGCAGCTGTAGGCTAGGTTTGATTCTGGAGGCAAGAGAGGGTCGCTGAGCAACTTTGCTTCTAGAGGTGTGTTGAAACAAGAAAAAACTACATGCTAATTACCCTCAAGAATTTTAATTCAATTAGCAGCAATGCGTTGTTTGACTTTGGGGGTAAAGCAAGGTTGCTGAGGCATCCATTCCTTTAGTGTTAAGTTCAATGGGCATGAGTGTGGAGTCAAGTGCCTTCAAGAAAAAATGGAGAGCTCAGAAATGGCATGTATATAAGCACCAAACCCTACTGTAATAGGACCAATAAGAGCTGATTGCAGTGACTCGCAGTACTCTTTTTACCTAAATATCCACTTTCTACGGTGTACAAATGTCTGTACTTTAAAAAACAGCTGAACACAACATGCGGCCAATTAAACGCGAGTTAGGAAGACGAAGAGGGCGTTCGAATTGCACTTTTTTGAAGACAAATTTAGGCACTGAACTGCTGCAGCTGTATGTTTACCAGGAGCAAAAAGAAACAATGCAGTCACACTGCTGTCACCACGCATTCTTTGTTCCATCGAAAACACGAAAGGGATAGAAGCCTGATTCAAAATAGCCTCAACAGAAAGCACACGTTCGGGAGATTCAATGTTACAAGGCAGTTAAATGCCGCTGTTTGCAGTTAGCAGCCTATTGTTCTGAGAAACAATCCATCGACTCATATTTTAATTCGATTTTCAGGTTATTTAGTTTTTAATAGCAAATATTTGAACAAAGAGTAAGTCAATGCATATTGCAATAGTTTCAAAAGATCATAGCCTGTTACCATGAAAAAACAATACTGCGATCTTCCGCTGTGATATCTGAAGCAGGAATGTCTGAAAAAAATTGGAAGCTGTAAATACTTGATTTGTCTCCTGGGATAGTCGCGGCAGGTAACGTATTCGCAGTTCACTTTCCTGCCTACTTACGCTGTCTCAAAAATGTGCACAAACGAGATTTAAATATAGTTCCTGACAAGTCTGTATCTCTAAGCAAATCAAAGCGACAATGAATCATGTCCAGACATTCGGAGAAGCGCATTTTATGACCACAATTTGCTCGGGTATCCCAAGATTGCTTCATAAAGATCAATGCACCAGAGGTTCGTCCTGCGAGCCTCTCCCTGACTTCCAATGACAGTTCTAACGACCCATTGAAGCAACACGAGAAAGGCTTTAATGCATGATTTTATTACGCTCCACCAGAATAACCATCAGTGTATTTGCGAATTTGCCAGTTAGTGTCCTACGCAAAAGTATTCGTTTGTGATTTTCAATAGTATGGATCAAGTGGAGCCTCATTCTGAAAAGAACTGCACATTTACAATTTAATCACATGCCGTTGAATTGTCTCAGTCAAAACAAGCTATTCGACTTTTTAGTTTTTTTTTTTTTTGCAGAAAAGGCTGTACAAAACAGACTTCGGCAGGAAGGCTACATCGCACCGCATTTCAGGCCCGTGGTAATTGCCCACCTTCGTCTGATATGCCTTTTTCCCACACCTGTTGTCAGTTTTGGCAAGATCGAGAAGAGAAAATGGTGCTCTAAAAATGCTTCAGTAATTTTAAATGCCGCAACTCACAACCTACTCAACAACGGACAACGTGCAACACATTGCACGTGATGAAGCCTGTGGAGCTTTTATCTCTGCTATTGGTTTACTCCCGTCACTATAGGAAACGTGACCGAAAACGGTTGCAAAGAATAGGACTTAATTGTCACCAATTCCATACCAGCTAGTTCGGTTAGTTCCACACCTACCGACCTTCATGAAGCTTCATAGATATTCAAATCGTAAGTCAAGGTAGTTTGGGCGTCATAAGCTTCAACACAAGGTGGCGATTGTAATTGAAACAAGTCACGCAAAGGGCATCTCACCACTCTTAAAAATTGAAAGAACGTAGTTAGCCACTTTTGTTGATTCTGATCTTCACGTAGTGCGGCCTTTGCTTTAGCATACTTCAAATGACACAACGTGTGACCGTTAGGCCACCGCCCACCTGAAGGACAGTCACCTCTCAAAGTTGACTTCGAATCGCCAGATGCTTAAATATCAGCAAAGCTACCTTACCATAACTACCTAAAAACTGAGCTTCCAGCTTCGGCCGATGGCGTTTTCGCTTCTTTAAAGATATATCTGTCATTTTGTGTCGTCGCGTCATTTGACTATCACCGAGATGCCTACGTTTTTTAAAGAAATTAAAACAACGGCTCGAGCCAGCAGTATAAGGCCAAATCTCTATTGGGTCAGTAGGAGGCTATTAGCCAGTCAAGCCTCGTTCTCTTACACAGCTTAGTTTATCTCAGCCTAATCCTGCACTTTCACAATGCGTCCCCGTTTTTCAAGTATGTTTTACTACCCATCTCGTTGCGTACATAGCACGTCTCGAACCTATAGATATAACCAAGCATTCTTTCAAGAAAATCGTGGCTCCTAGCCTTGTCAAACCTGCCAAGAGTACCAAAACAATTGCTTGCCTTAGCGTTCTGCAGTTTGGTACTTGCGGAAGCTAATTGTTAAGCTTTTATAATTAGTTTATTGACGTGCAAGTTTTCAATAAAAAGCCTTAGCTTGTACTAAAATACTGCTATTTGAGCAGGTTTTTTCAAGGTGCGAGGCAAGGAGCTTCATTTATTGACACCCAGAGGTAGGTATAACGTGCAAAGCTGCTGACGTATATATCTCTAACCCAGCTGAGACTCAAATCACCATCGTTGAGGGTGCTCCTGAGCAAAGCAAAATCTGTACGTTCAGACGGGCTTCGGGGAGCTGAAGTGGCATCGCTGTCAAGTGGAAGTTTTTTTTTTTATTATTAAGCGAGCTAGCTCTTTAGGACTGTTGGAAAACGTTCCGTAAATGCCATGGAGGCGTAAATTGTTATTCCACTGTTTTCGAGGCAATATGGGTATGTGTTTACATCCCCCTTCGGACAAAAGAGATTAAAAACTGAGCTATTGAGATTTCAATAATTATCAATCTTTGGAGAACAAAAAGTCCAACATCTCTAATTTAGAAAACATTTCTTCTAGACAAACCTCTAAAGCTATTTATTACAGGCAGTTTTTTAACTTGCGCTTATTAATGCTATCTGACTCTTGACGTTAGAAATAAATAATAGGACGAAAAATATTGAACACAGCATCTCTAATAACAAGAATCGCACAGTGACTTTAAACTCTATGGACCAACCAAACCAAAAGGAGTGAATGCGTGGCTGGCGCACAGTGCAACAGCTCAATGCTAGAGCACTCATTGGTTACATTGCCCGAACCGTCATTCCTAAATTTATTAACTTTCGAGCATTCACCTGGGTATCATTACAATCAACGGTAGTTGCCCAATGTAACAACGAAACATTATAAATTTCTCATGAAAATTTAAAACATTACGTACAGCTGGCCCTTTTATCATTTCACGGATCTCCGGAGGAAGCTCAGGCTGAAAGCAAGAACTAGACGCCAGCCGTTACCACACGGACGCACATTTAATACGCACGTACACAGACGCTAACACGCAAACCAAATTAACAAAAACTAACACAACCTACGAAGACTAATGATAGACACGATTCTTCAAATTAAGAGACAGCGTTCCACTTTCGAGCTTACAGTTCGAAGCGGGCGACGCGTTTTGTGGCTCCGGGCAATAGCGTCGGCGTCGAGGTGGCGTTCGGCTTGCAATGAGCTGTTCTTGTTCGCCGCAGCGGACGACCTCCCGTTGAATCGTGGGCTGAAGCAACGTTGGCGTTCGCGGTAGCGTTGAGGTGAACCATCTGGGCGGTGCAGGTAGACAGTGGTTCGAGCTTCAGAGGTTCCCCCTGGACGTAGCAGGTGGCTGAGTAGTCGCTCAATCCCCGGAACTGTTTCGAGAACAGCAGGGAGTTTACGGTGCAGTGCCGTAGAACATGATACCACCTTTACAGCAGCCACCGTTGCTCACTCCCATCCAAGGCGTCCTCTCGGAGCCTCCGCTTCCCTGGCTTCCACCCTCATGCTTCTCGATATCGCGCCCTCTTTATAACCTCTACGTTGATACATGTCACCCTTATAGTCGTCTTCATCGTCTTCTGTTCTCCAATCAGCGCTTGCCATGTCCCCGACTACTTCATCTTCTTAATCCTTCGTTGGTCCACGTAATTCTTATCGCCGTCGTCGTCTTCATTGTTTTCGCAAAAAGCCTCTGTATTTGGCCTTTTACATGCGACAATCATCTTATAAAAGAGGTAGTGGCTCAACTATCGAGCATTTCCTTATCTAAATGCACTTTGTTCATCGTGACATTTGCTACATATGCAGGGATATCTCGTAAGTACGAAAGTGCACCAACCATCCGTTCTAGCCTCTCACTGGTACACTGTTCACATTTAGAACCGCTTGAACTATATTAAAACCGAGAAGCCATATTCCCCTCATTAGGAGCTGTGTTTCCATTGAGGCCAAACGAAGTGGCGTCCATGCGCTGCGTGATATCAGTGCACGTTAAAAAAATCCAAGTGGTTGAAATTTCCGAAGTTCTCCACTACGATGTCTCTTAGAGCCTGAGACACTTTGGGAAGGTAAACCCCAGAAAATAAAACTAAGCCATGAATAGGTGCTACAGCGGATCTGTTTCGTTTATCTAGTGAATTCTGATTAGTTCGAAGTCTGAGACACAATTAAAGTTTCTTGGTTCTTTTTGGCTCAATGGAACGAATTTTGGTCACTGATTAACAGTGCGGGGCGAATCTGTATTATCTTCAAATCTGTGAGTTGTGTAAACAAAAACTACATGTCCGGCAATCTTGTATTGCTTCACAGCGTTTACTTAGATTTTATAGGCCACTGCTGGGTGTAGAAGGAAATTATTTATTTGTCTGAATACAGCACGCTCCAATCAAGAACGTAATTTTTTGGCTAGTGTTATTTAAAATAGCGACATTCGTTGCCATTTATTTCACTCCGATCGAGCGAGGACCCCAAAACGCAAAGAAAAGGATTTAATAACACAATGCATTCTTGTGAGCTATTTCTAGATACCAGTTCGTCAGTAACCCAAATATTTATGAGTCCTTGCCGCTCACCCACATTGACGCTTACCCACCTCTTTCGTTAAAACTGCCGTTGACCTTTGGAAGCTCTTCGTTCATACCTTATATTCTTTTTTAAGAAGCAACTGAGAACTGCGGTACCCAACGTTTCTTCCGCTGCTAAATATAATCCGTTGCTCTAAGAAAAGTTCCAATGCCCTCCTCAAGGACTCTTTCTCTGGCAAATTGCATAACATTGCGGGAAAACAGCTCGTGTTTTTTTCTGAGCATAGGTGCACAAAAAGAACAGCAGCACCAGACGCATTTGATACGGTTTGTTATTTCTTGCGCATATTCCTTCCTGTTAGGCAGTGCTTGAGTCTTCTTGTGTGTTTTTTGACTTTGACTTGTAGCTGTTTGAAAACCTCCACTAACAACTTCATCCGACATTTAAGCCATTAAAAAGTCAATCAGAAGAACTTAGAAAGTTTTTCTTGTTCGGGAATTTGTTGTACTCGTTCATGTCGCCTGCCGAAACAAAACGTCAGTTTGCCATATATACCTCACGAAGGACAAGGTCTACAAGGGGGTGTAAGGGTGAATTTTGACGAGAATTCTGTGCCGCGTCTTAAACCTTATTAACGAGACGTGTTTGCGACGCTTCGTTTTAGGCATTGTGCGACCTATTTAGCCTTGCTTGCGGCAGAGGTGAGCCATGTACTCATCAATACCGGTGCAGAGTTTTACAAACCTCTCCTGAGTACGAGTACTTGCTCTTCGCACGTCACACTCGTTTTCTTCAGCCGAAGATCCTGAAAATGCGCTTTTGTGCAACGAACCGGACACTTCAGGAGGCTCCAAAGTTTTTCTTCGGCGCTCAAAACGGGGTTTCTATTTAGCGCGTAGCCACTCACCACACCAATTCATGACGTCAAGCATGACGTCCGCTGCTTAGCGCCGCTTCGACAACCTAAACGAGGACAGTCCGAAGCAGCCAAGGAACCGACGCGGCGGCTTGCTCCCTTTGAGGCATAACAAAGCGTCACGGCTTGGAAGCGTACGCGTCTGGCTTGCGGTGTGCAAACAAATCGGCATTAGCCGTTCAGAGAAGGCCGGCACAGGTGTTTACGTCCGCGCTCGAACGCACTCGAGTCGTCAACCCGGTCGACCTGCATTTCTCAAACCCACTCACGTTTACAAGTTCCCCGATGAGCCCATAACATGACGTCACATGCTGTAACTGCGAGTAAAATTCCATGCAACGCAGCTGCTCCAGACAAAAATTTAAAATTTTCTCACGGTGCGTTTCGATTCTCTTGAATGGATCCAGCATATATGCCTGAAGAGTGTGCACACTGGTGATGCATCGTCAGTGCACAAAAGTTTTCTGAAGCTATTGCGTCACACCTAAAGGCAGTTATTGCAGCATTGACAGCAGACAGAAGGAAAGTACGAACACGACTTCCGTGTTTCAGAATGATTAACAGGGTCTGCGAGGTACATCGAGACAGTGTGTTTTAGGCGGTGTTAGTAAAGAGAGCTTGCGATATGGGAGGCCGTCTAGGATTCTGAGTGCCCGCAATTCATTATTTATGTGTGTAAAGTATCTTTAAAGCGAGGACCTAACGAGATCACACACACACACACACACACACACACACACACACACACACACACACACACACACACACACACACACACACACACACACACACACACACACACACACACACACACACACACACACACACACACACACACACACACACACACACACACACACACACACACACACACACACACACACACACACACACACACACACACACACACACACACACACACACACACACACACACACACACACACACACACACACACACACACACACACACACACACACACACACACACACACACACACACACACACACACGCACACGCACACGCACGCACGCACACGCACGCACGCACGCACATACACACACACACACACACGCACACGCTCCCTATGTGAGCGCAAAGCTACACCCAGCAGGGACGTCACTCTACAGCGTACGTTCCACTTGACCATCGCAGCGCTAGCTAGGAACAAACAGTACAGTAGCGTTGAGAAGCCCAGATCAGAAGGGCAGTCGAAACAGAGATTACCTCGTATAGGCAACACGAAATGGCTTGCACTGTAGCGAGGTGGGTTCTGTGGCCAAAGCTACCGTTCGTATGTACAATTGAATGCGAAATGATCAGACATTTTTCCCTGCAGGACCAAGAGCAACTGCAGCTTGATTTTAAAGCAGCAAAAAAATGCAATGGCTCTTTTCCCATTGCTGGTTCTCTACAAGTCTGCTATCGCATCCAGCTGCCTAAATTTAACTAATGATTTGCTATTTGAATAGACTTGAACTTCGTAGTAGACGGAATGATCAAACTGTATTTGATTTTGGCGAATAAAGTACTACTTTGCCTAAAAATCGCTGTTTTTCTCGGAGCCGTATATTGCAAATTAGAAGTGTCTTTCCTGAATGAGACGGCATGGCACTCTGTCGGTGTATAAAACAAGTATAGATCTTGCTCTAATATCACAAACTCGGTTACTTATAGTTTTGTTATTCGCATCGTGTCGCCAATGAAGGTGGCTGCATTATTGTTGAAATAGTTCCCATTTTAAAAAAGACAATAAGTTTCGCGTTTGTTATAAGAGAAATTATAGCTGTCCACATATGCATTGGAGTGCTTTTGGATGCCCTCGGAGTAAATAAAAAGAAATAGGAAATGCAAATCACACATTTGTAGGTCAAACAACATTTCTGCTGCTGGCATTGTTCCACGTAAGTAGATATCTTCAAAATACAGATGTTTCACGCTATTGCATTTCGCAATTCCAGTCAAATTTGTGCTGTCCTAAATAAAAATAATTTTGTGATCTCATTTATCGCGGCAGGACGGTGAGATATTTTATTTATTCACTAGCCGATAACGTTCTAACGCACGGTTATTGGAAAAATAATTTCTGGTTTGTTCGTTTGTAAACAGCTGAATGCGATATTTCCAATACGTGGTGGTTTCTTAAGCGTCTGGTTCCAGACAGGGGCTTAATTTTTAGATTCCTGTGTACCCTGTTTCGCTAAGTCGATGTCAAAAGAATTAGCAGGCATTCCTCGCCATTTGTGTCTCTACTGCATTGTGTTCTTTCGCGATGAAACGAAAAAAAAAGAAAATTGGCTAGGTTTCTATTTCCTATAGCGGGCCCTCCTTGTAATTAGTTAGGTGCAAGAGATTCTGCATTGACGAAATATAGCACGGCATCATAATGCTTTATTTCTTTTATAGTGTTTAACGATCCAAAGCGACCTATGAGGTACATCGTAGTGGAGGGCTGCGCACATTTCGACCACCTGGACTTCTTTAAAGTGCACTGAGATCGCATATGACAAAAGCGCCTCGCTTTTCGCTTCCGGCGAAAAGCGGCCACCGAGGTCGAGATTTGATCCCGCGTCCGTAGGTTTGCTGTCGAGCGCCTTAATCACACAGCTTTAAGCTGGACGTCTGCGTTTGAAATGTAACCGCTACGGCCCAGTATTCAGTGTATTGTGCTTGAATGCTACTTGCATAATTGACCCGGGGATACAACTCTGTCTGATTTGTGGGGTTTAACGTCTCAAAGCGACTAAAGCTATGAGATAAGCCGTAGTGGAATTCAACAGGATAGTTAAGCGGGCGAGTTGGTGATATATTTCCAAAAAACAGCGCGAACAGACGGGGACCAAAGGAAGAAACCACAGGAACAAGCGCAGACTCTCAACTAAAGCTTAATCACAGGAGACACGCTTATATAAGGTAGTGAAATGTGGAATTGTAGTTTCATCATTGTCATCTGCGTTGTCAAAATCCTGTCATCATGTTACGAAACAAAATTTCGATAATCAGGCTAAAAGACTTAGGGAAGCAGGTTATCCAGCTGAGCGTATAACTTTGGGCTGCAATAAAATAATTAAAAAGCTTAAATCGCCGGCATTGCTGCCGTTTTCACAGAAAGAACAAAAACAAAAATGTCTGCCGTCCTTCGCTATCTACATACACCGCCTTTCTCATTGTCTTAAAAATGTGGCCCATAGGTATGAAGTTGATGTCTTTTCGGCCCCTAATAAGCTCATTAAAATTTGTTCAGTGGCAGAAAATAAGTCCCGCAATCCTAATGAATCTGCAACGTTTGTGGTGTTAATCACGATAAGAGATTTGCGCCGTGCTCCAAAGGGACAGTTTATGAAATCCCTCTGTCCTGTGGTCAGATATACATTGGGCAAACGGGACGATGTATTAACACACGACTCAGAGAACATCGTAACTCGATCTAATCTCTCCACTGATCTAGTTGATCACTGCCGAGAGTGTCAATCCTGTTTTCCGTCCTTGCATTTTACTGACATTTTGTACAAACCCCCCGACTAGCTGACCAGGGAAATCATCGATGGCTAAGAAAGAAAGATTGTGAGTCAGCAAACCATCCCTGCTCCTGCTTGACTGTGAGGTTGCATATCTGGATATCACATAGTAACACGTGCGTTCTGGTTTCGGTGTTTTATTGTTTTCTGTTTCCTTATATAAGCGTGTTTCCTGTGATTAAATTTTAGCTGAGAGTCAGCGCTTGTTCCTGTGGTTTCCTCCTTTCGTTCCCGTTTGTTCGTGCTATTTTTGAAAAAAGACGTAGAGGAGCGCTCCTGAAATTTCGACCACCTGGGGTTCTTTAACGTGCACTGGAACACACGACCGCCTTGCTTCTTGCCTCTATCGAAAAGCGGCCGCCCAGGCCGGGATTCGATCCCACGTTCTTGGGAAGAGCCGTCGAGCGGCTTAGCACTACACCACTGCGGCGGGGGTAGCATTTTGTGTTCATTACATTGCTTATCTCGCTTGCATTTCTAGCTTTACATTCGCCGTATATACATTGCTCTGTCCTATTCTAGGTATTATAGTATGTACGCTCTCCTGCTGTTTATTCATGCGCACTTCGTCTTTGTGCCGGCCATCAAGTTACCTTTAAACTGTTTTAGATGCGGCGAAAGATGTTCTTCCGTATTCCGCATTTCACCATCAAAGCACCAAAGCAAGGTATGACTGTTACCTCAAAAGCGCCCATTCAGTTTTTCAACTTTTGGCGGGACAACGCCTATTTTCTCTTTTCCATTTATCTATTTGGCCAACAACAACCCATCTACCTCTTTCTTCGAGAAAACAAATAAATTAAAGTGAGAAAGCACTCCAGTTCGTGGCCGCCGGTAACCTTTGTAACAGAACGAGGCCGCCAAGCTCAAATACCAGCAAGCGCCCTACCGATGTATCCTTGGCCGAAGCAATACTGAAACGAAAATTGTACACGGAAAGGAAAACTGTAGCTTCCAAGAAAATTTCATCTCTCATGACCAACTTCTGACAATATCTTACTTTCCCAGTCGTTTAAATTCGTCGTTCTCCCATAATGTGCATGTAAATGCTTTTTGACGTTTACGTTCTTAAGAATATATCTGGCTTTAATTTTATCCTCGTTGCATATTCAGCGCATTTCTTCTTTGCAATTTTTGATAGCGGCGCGCGAAATGTTAGCCTAGTACAATTAACGTGTAGTGAAGATTAAAACATCGTATTTGCTTACTTCTTGGACTTAACAGTTTCTTGCTGTTGCTCAAAACTTTCAATTATACAGAAAAGAATTGGTCTATTCATAGTGTTGGACCATGCTTTCTGATTAACCGAGATGGTGGCCTTTTGCAGAAATATTGCACAAAATACAAAAATGCACCTTATATCGCAATGCGCGTTACAAAACGTCGTTCCTAAAAGAGAAGAGATTGTTTTTCAATTTGATACCTGTCCAACAACCTCTGTGACGCTCAGCTTTGTGGACTTTACCTCCAAATATTATACTTCATTTTATTGCTTTGCATCATTCTCCTTAACATGTTCATTATTTGGAAATTGCTTGAGATAGTTTCAAAATAGGCTTGCGCGACATATTCCGTATTGTTATATGTGATCCATGCAAACTGCTAAATATTCTGACTCCATGCCGCGATTCTTACTATGTCCGTGAGCTTTTGATATAGTCCTGCCCTCACTTCCTTGCCTTCCGCCCTCGATCCTTTTCTCCTTCCACTCCTCCTGCCCTCACTGACCTATGTAAGGGCAAAATGTGCATGTTGTTGCCAAAACATCACGTGCAAAGTTGGCACGCAAATACAATAAAAAGAGCAAACGACATCTGAAATTTATACATGTTTCTAGATGACGATCTCGTAATGAATGCTCCGCAGACTTTTCTTTCTAGCACTCGCTGAAATAAACACTCCTGAATCATAATGCTAGCTGTCTGATGCTTATTGTGCAAGCATTGCTTTTTCCGACTTTCAGCCTATCTGCCACGAATTTCGTTTCACGTTTTCCTTCAGATGCTATGCAGTTGCATCAGAATTTTACTCACAAAGTCTGAGTGCTCTGTCGGCCCATTACAGCTGCACACATTGTTCGGGCACCAGTATCCCGGGTCCTTTCTTCAAATAAAAGGTTCTATTCATTAAGAAGACGTTATATTTCCCTCTGCAAGACCTGCGGGGAGCGAAATACTTCCCGAGTTGCTATACTTAAAGTCCTGTTCCTAGCAATGGTCGCGTAGATAGGTCCACATTTCTAATTAGGAGTGGGCTTGAAAATGGAGGCTGACCTGGGAGACGACTGGAATTAATGTGTTCGAGCGTGGGTTGAAATTTCCTTAAAACACTCCGCGACGTAATTTCAAGCTTCAGAGTTTGAAAAGTGGTCCGGTCCACTTGGCGGAACATAAAATACTAATAAAGATGTGTTAATATAGTTAGCTGACCTTAATACCGTTGTTTCCCTGAAGTGTGTTTCTTCGTGGCAGCGCTTAGGGGAACCAGTGAAACACAGGGTCTTGTTTGATGTAATGTCGTCAGTGATTGTGTATCGTTCTTCACACAACTAGAGTGAAGATAAGGATATCTCAAAAGGAGTTAAAAATGTGTCAGTGCGATTTTCAGCAAAACGCTTCTTCCTTATTTTACACAAGTGCGAGTGCAACATGTGTAGTACATTGCGCTGTTTTTGATAATATTTTATACAGTAGTACATTACCTGCCAAATTATGCTTGGAGAAGAAAACGTTTTTTGTTCGTTGGTCGATGGACTGCTTGATTTACAATAAACCGGAAACCATTGGCCGTATCTTTATTAACTGCAGCTATGCAGTATTGTTTTGTAATATCACGCAGAGAACCTTAAGAAAGGACCTGCTAGTCAAACTTTGCGGTATACGGTTATTGGGTATCAATAATCAATGAGTGTGTGCCACGCGGTTTAATGTGGCATGGTTTAATCCTATTGATTTGCCTCCCCATTGTATGGAACATCAATGGCTGCGATACACGCTGATGTGGATGCTTGTTCAGTCAGAGAGTATAAAATTGAAAGCAATGTCCAAAATGTGACCTAAATGAATGTCACTGTTGACATAGCTCATTTACTAAAATACAGTGCAGGCATACTGTTACTCCACTGTAATCGTCATTGAATACAGGGAACGAGGAAAAAAAATGTTTCGGTGGAGCTAATGCTTTGTTTTTGGACTCATATGACAGCGATTCGAGCACTACTCATGCGTGCCCAATATGTCTTTGTTTAATATTTACACCGGGCCACTCATGTCTCAATTTTACCTCAGGAGATGCTCACTTTTAAGTAGCATTTGAAGGCCCTTCAAAAAATATATGGCCATTCAATATCACCAAATAATATTTTGTCATCGTTTTCCTTTCTTTCAAACACCATCTACCGCTTAGAAAATAATTTACGCTGTTTCTTTACCTTCAGGGTCAATTCTGAAGCAACATTGACTCAAAACCTCAGTTTAAACTCATCAAAATGGTCCGGCACACTGCCCAGTTTACAGTTTGGAAGTATGGTATCAAGTGTAATCTTCTAACCTTCCTCATTACTTACCGTATTCAAATTATTTGTCTATACTACCGCCAACCATTGTAATTCTTTCTTGTTGCTTTCAGCAGCTGCCGGCAAGAAGCTTTCTCTCTCTAATTATAGCTCGCGGAACGATATTGCGCTCTTTGGTTTTTCCCCGCCGGTGTCGCGAGACGTCATTTTAACACTTTTTTTTTTTTTTTGCGTAGTGAGAGTTGCGCTGAGATTTACTTCGAATGATTGCAGCCAAGCATAGCTGTTTCCGCATTGTTCTACATTTTTCGTTTGTTTTGGCCACTTCATTTTGATGTTTCTTCACCGACGTTAAACTGACCGCAGCATAATGCCGCAGAAAGCCTTTAATGGCTCATACTGTCGGCGTCCGTCTGGTTACACTGTAGCTGTCAATCAAATTTATTTTTTACTTATTACAACCTCAAAGGCCGCATTGAAGAGGTATAACATTAGGCATTGGGTTACAGGGTGTAATATTGCTTCGATTGATGATTTTAATTGCGATGTATCAGTATGGAGCACGACGTCGGCAGGCAAGTCGTTCCAGCTTTTCGCTGTACGCACGAAAAATGAATACAGATGCGCATTGCGGAGCATGGGTGGTCTTTCCGTGGTTCGTGCGGCTGGAGGGGCCGTATGCAAGGATGATAACAGATTCGTGCGGATCATCATATTAGAATTTATCAAATACAACAGTGTAGTAATGCTACGCCAGTTAGCTAAATTCGAGAGGTGAGCATTGCAGTTTAGTTAGGTAACACTTTCATGATAAGAATAGATAGACAAGATGAATCTAGCGGCTTAATTTTGTATTATTTCTAGAATGTTAGAAATATTATTTTGATTATTGTCCCCAATAGCGCATGCATACTCTGATTCGGCCGTACAAACGTTACATAGGCTAGTGATTTTAATGATGATGGTGCTAGACCTAGTGTTCGCCGAAAATACCACAGACCTCGGTTAGCTTCCTTGGAAACTTGTCTTACGTGGTATGTGGTATCATGTGCGAAATTAAGGCTACGATAGTTATATGTGGTTAGAATTGCAATTTCTGAGTTAGCAATCAGGTGCTTTGAAGATGGTTCAGAGGGACGCCTGTGAAAGGAAAGAAAGGAGTTTTTTTTTTTCACTTAACAGACATTAGCCATTTACTGCAGCAAGTAAAAATGCCATTTATGTTGGAATGAAAACGCTGGCGAACACTGTGAGTAATTATAGGGCCATGAGCAAAACAGTCGTCAGCAAATGAGCGTATTTTAGAGCATATGTCAGTTAGCAGGTCGTTTATATAGATAAGAAAAAGCAGGCGTCCAAGGACTGTGCCCTGGTGTACCCAAGATGTAACTCAGGAGCAGGAAGATGAGCATTTATTAGCGAGAACAAACTGTTTCTGGTTAGTTAGAAAGTTACAAAGCTAGTAGAAAACAAAGGAATTGAGATTAAGACGCGAAAGGTAAAAAAAAAAAAAAAAACGTTTGTGTGGAACTTTGTCAAATGCCATTTCGAAATCTAAGAAGAGGGCATCCACTAAAATGTTGTGATCATGGTTGAAGCTTAAGTCAATAACAAATAGTTAACAGAGTATCGCAAGAAAAGCCCGTTATAAAACCGCGTTGGCTAGAGTGAAAGAAACTAACAAATACAAGAAAATTCATTATGTGAGAAAAGCTTACATGTTCCATTAGTTTAGACGGAACGCTCGTAATGGATATCAGACGGTAAATATGACGGAAAGATGAAGTCGCTTTTTTTGGCACTGTAATAACTTTTCTCACTTTGCAGTCTTGCGGTACAATTCGTGATGAAATGAATTGCTGAAAAATATGAGATAACAGGGCACTTGTGATGTATTTTGTATCTTTAGCAACTCCATGTTAATATCCTCATTAACTGCTGATGAGGTTAGTTTCAAAGAATCAATTATTTTAACAATCCCGTGCGGTTTGACTAAAATATCAGGCATAGCAGGAAACCCAAAAGATTAAACATAAGGTAAGTCCCCCTCTGGTTCGCGAGTGAATACAGAACTAAAGGCGCGGTTTAACACTTCAGCAACACCAGGTTCTGAAAATGCAGCCATGTCATCATCACAAAGTGCTATTTGGTTGCTAGGGTTAGGGCATATGCATCTCCGAAATTGACCAGGGTTCGTGCGTAGTATTTCTGGGAGTGTCGCATTCAAAAATGATTGCTTAGCTTTAGAAACATCGGTGCTAAATAGTTTTCCTTCGTAATACTTCTGCCATGTATCAGGGTTGTCATTTAGTCTGGTAGTTCGAACGAGCCTTTTCGTCTTGTTATTGAGGCATTTTATTGCATTATTGACGCAAGAGGATGTTGTGATGACGTCATCAGAAAGATAAAAAATTCTGTCTCCACCGGGAATGGAACCTCGAGGCCCCGAATCCGCAGCCGAGCACTTGAACCAACTAAACCACCCACGGCTTTTTTTTTCTTCTTTATGGCCTGACTTTTGCAAGACAACACAAACACATACAAGACATTGATATAATAGGCCTATCAGGGGTTGGCTTCGTCGATCGTTGTAACATTTTTTTTAGATCGATCAAAGGTTCTACCTTTGGAAGCCACTCAGGATTATCATCGACAAACTTTATAATCTCGCTGAACCAATGAACAGCCTCGCGGAAAAAAGTTCGTGCAGGACGCGAAACGCACATCATAATTCTGCTTGTCTACCATTCAGATTATAGTGGCGACCACAATGACGCTGCAGGTAATGATAATGACAATTATGACAGTAGCTATGATAATGACGATGCATTTAACTTACATTGATAATGAGTACAAACGTGATGTACGCTATGCAGCAGCAACGCTCAGGCTTTCGCCTTTGTTCAGTATACATTCAATAGTACTTTTGTGTTCGTATTCTGCGACCGAGCAGCGCGCTTTATTCTACTTCCGCCGCCGGCGCAGTGTGCATAATTTTTTCCTGGCGCCCGTCAATCCAATAAGAGATCATTTCAGTGCAATCTTCATGTCTTCTTTCGTGTCTTTCGGTATCGTCACCACTGCGCAAGATATGCTTGAAAGGCCTACGAGACGTTGTTTTTTATAGCCCTTTCATATTTCACTACACCGTTTATCACCTAAAGAGGCAAAAAGATAACAGAGACCTCAAAATATCATCCACTAGAAGGCATATATTTTTATCCTGTATTTTGATTGTAGATCGATACGAATAGTAAGAAACTTGAGTATTATCCGTAACAAACTCCATGCTGCTGTGTACGGGGTGTTTTTTGTCGGCTTATAATTTGTAGAAAAATAGCTCCGTACTTGGCGCAAATACTTTAAGGTATCCCTTGTCTGCCACGTTATCAGGTTTTGCAGGTGTTCTCAAACGACAGCTGCCTTTATCGCAGACGCCATAAAAGCACCTGTCTTCTGTAATATTCAGATTCATGCCCTCATTAGGAACCATGAGCATAGCACTGCTTAGAGTGTGCGTAAAGTGACACTGCAGAATTTAGCACAGTGGACGTTTCATGATTGCGTGCTTATGATAGTAATGTTCTAAAGGGCGCATGCGCAGAACGTTTGGGTAAAAAAAATGCGTATGCTTGCAATTTTCAGAATTTAGCGCGATTCCAATATCACGCATGATCATCCTGAAAACATTACGGCGAAGTTATTCGAAACGAGAGCCACTCTCTTTGTTTATGTTAAGTGGCTTCAGTTACAGTTGGTTCACAGGAAGGGAAAGGCACCGTATCTGTCACATTTGCTCTGTGACCCCTGTACCGCGCCTATGTGGCTTCAGTTATATTCTTTTTTTATGAATATTGCCACACCACTGACCATCTTCTGGCGCCACCAAGTCGCCGAATGTCTTGGCACGCGGGTAAGCGTCATCCTCGTCTCTCTCGAGTTTTCGCTTGATTAAAAAGGGCCAGCTCGGTTGTTGTGCTGCTTGCTACGTGTGTTGGTGACATTTGGTGGATTGTGCAGGATAAGATCCCATGTACGTTGCCCCCGAAGACGTCAGTGACGCTGCTCCTCAACGCGTGGACGCGACTCCTGTCCATAAAGCCAGCCGTCGCCTGCGAGGCCTGCAACCTGAGTTCGAACCGCTGTCCACCCCGCTACGAACCATGACATCCACAACGAGCAGCCAGACAAGCCAGCCTTCCAGCAACGCCCCACCGTTCGTCCTTCTCGCACCGCGATCACCGCCATCATTTCATGGTGGCCGGTTAGAGGATGTGGAAGACTGGTTGGCCAGTTTTGACCGTGTGGCTGCATTTAACCAATGGGACGACGAGCGGAAGCTAATGAATGTGTACTTCGCGCTGCAAGACTCGGCCAAGACGTGGTTCGAGAACCACGAGGCGTCCTTTGTCAACTGGGCAGCCTTTCGCCGTGAGTTACTTACAACATTCAGCTCGAGTGCGCGCAAAGAAAATGCAGAGATTGCAATTCGTTCAAGGTCTCAACAGTCAAATGAGAGTGTGGCCATGTTTGTCGAGGACATGACGCGGCTTTTCAATCGGGCCGACCCTACCATGCCTGAGGCAACGAAGGTACGGCACCTCATGCGCGGGGTGAAGGAGCAGTTGTTCGCTGGCCTCATTCGCGACCCCCCAAGAACTGCCGCAGATTTTGCGAGAGAAGCTACCAGCATGGAACGTTCCCTGCAGGAACGGAGTACCCAATACGGCCGCCAGGCAAGCGTAGCGGCCACACCCTGCTGCGCGTCCGTGCCAGCAGCTAGGAACGAGGCATTGCGGGAGCTTGTGAGGAGCATTGTCCGCGAAGAGCTGCAAAACCTCCACTTGAATGCTCCCTCTGCGAAGAATTATTCTACCGTGGACGTCATCAATAATGAAATTCGGCGAGCGGTGCAGCCACCACCACCACCAGCACCACAACCGGAGCCATGCATCATGACTTATAGTGATGCTTTACGTCGAACTGCTCCCGAGCCAAATCCATTCCGTCCCGTTGTCGGACCACCGCCTCGCTACATGCGCCCCGTCGAGCAGCAACAAGATCTGCGCCCCGTCGAGCCTCAGCCATACCAGCGTCCCGTTATCAACAAGGCGCACTTGTGGCGCACGCCCAACAGACGACCGCTCTGTTATCACTGCGGCGAACCTGGTCACATTCTTCGCAATTGCCGATACCGGAGAATAGGCTTGAGAGGATTTCCACCAAATGCGCCTCGACCCCGCTATGGCGAAAGACCACAGGAGATTGAGGAGTACCTGGCTGCTAACGAGATGCAGCCAACGTCACCACAACGGCGGTCGCGATCGACATCTCCGAAGCGTTTTGCTTCGCCCAGTCGGTACTCTTCCTCTGGGCAGTTCAGAGGCACGTCCCCTCACCGGGAAAACTAAACATGGCGACCTCCGGGGGTGGGGCCGCCGCTACGTTTCATAATAAACAGCCTCCACCCGACGATTTGACGCGACGGCCCGAGCGGCGACGACCCAATCCGATGAACTTACCGACGTGCTGCGAACGCATTGTTTCCGGGGAAATTTTTGTAACCGCCGACAGTTGTGATGTGACCGCACATGTGGATACCGGCGCCGATTTCTCCGTCATGAGCAGCCAGCTAGCCACGGCACTCCGTAAGGTTCTGACGCCTTGGTCTGGGCCAATGATGCGTACCGCGGGTGGTCATGTAATGACCCCGATTGGCATGTGCACTTGCCGTATAGAGATCTGCGGTTTTACTTTCACTGGCACATTTGCCGTATTACAAGAGTGCTGCAAAGATCTAATTCTAGGCATGGATTTTCTTCAAGAGTATGGTGCTGTTAAAGACCTTCGGGAGCAGCTCATGGTATTGTTTTCAACCAAGCGAGCCGTTGATAGCAACACGGACTTCCGGAAAACGATGTTGCGCGTCTGTGACGACCACATAACGATCCCTCCGCGTGCGAGCAAGTTCGTCACAGTCGAAGGTGATCACAGCACCGGCACGTGTGGCATTGCTGAAGCTAACATGTCACTGCTTCTAACTCGACAAGTTTGTGTAGCTCGGGGCCTTGTCGAACTTGTCCGTGGCCAAGCCAACGTGCTAGTGACAAACTTCACATGTGAACCCCAACATTTGACGGCGAACACGACGGTCGCTTATTTTGAAGAACTTGTTCAGGCCAGTACGCTTTATCCAACACGTCAGACCCCGACAATGCGACGCCTACAGCCATTCAGACTGATGTGAACCCGCACCTCTTGCCCAGTGAGAAACGCTGCATAGAGAATCTTGTCGATTCGTTCCGAGATTGCTTTGCATCAACCTCCAAGGTCCGACAGACGCCACTAACGAAGCACCGAATTATAGTTGCCGATGACCAACGTCCACTATGTCAGCGTCCTTACCGGGTGTCTTCAGAAGAACGTGATGCCATCCGCCGCCAAGTAACAGAAATGCTCCAGGATGACGTTATCCAACCGTCGACGAGCCCCTGGTCTTCGCCTGTTGTCCTCGTCGCAAAGAAGGATGGTACCTTGAGGTTTTGCGTGGATTACAGACGCCTCAACAACGTCACGAAAAAGGATGTGTACCCCATGCCACGCATAGACTATTCCCTCGATCGCCTTCGCCATGCCACTTACTTTTCGTCCCTTGACCTCCGCAGTGGATATTGGCAAATAGAGGTTGACGAGCGAGACCGTGAGAAGACCGCTTTTATTACGCCGGATGGTTTGTATGAATTTAAAGTGCTCCCGTTTGGCCTGTGTTCGGCCCCTGCCACATTTCAACGAATGATGGACACTCTACTCTCTGGTCTGAAGTGACAGTCATGCCTCGTATATCTCGACGACGTTGTGATTTTCTCGGACACGTTCGACGATCATCTGAAACGTTTGCGCGCTGTCTTCGAGGCCATCCGATCTGCCGGTCTCTCTCTAAAACCCGAAAAATGCCACTTTGCTTTTAACAAGCTGAAATTTCTCGGCCACATTGTCAGCGCTTGAGGTGTTAGCCCAGACCCAGAGAAGACGGCCGCTGTCTCTTCATTCCCCAAACCAGCGGATAAACGAAGCTTGCGTCGATTTCTCGGCCTCTGCGCGTACTATCATCGCTTTGTTAACAATTTCTCCAAGATCGCTGAGCCTCTGACCCGCCTGACAAAAGACGCCGAGCCGTTCTTTTGGGGCCCCGACAAGGAAAACGCTTTCACGGAACTCAAGTACCGTCTTCAATGTACGCCAATACTTGGCCACTTCGACGAAGAGGCCGACACGGAACTGCACACGGATGCCAGTAACGTTGGCCTCGGTGCGGTCCTTGTTCAGTGGCAGGACGGTGCAGAACGAGTCATTGCTTACGCCAGTCGCGCTTTGTCCCGTTCCGAAGTTAATTATTCAACTACCGAAAAGGAGTACCTCGCTGTTGTGTGGGCAGTCATGAAATTTCGTCCGTATTTGTACGGTCGTCCGTTTCGTGTCGTGAGCGACCATCACTCTCTGTGTTGGCTGGCAAACCTGAAAGATCTATCGGGTCGGCTTTCTCGATGGAGCCTTCGGTTGCAAGAATTTGACGTTACAATCGTGCACAAGTCCGGCAAGAAACACAGTGATGCTGACTGTCTGTCCCGCGCCCCTACTCCCTGCCACGCGGACGGCTCCGACGACGATTCCGTTTTCCTCGGTGTTATCGCGACGTCCACCTTATCCCGAAAGAAGCGGGCTGACTCTGAACTTTTGCCCCTCATTGAATACCTGGAAGGAACCGTGTCATCTCCTCCTCAGCTCTTCAGGCGCGGACTGTCGTCATTTTGCCTGCGTGATGGTGTGCTCTACAAGAAGAACTACGGTCCAACAGAAACTGCTTATCTGCTTGTAGTACCCACAACGCTACATGACGAAGTTCTTCGTGCGTGCCACGATGACCTTTCTTCCGGCCATCTCGGGTTTTCTCTCAAATTGGCACAGATACGCCGAAAGTACTACTGGCCCAGGCTAGCTTCCGTTGTGAACCGCTACGTCCGTACCTGCCGTGAGTGCCAGCGGCGGAAAACACTACCCATTAAACTAGCTGGGCTCTTACAGCCTATCGATCCCCCGAAATTTCCCTTTCAACAGGTCGGCATGGACTTACGGGCCCATTTCCGAAGTCCTTCATGGGTAACAGGTATATAGCGGTTGCCACTGACTACCTTAGCCGCTACTGTGAGACCAAGGCCATTCCCCGTGGTACCGCAGAAGTTGCACATTTCTTCATTCACAACATTGTACTCCGTCATGGTGCGCCAATAGTCGTCTTAACTGACAGAGGAACCTCGTTTACGTCGGCACTCACGAGTGAGGTACTTCGACTCAGTGGCACCACCCACCGCAAGACAACAGCCTATCATCCTCAAACTAATGAACTGACTGAGCGGCTTAACAAGACAATTGCCGATATGATTTCTATGTATGTAGACGACGATCATGGGAACTGGGACCGAATTATGCCGTACATCACGTTCGCATACAACACCGCACTCCAGGAAACAACACGCTTCACTCCATTTCATTTGGTTCATGGACTATGCTGGATGCCACGCTTCTTCCAGATTCTGCTCCCTCCACTGTCGTGGAGGCTGACCAATTTATTCGTGACGCAGAAGCTGCACGCCAGCTTGCCCGACAGCGAATTCGGCACCAACAAGTACACGACGCCCAACGCTACAACCTGCGACACCGAGAGGTGACTTCCACGCCCGGCGACCAAGTCTGGGTATGGAGCCCAATACGGTTGCGAGGGCGCTCTGAAAAGCTTCTGCGGCGATACTTTGGACCTTACGAGGTGCTCCGCCGCCTCAGCGCGGCGAACTACGAGGTGCTACCACAAGGCACTGTACGCTCCTCTCGGCAGCCGAAATCTGAAATAGTTCACGTTGCCAGAATGAAGCCATATTACAATCGTTAAACAATTTCAGGGTCCAAACCAGAGCCAGAGGCTTTCCCGTATAACTTGCCCCGCTTTTCGACTATTCCCGTATACGCTTGCCTTGGAAGGAGGGCAGTGCCACACCGCTGACCATCTTCTGGAGCCACCAAATGGCCGAATGTCTTGGCACGTGGCTAAGCGTCATCCTCGTCTCTCTCCAGTTTTCGCTTGATTAAAAAGGGCCAGCTCGGTTGTTGTGCTGCTTGCTACGTGTGTTGGTGACAATATATACTAGTTTTGTAGCCTTTCGGTATGACCGATCTAGCGTTAGCAACTAAGTTGAGGCTCTAATTAGGCACAATTTCGGAAAGACAACCTGAAGAGTGATATGGTGTGCTGGCTGCGCTGGCTGTGCAAGTAAATTGCAACCAAAGATCACCAAGACATGACTTGAATGTCTCAATTTACGTGTTCTGGCCGCTGCTCAGATCAGCGGTGTTTAACCGCGTGATCGCTGTGGTGAAGGTTTGGCTGCTATTTGTTTAAGTGCCATCCTCTAAATATGTGCTCTGTCTGAACTGATAGTCCGTTGTGTGACTATCAGTTCAGATAAATAGTGTGGCACTGTATTTATCTAATAAGGGAGTAATTACTCATTGTCGTTCACCCAATTGCACAGCCATATGGTTACAAATGAGCGACTGCCCCGGAAAGGCGGTGGTGCCGGTTTCGATCCCCGGATCAGGACGAACTTTTCTTCAACTACGAAGTTTCTGAGAAAGCCGTTTAGCTTTTCTTTGTAACCGTACGGTTGCGCTTGGATGGATGACAATGAGTAATTACTTCCTCATTAAAATCTACTCCACCTTGAGGGTTTCCCCTAAATATTTGATTACTACAGATGTCTGCTTGCGAAGACTCTTTTCCAAGTAGTAACTTTGTCAGGTTACTATTGCTGTCTTCATTCCGGCTTCCCAAATATTCTGCTGTGGATCACATTAACCTCTTGTCTTTTTTCTTTTTTTATTGTATACTTCCGCTTGCTGGCGCCCTTTCCATCATGTTTCTGCCTACATCGCTGCAGTCTGACTGCAATAAATTTGAAGTTGCGGCTGACGATTATATCTCTTCCCCATTCTCTTTGTAAATTTCTTGCAGGCTTTGAAAGAATAGAATTAAAAAGAATAACCATTTCCTTAGCTATAGTTTCCTTAGTCTTAGTAGTTTTTTTTCTTTATGCTCATTACTGCTACCAATTACTTTTATTTGAAAACACTATGCACACGATCATTTTAGATGCTTGGCTTCAAGACATAGGCCTAATCGCTATGTTGCATATGTTAGTTAATGAGGAGGCCTACATTAACAAAACCAATTGCTTGCTTTATGCAAATAAAGAAAGTGTCTTGTCTCACTGCAGTGCAGCAGCGCCACTCACCATTATTCTACCTCTACGATCCTCCCTCAACTTAGTGTAAAATAGAAGGTGAAGTCATTTTTCTGTTGCCGACGCCCCCTTCCGTGACATCTAGGTGACAATAAACCTTGCTTTATTACGAAGAACCGTGTTGTACTGCACTTGACCACGCATTGAAAGAATCTGCCTGGTTCTGTGGGAGATACACAAATGTTTTCTTACGGCAATGGTAGGCCTCTGCCTGACGTATGATAATTATGATGTTAATTAAGAGATTAGGACAGACAGGCTGCCTCTGAATGCGCTATAGACACCATTTTGTTGCATATCTCATTGTATAAGGTAACTGTTTAATTTTTCTAGCAATATTCATTTAAGGGCCTTCCCATGCAAGAAAACGCAAGCAAAATATTTGAGAACATATTTTAGTCTAATAAAGTAATGTATGTGGCATGTATATGGCGTATGTTTGCGTGTCACATGTGATATGTTTCATGTAACATTTTTTTCAAGTATACACGTAGGCTCACCATTCGCTTATTTAGCAGCAAACAAAAATGAGCACTCTGGTGCACGTTTCTAGGTTTTGCTCTTATCACATAATGTTGTTAATTGGCTTTTTGCGTCCATTGGTCTTGCTTAATAAACAGAAAAATATTGTTTCTTTCCATTTCATCTTTCGAAACTAAGGGATACATGTTTTAGTTCCTGAATTCAAATGTCCCTGATAAGTGAATTTGAGATATCATCTGCGCTTATGAGGAGTAGTTCCCCTTTCCACTCTCATTCAACGCCAAGCCACTCCAAATATCTTGGTTGTCGTTCCTGCTGATTAGCTTCAACGCTACTCGCATCTCGTAAACTGGCTCGGCCTCTCCTGTCCATAGCTGCTGCACAATTGCCAACCGCATGTACTCAGACGGCAACGCTGCAACAAAGGTAGCTGAATGCATTGCAGCGGCACGATTTTTGAAGCGTCGTCGTTGTTCAAACTTGACGCCATTAAGCAGAAACTGACGACGGCGCTTTTTAGAGCGCAGCCCTCTGGCGCCCGTTTCTGGGTTTTGTGGAGGCGTCGGCGTCGTCGGCCTAGTAACGAGTTCCGCCCTCTTTTCAGCCCCTCAGTTCGAGCCGGCGCTTCGGCTCGCAAGAAAAGGGGGGGGGGGGCGCCGGAAGCAACGCTAGCAGCGACCCGATGCTGCTGAAGCCGCTAGCAAGTCAAGATGACGCTGCGTAGACCACCGTCGCCATTATGCAGAAAGAGAAGGAGGGGCTCCCCTACCCTCTTCATGGGTGCGGGCGAGTGTTCTCGGCGGCTGCCGAAACGCTGCGGCTCGCTATCAGCTGATCACGGTGCGTGCATCCCGCTCTCACTCGCTAGCGGTAGCGGCGTCAGCGGCATCAGTCAGTCGCTGCTATCTGTTCGTCGCGCAACGTTCCTATGGACCCACGCACTGCCTCCCGCAAGCTCCCGATAACTATACGGCTCCCTTCATTTCACCGACCACGAAGCTTTTTTCATGACCGCCAAGAACAGTTAGGGGAGTGTTTCTTGAAGGAATACGTGCGAAAAAAATTTAAAAAAAAAAGTTGCCTGTAATTGTACATACGTGCCTTGCTCGAAATATTTGCCTCAATTTATGGAAAAGGTGAAACAGCTGAAGAGCTGCGCTCAAATTTCACATTAGGAAGTAACGCAATTTTTTTTTCCTTTTCACCAGAATATGTAACCTGACACCGCGCCCTGCTGCAAGCGTAAGGTGTACATAATAATTTTAAAAAAGGGGCGAATGGTCGAGAATAGGGCCTTGGCTAATAACGAGCAGCCAGAGTAGCCGGTTGCCGAGAAGCTTACCAAACCCGGAATTAAGCCAAGATCGTAGCGGAAACAAAGAATGCGGCGCCGGCCGATGGCTAAGGCCTTTGAGTTGGTTCAAGGATTGTTGAACGCCCGCAGTTTTCGTACCGCCGGTACGTCCTGCGTGGTTAAGCCGAATTATTGCGATACCATTACTCTGAAATTTATTCTAATTCGCTTATTAACATCTGTTACTCAGGAGCTCATAGTGAGAGTGGGACAGCGTGCAGCAAAAAGTGCAACAAGTTTATTTTATTAATACAGACAATATTTAACTAATTAATAGAGACATGCGATAATGCGCCCACACGTTCGGATGCGCTTACACTTCGCCTAGGCTTTGACGATTACACGAGAGCTGGTATTTTTAGTAGGAAGAGCACGGTAGAAGAATGGTCGCACAAAGCATGATGGCGAGTCGCTTGACTGCCGATAACCACAAAAGCATTCCGCTTGTGTACTGGGCGATATCTGCACTTGATAAAGGTCAAACATTTCATAGCCTGATGCTGCAGCATCCCTCGTAACTGGAGTCGTTTTGGGACCCAAACTCTCTACATGAAATATTCATTTACGACAATTTATGGTTTTATGACCCAAGTGTCGTAATGAAGGTGTCAGTTTGCAACTGATATACTAAACATTACAACGCTGGCTCAATTGTTCGCGTAAACAGAGCCTACTCATCGAAGCCCATGTTGAAAAGCTATAATCAATCAAGAAGTGTAACTATTGCTTAAAATTGTGTATTTCGTTGACGATAAAAAATTATAAATCCCAAGACAGAGAGGTTTTCAACTGGCAAAAAAATTCTTTTTCGCAGGTCTTTGTTTTTATTTCACAACCTGTCCAATTTTTACTAAATGCGCTCGGAGCTTGACAAGAAATAATATCTTATATTTAGTTTGGGCAAAGCAAGCAATAGAGTTGACAGATTTAAGGCTGTTATGGAGAGTTTACGAAATGGTGACTGCAATGCTTCACGTGGTTTTAAGCAATTAGAGTTGTCCCGTGCTGATTTCAGGAATTCAAAGACATCTACATAAGTTCACTAATATTTCAAATAAAAATATATCACCATATTTTTTTCTATTTGGAAACTTTGACTAGTTACGCCACATGCTAGTCAGGTGATGAATGGAAAGGATTATGCTTTGGATTCTTAATCTGAAGCAGGAAATAAAGTGTAATCAGAATGGTCAGTTTCGCAAGCAATATTTTTGACTCCTAAAATTGAAGCTTTAGTGGTTGTAAAAACAAATTGAGATGAATATATATATATATATATATATATATATATATATATATATATATATATATATATATATATATATATATATCCTGAAGACATTATTTAAAAATCTGAACCGCGTTCCTTCTCTTTAATAGCTTCCATTCCATGACCGGTGATAAAAGAAAAAAGGTAACAGCTGTGTCCATCATGCCATATAATTTCGACGTCCAGTTAAGAGGGCATAATTTTTATTTTTGCGTTTTATACTTGTTTAGCTCATCGCGCAGGGCAAAGTCACCAGTTACGAGCTCTCGGTTGATTTTATGATTATTCTCAATATATTGCATGCTGCAACAGCTGGTCAGCAAATGACGTCGAGATTCAAGAAATGGACACCATCGTCCGGAGCGTTAGAACACTGTTTCATAGGCCAAGAAGTATAAAATTACAACCCGACTTTCAATTACTGAACAGAGCTAGAGGTGTTTAAAAAAGCTGCTGTTTTTTGTAAAACTCGCGTACCGTGGCACCAAAATGGATTTGCAAAACGTAAAGCAACGCACTCTCCGCTGCTCAATATGTCTGCGGCGCTTGAATTTCAGCTTGGTAGGAAATTATGCAAAACCGCGGATACATAATTTCTTGCTTTAATTAAAGATATTTTGAAGATCCAGATTTTGTTTTTTGTTTACTCAAGTTTCCAGAAACAGGTACCTCCATTCTTTCAAATTAAATTGTAATTGAGCCCACGTAGCTGTTAACATGCACAGCTGTATAATCTTTACTAACTATTCAATGGGCCACTGTTTTTCATGTCGGCTCGGCGATCATGGTTGGAAATAGGTTACCTACGAAGCACAACTCAGTTTATCTATAGACTTAACAGAATAGTACAAATTATGCTTCGAGTACGAAATATAACTTGTTCACTAGTCCTCAATACATGTATCAAAGTGAAAATGTTTACGAGCATTACGCTTATTATTCCTCGTCCATTTTGCCATGTCACAAGGACGTGGCATGTGGAACGCGCGAACGAGGGTAAGACCTCTCTCTCGCTAGCAGATTTAACGTCATTCGAATCGATTGTCATTCGATGCATAGAATATCATTCGGTTTGTTTCAGTGCTACGCAGTAATATCATTCGCAAATGGTGGCAATTACTGTCAGCTATAAAAAATACTGCGCCTAATGAATATCCGTACGCATAAAACGCGTTTGAAATCGTATAACATTTTAAAGCTGATGAAACATTTCTGTACGATAATTCAAGTGAAAAACATTACTTTTGGCTGTGCTGTAGCGCTTTAGCCATATAAATCAGAATCAAGTACCGAGTCACCCACAAAACCCCCCAATTCGATAGATGTAAACATACAATATGGCTGAACACAGCGGAACGAGGATAAACGGTGCGGAGACGCACGGAGACAAGAAGAGCATGCAATTGACGTCCAAACTATGAGGTGTTCAGCCACAACTTTAAATAGTTCCGAGATAAAAAAATGGTTAGAGGAGGCCACCAAGGAACACAGAGCCTAAAATATTCGTGAGCATTCGAGAGTCGTTGCCATGACTCGACAGCTGCTGTAACCGAGAGTAATGCCGTTCGGCGAGAGTCTTCAGCGCGAATAATTTTACACCTCAATTAAAAGGTTTTAAAACAAAACTCTAGAAATACATTTTTTCAAATTTCACTGTGCGCAGATTATGTTGTCGATTATCTTACTTGTTTCTGTTGCGCATCTGGCGTCACGAGTACACATTCGGTTCGCGATCGAATGAGAATGAGTTCCCCAAACTCATTCAGTAAAGAATTTCATTCGAACCTAATGACATTTCCTCGTCTAGCAGGGGAATAGGGATATTAGATGCTAATGTCATTCGATACGGATGACATTAAATTTGCTCCTGTGGCAGGGGTATTACACTGAGCGTTACCTCGATCAGTCACTATTCGTATTCATGGTGCACGTTACATTCTACTGGTAAACCATTGGGTAATTATGATATTAACATTATAAGTTCTTTGTTAGCATCATGGTATCATTATAAGTAGTGCATAAGAGGCCATCTAAAGTCGCATTGGGCTTGAAGTGAAGAGCCGACAGGCAGCAGTGGTAAAGTGGAACATCATGGACACCACAAATTATGCAAAAACGTTGTTTCTAGGAACCCAACAGAGGAAGGAAAAGCTCTAACTGCGATCAGGAATGAACAAGACCGAAAAAGAACCATTGCCCTCACTGGCGCTGAAATGCATTGGCAGTTGGCATTTCCATTGCTTTGGACTCAGTGAAAAGCCGTAATAGAGTGCCAACAAAATATGTAAATCCTTAGTGCATAGAGCCGACGGAAAAATTTAAAAATTAATAACGTGGAAATGAGATGCATTTATAAGCAGGATAAAAAATATTATAAAGAGAAAAAGTTTTCTTTTCGCACTCTATGTGATTCGTCAGTGGATAGTGCCTCTAGTGGCCATACCAAAAATCATTACCTTCAAAGTACTAGGCATGCATTGTATACCACTTCAGTGTATGTACTTGAAGCAGGAAACGGGGATCTAGTCTGTAACCGAAGGGTACGTCTAATAACGTTTTACTTTAAACTTTCTGTTACCACCAAATTAATTTGCTTGCATATCATTAGTCCATGAGCGTACGAAGTATCGGTGAGTTGTATGGCCATATCTAACAGGGGGTTGATGCAACTGACAACAAAATTAGGTCCAGAAAAAATGTGGACGAATGTTAACATTTCCTAACAATGCAACAGTAGTAGCGTTTTCATGAGAGGGGCATTAATATTTGATAATCTCAGTTTTTTTGAAAGGCAGTTCCAGAGGTACCTCTAATTATAACAAACAATTCTGGGAATATATCGAAGGATAGAGCTTATTCAATCAGCTGTCATATGGTGCAGTGACGGTAGATGGTAATCCCTTAACGAAGTGCCCTCTAACGCAGTGCGCCTGCAATCGTTAGACGAAATTATAATGACGTGTAGCATCAGATGCTGTAAGGCACACATAACACTTCTACGCAGCAGTAAGCACAAAAACCGAATTTGGAACGTCAGGCCAACTCGCTATCAGGCAGCAAGAATAATATTTTAAAGAAGAAACAGCTGCTGGACTGAATCCCAGCCGAGGGAGGCCCATTTTCATGGCGTAAAAATGCAAAGGCGAAGCTGTTCTGCGCGATGCCACTTTATTTTAAGGAAGGGATGGCGGTCACAATTGTTCTGAGTACATCCACTATTTTATTTGATAGATTTGTAGCTACTAAACACTTTGCGTTCCCACAAACAACAGTTCTGCCTGTACTGTGGTGCACTGCGATACATAAAATATTCATGAAACAATTATTAGTTGATAGTGACGGCCACACACATGCAAAATAGAATGCACATATGAGGGCATGCGTAGGTGATATTACGTCCCCATGCAAGGCAAAAAAATGAAAATAATAAATGCGCTAAAGGAAACCAGAAAAAAAAAGAGAGACAACACACTAAACCTTTTTACACTTTTAAAGGTGTGATGCTGTCCCCAGACTAACACCCTATGACTAGAGCAGCACTGCTTCATCGTGGAGCATCCTTCACTGTGCATATGTGATTTGTCTGGCGTCGAAAAGCGGACGCTGTGTTCTGCTGAGGCCACAGAGTGCGGCAGCCCTCACAGTGCTGAAGACACTGCTGCAGCGGTTTTTGATTTTCAGACCGCATTTTTTTCTTTTGCTTCTACTTGCATGAGCTTTTCCACATTACACGAGCAGGCAGGGTAGCCAACCTGAAACACTTGACTGTTAACCGCCTTGCCCAAGCCTCGTCCTTTTTCACCGGGGATGTTAGTCCAGGGATACTCGGGCGCACTTACTGAGCATACAATCAGTTTTCGCCACCACGTAACAATCTCATAAGCTGCTTGATGAAGCATCGACGACTTGTTGAACAAGTCTATGTCATCGCTCCCGGTCTATATACGCTAAAATTTCTCTGCACCTCCAATAAAGAAAGCAAAATAATCTACCATCATGTAGTGAGTATCACGCCGTTAGACACCGTCGCACAACACCTGAGACAATTTACACACTTTTTAAGCTAGCGCACTTCGCTTCTCCCCTTCATGAGTAAACCGGTCAGTGATGGAGCTTTGTTGATGATGACACCAAAAACGCCATTCATATAAAACTATGCAAGCTGAATTTTAGGGAGAGTCATTAAAGAGCAAATTGCTAGCATGCTACCAGCCTTTGAAAGTACCACGAAAGTTCAGAAGCCCTTTTATGTATCATCATTAAGCAACCTGGTTTCGTCTTTCATGGAAACTTTTCAGCCAGTGCTTTCGCTTAGAGGCTGGCTCCAAGCCTACATTTAGGCAGTAACCGTATACGCCGCGGAGTGCTGCCACCACATACGAGACAAGAAGCATGCCCCTGCAACATCGAGACAATGGAAACATTGCTGAGCGAAGTTGCTGCTCTTTGTTTTTGCTTGCGCTAGCTGGTGGGTAGGCACCTGAAACGACTACTTTATCTCCACAGCGGCGCCAAGACGTGGCATATTTTGACAACGAAATATTTGCCGACCGCTTAAAACAACTTTGTAATAAGGAAAGCAGAGATTATGTGTTTACACCTAGTTTAATAAGTTGTTTATGCAGATAAAATGGCACGAAAAGAGAAGTAGAACATATTATGGCCGGCGGTGGAAAAGAGTCATCCTTTCAGGTGGGCTATAAGCGCAAAATAGTTTATAATTGGAAAGATGCCTAGTATATCCGAGGAACTACGTTTCTATGACCCTTGCCGCAAAACACATTTCAGGGCCCTACACATTTGAGTTAAGTCAGGTAATCGTAGGAACTATCAAGGCAGTCTTTGCTATTGTATGCGCTCTTTACAACCCATGGCAGTTGCAAATAAATCTTGGAGTTGGCGTTTCAAACTATTATTATTTTGATTTTTCGTGGAAGTAGCGTTGTGAGAATCTTGTTCCATAGCCCGAAGAAAACATTCTTCCTTCCGAGTGTAGGTCGCCTTTAAAAGAAATTATACGAAAATACAAAAGCTCTTCGTCTTTATTTCTCGAGCACTGCGACAATTTTGAGACTTTCTTTTAGGTGCACATTTACTTATTTTTCACGTAATAAAGAGCACGTGGGCATAAACAATTATGGCACTCTAAATTTTATTATTTCTTCAGCATAAATTATTTTCCAAAAAAATATTTCGATCTTCTGTACCTTATTCAGACATATAAATGCCCTTACAATTAGGTGCTATCCTTAATGAAAGCCGTGGCAGGACTCCACCAAATTATATGGCGGAATTGAAAATAGAATTCTGCGTACATTCGAGAGCTAGTGACAGGAGGGGCGCTAGGCTACTGTATGAGAGCGAGCAAGACGACGGTCTATTGTTGGCATAAGCAAGAAGAAAGCAAATACAACAAGGGAAATGAAAGAAATGATGCATAAAAACGGAAGCAAATCTTAGGCGGTTGCTAATGTAGGAAGTACTACATAGCAAAAAAGCCTATAATTTAGGGCTAAATAAAGTATTCCTAGCTATAGAAAGACATTCGAGTTTTTGAAAACAGTGATAGATTGTGAATGGTCGTTGTACATCAAAGACGATTTAAAACAATGAAAACGACAAATTCGCTCGCGCGAATGAGGGCAGGCAGATAAACAAGCCAGCTTTGTCAACATATTTTGAACGTATACTGAACAGGGATACCAGAAGAAAGGAAATGAAGCTGCACGATAGGTCTCTTGGGTAAGACCGCTCATCAAGGCGAACGGAATAATCGGTGCGCCTTTTGAAGCAGCAATAATAAGCAGAATTAATTAAGAGGTTGCAGGAGAAAAGGAGGGGACCGCTACAGCACAGGGCGCCGTTGTCAGAGGTTGTTTCGGCTTTGAAACTTCAGAGCAATGAAGGCACCCCGGCTTTGCCTTTGGGTTATGATGGTCTCTGATACAAAGGGACTATTTTCCACTTTCCTTTGAGAAATAAATGCGCTATACGTACCGCTTGAGTATATTCATGATCCTGATGGATGGATGGATGGATGGATGGATGGATGGATGGATGGATGGATGGATGGCTGGCTGGATGGATGGATGGATGGATGGATGGATGGATGGATGGATGGATGGATGGATGGATGGATGGATGGATGGATGGATGGATGGGTGGATGGGTGGATGGATGGATGGATGGATGGATGGATGGATGGATGGATGGATGGATGGATGGACGGACGGACGGACGGACGGACGGACGGACGGTTGGATGGATGGATGGATGGATGGATGGATGGATGGATGGATGGATGGATGGATGGGTGGGTGGGTGGGTGGATGGATGGATGGATGGATGGATGGATGGATGGATGGATGGATGGATGGATGGATGGATGGATGGATGGATGGATGGATGGATGGATGGACGGACGGACGGACGGACGGACGGACGGACGGACGGACGGACGGATGGTAGGAACCTAGTAGCGTCCCCTTTTAATGTGGGTGGTAGCAATTATTATCATTCTCGTCTTTTTTCCTATATATTCATTATCGTTTTAGATCAGTTAACTCTAACATGCGACCCATATTAAATACCACCCCCCAGCGGCGGAGTGTGGAACTAAGAACGCATTTGTATAGATGAAATAAACATTGTGGTACACTAATGGCTATACTAAGGCTATTTCAGGACATAGTCTCCGTAGCTATCTCAAGAACGTTTAGGATATTTCCAGTCGTTGAATTACTGAAATAATTCCCGTGCGGCTATGGGAGCCGGCATGCAGGTGTTTTAGTTGAAAAAATATATCTTGAGCTGCGTGTTCTATAGTAGGTACCGGAACACAAAATTGTGTTAAAATACAAACCTCGTCTTCCTAATAACTAAAGTTACTGTAGACGCCTTCGTCGCAACGGGAGCTCACTGCATATATTTAGCCGAAAAATAACTTTATTGTTATTGCGCCCTAATCCCGTAAAAAAAATGAAACAAATACTCGATGCTTAAAATACTTTTGCGCGCAATGGACTACAGTGGAAACTACGACACAGATGTCCACAAAAGTATTACAGATAAAAAATTCCCGTATTGCGCAGCGTGTAGGGCAACATCCATGGTAGAGCAACATCTGTATTGTTCGGTGACAATTTGCGAGGCAGGGAGACTATTTGATTATATTAAGGCGTCAATGACATCACTTCTAGTGTGCATTGATCAAGACGCAAATAAAAAGAGAGCAACTGACTCTATTGTTCAATACAATAATTTTCAGTGATATTTGACTTACATGTCAGCGAAATTTGCTCGAACAGAAAATTCTGCGCATGTTAAACTAGTGTTCTTTTTTTTTAAACAGAGAAAGAACAATGCAGCATAAGAACTTGCTCCTTCTTTTTCCTTTTTTTTTTGGTTGCACAGCTGCTGATCCATCTGCAGCAGCATACACTTTGCACCGAACATATTAGCAGTTGATTAAAAATTTGCCTGAATCTGTATTCCCGCATGGCCGATTCCATTCTCATCGCAGTATGTGTGTTTTCGATTGCGCGTCTTTGGGAGAAGGCTGCGAAATAAGCATCGTATGCAATATTTTCATAGTGGTTACATCGATCAAGCTTATGAACACCTGAAAACACCTCAGAATCTTGTACTTTCTTTTTTTAATTGCATGGTCCTTTTTTTTTCATTAGCTTTTCTTGCTGCATTACTATGGCTGCAGTGGCTGGGAAGAAGCAAGTGCCTTACTTGACTTATCTCCCTCTTAACCAGCTATGTTCAACGGATGCCCCGCCTTTAAAGTTTCCGTCATTTTATAAAGACTTGAGAAAAATGCACTTAAAACGACGGTGTTATCATTACGACACATTTTTTCGCCAAATTTTGTCACATCTGTTGTGCCTTCGACGTCGACAAAGGTAATGCATGCGAAAATGTTCTGTTTGAAATAAACTCGCCGTATTTTGATAAAATCGCCAATAAAGTGAACGAGGAATTCCAGTGGAAGCTAGAAGGATTTGACTAGAGTGCAACAGTAATCGGTTAAATTATTCTGTCATGATATTTGCCAACACTACGTAAAAATGAAATGTAGGGGACTCTGATAGGGTAGAGGACACTGGTATAGTAAAATGTACTGCGTCTAACAGCCATCAGAATAAAGCCGATTTCTAGGTCCTTCCAGTGATGGCCCCAGGGGTCCAATGATCGTGCATGTGGCTCTTCTATGCCCTATTTGAGACACTACCAGCTCACAGGATGACCGTAATCCTAAGGTCAGCGAGCTGTACAGCCTCCGGCGAGGAGCTATGGATTTGCCTGGAACTCTGAGTCTGAAGGTGCGAAGTTCAACTTTAACGGATGTGGTCCTTCAGTTCCGAATGCCTAGAATGTTGTTAGATATGCGGCTACAAATTTCGTACAGGCCCATTTCGAACTCCACATCCTGGCCCTGGCCCCAGGAGCCGCTTGACCCTACCCCAAGGAATAGACAACCTCCCTGCTCTTGTGTACCGCCTTTTCAATCAGGCCTAACGGATACCTTTGTTTCTCTATGCGTGTACTTAGTTTTGTTGTTACGGATATGCAGCATAGTCATATAGAGGATCTGCACAGCACATAACTTTTAAAGGCATGGAATCTACATGTCGACGGGGTACATTAAAGGGAAGCAGGTGAGCAAGGACCATCACAAGTGTGAGTAAAAAGGACACGAGTGCTGCGCAGGATTCAAAAATAAATACACCAAGCGAGGCCATAGCTAAGGGTTATTACAAGGGAGTTCATTGTTTCCAAAAAAAAACATCAGTGGTCCTGAATACTTCAGCCGTTCTGTGCACTGTTTTTTCATGTTTTCTCCTTCAATAATACTTTTTTTTTCTTTATGTGAACTGACCAGTGCTCACATGCGTTCCTAAAACTAGTACGCTCAAATATATACTTTCCCAAATTTTTTATAATGCCACCAAAGCTTCTCGGAGCCGGGCATAAGAATCCAACACTGTTGCGACACAATAAGGAATATATTACGTAAATAGAGCCACGCTTAATTAGGCTGACAGAAAGCCCCACTCATTCCAATGACTAGGATATAAATAGGGTATGTGCGTTTGATAAGCCCGACACATAAATTATGATAAACTGTATTAAATTAATAGAACGCTGTTGCTACACCGCTTGCGTCTGTGGAATCGGTACTTGATGTAGGCGGCGTGCGAAAGTGTCACGCAAGGATCCGAGAACAACGGAAGTATATCGGTGAAACAACCATCCGGGGTTAAGCGATGCCTCCTTTCCACGCAAGCGGCATTGTTGCTTTTTTCAGAGGAGTCAGTGGGGCAGCTCCGGATCAGACATTATTCGGATATATCACAGTATATTGCGGCCTAGAAGGTGACAATATGGAGCACGTCCTAACGACTGAGAAAAATAGAGAGGAGGTGACCACAGTTCTATTTCCAGCATTATAGGTAGATTTCTTGCTGCGTGTAAAAATGCATTTGCATAATTAGTAGACCTCAGCTGAGAAGAAACTACAGATTGCTCAAAGTACTACAAATATATAAAGCATTAAAGCGGTCTCTTTGGTCCACACTTTTTTTAGAGGTAACGCTGGGGAGTGAAATATTAAGAATTTTATGGCGCCCACTATGTGTCAACAAGATGGAAATACAGCTGAGAATTTTAAAACACCGTTCGGCATTTAAAAGATACTGCGAAGACGACCCCCTCTTTACGATTTATCGAACTTAGCATTGCCATTCACAGGATGACATAGGTTACCGCCTTTTAACACTCTTTCCTTTTTATACCCTAGCAGCGGTGCTTCTTGTTCTCGGCTGCCGTCAAGCTCGTTGCTTAGGGGACTCCTGTGTTAAGGCTTACTCTGAAAGAGCCCCAGTGAAACAGCAGCCGTCGCATTCAGCAGTATTAACAGAGCATTCGGACTCTATGTAGAGCCGGCTATGCTTGTATTTATTGGAGCGCATTCTTTTGGTGCAACCGATCGCCGATTCTCTACCCTCCGCATTCCAGCTTCTCTTTAAGCCCCTTCATTTTTCATTCCTTTTGCCAGAAAGGCAGTGCTGCTTCCCTCGAAAACCAAGTGCACACACACCTACGCCGGAAGGAGAAAGAGTGTAGTGCGGCCGGCATGCATGGGCTCCGTAATTCAGTTCTCTCATCGGAGCCAGATATTTGCATGAAGCGGCAATGACTGCCTCTTTGCACAACTTCCCACTCAGTCCCTCATTGCATCTGCGAATCTCGTGGCTGTTCCAGCGTGGGCCGTTATCGAGGGAAAAAAATGAATCATAACATTGTGAAAGTCCATCATTGCAGTGACGAGAGCGCTGTTTTGTCACAGAATTGTTATAGAATGCACCTCGGCTAACAGCCCGTCATTCATCTTCTTCGCAAGGCCTCCGGACAGCGACTGCACAATTTCGAGAGCTAACCGTTGTTAGTACTACATGGCATTTACGCTGCGAGATTATTTTTATCTGCTGCGTGCAGGCGGAAAAGCCGCCGTCGGCGCTTTATTTGGGCTGAATGAATTTTCTATGCATCAACGTAGGCAGGAGATATCAAGAGGGATTCAGATGAACACTCGGGTTCTGTGAGCAGCTTTTCGGGGTTCCGAGAGATTTGGCTAGAATTGCCCCACGCACCTCTTCCTCTTTCTCTTCCAGCTAAATTAGTACAAGACATGGCGTCAATTCGTTGAAATCGATTTAGATTGTTAAATGTTCTTATATCCTAGCTCCTAGCTAAGAGCATGGTTTGCCAGATAACCAGCGATGACCACCGAAGCGTAACGGGATTCCGGGCGCAGTCCGGCCGGTTACTCGTCGGCGATAGCCGAGTGCGCGAATTAGATGTGAAGCTGGTTTTTTGGCTGCAATTTCCTGAATTCGTGTTTATGATTAAAAGGTATTTGTTTCAGTGAGAGATGGACATTACATTAAAAGCGAATGCCTAAAGCAAGAAAACAGTAATTGATAAAAAAGTGGATTAAATACAGAAGGAACGAGGACGGGTAGGATCCATTCACAAGTAGAGCTACCTGAGTGGTTAAGAGGAGAGGGAAGCAGAGATGCCCCGTGGCACAGATTGATGGCTGGTGGAGGTGCTTGAGGAAAAAAGGTGAGAACACCTGAAACAAAGGTTACTTACCGATAAAATCGCTACGCGTTTACTTCGAACGTTTTCCAATCATGATTAACCACTCATACACGACTTTCCTGGCTTTTCTAGCGAACGATGGTCAATTGAGTGACGAAGATGAGGGCGCGGACCTCTGATTTTATTGAACATCATTAAAATGCTTTTAAACGCTGAGTGTCTTACCTAGTTCGAACTGAAGCAAATGAGTTCCTGTGACAGCAGTCGTTTTCAAAACCTGCTTAGAGATGCGATATATTCGCAAACGTTCTGTACTCATTTGTGCTTACATATGCCCGTGTTTTCATTTAATTGCAACCGAAAAAGAACTGAAGTTTGGAGAATCAAAATCACACTTATTAAGTATGCTAATCGTGTCATAAACGTAACATTTGATTCGGAAAAGTTTCCATAGTTCGCCTTTCAATTCGTCTTTTGGTGGCGTGTAAGTGCTTCTAAAGTGTATAGGGGTAAACAGGAACCAAAGGGGAAGAAAAAAAAAACTGCCGAAGGAATTAGGTAATTCTAAGGAACGATAATGAAGTTGATCCTTTGAGGTTCGCTGCGTAGAAAAGTAATTTCACTTGAAAGTTAATATTTCGCGTACTGTCCCTGAGAAAGAAAACTGTCATGTCATTAGTGCGCATGTGGGCGGCAAAAGCAGGCTAGAAATACCTTCCGAAGCCCCCTCCTCCCCCGCTTACCCCGAAAGATTTTTTTTTATAACGCTCTCCTTCCAATTCTTCTTATAATTCCACTCACATATTCCCTAACCGTAATTCGATTTACACCAAATGAGCAGTGTTTCTCCTTGGCGTTAACTTGAGGAAACTTCTGCTACCGACTTCATAATTACATATACGAAAACTTTTGCGGCAATCTCAACCCCTCGCCCACCAAACACTTACATACTCCTGTTCAATTTTAGTTATACAAGAGAAATAACATTAAACTTGAGCGCTGCATCAAGCCTTTTTTTGAACACGCCTCCGACATTGTCACTGGATTAAACTTTGAAGTAAGATCTTCCTTTTTCCCACAGTACCTCGGCGTCATCTGTTCGCATGCGTAGCAATATAGTAAAGAGTACCGCCTCTCTAACGCACTATTCACAGAAAAGGTTTCTTACAAACAATCGTTTTGGTGAGTAGGGATTACATTGTCGTCCGTTCCTTTCGATGGACTTCCAGGATAACCGGTGTGATGTACACGGGCCGTGTGCAGCGCGCAAAACGATAACAGCGCATCAGCGTCCCAGTGTATTTGTAAGCTATTGGTACGATATATATAGTCTATAGATTTCTAGTACATAATTACAACAAACACAAGTTTTTCCCTCTTTAGAAGATATTTCGACGGGACTAATTATTATTCCCAATTTTGAGCCAACATTAAAACTTTACAGTCAATTATAAAACAAAATTACGCCGTAGAAATTGTCGCCGCACTTCTTGAGAAGAAATCGAGTATTACGTATTTCGAATGTCATCTGCAATATGAAATACCCGCTCGGTACCCAGTACCGGTTATACTGTTCGCAGGTGATCGCAGTCTAAAAAAACCGGCTTCCTCATACGGTCAAGGCAATGACCCTGCAGGCCAGCCAATATGCAGTACACGTAACCAGGGCCTCGTCGAGATGAGGCGTTAGCCCTCACCTTGTCCGGCACCGGATTTCCGTGTAAATGTAGAAATATTATGATTCAATGCTACTGGTAGTTCGGCCTGGTCGTCCTAGCAAGTTGCAGTTCCTGCCATCTACCGGGACCCGCGAGTTTCTGCGAAAGCACGAACTATTTTTGGAGAATCGCGGGTAATCGTTTAAACAGCACAGAAGGATGAGAATTACTGATTACACGATCGCTGTGGCAAAGCGAGCGCAGCGCTAGACGGCACGACACCTCTGCCAAAGAATTTCTTCCGTGAAGGGGCATCGACATGTATTTGAAGTCCGTTCACATTGCCTTACCGCCATCAAGCTTAGTGCCATCTCTGCAGCAGTATAACTTCCCTCTTTCCTTTGACACTGTTTACTGTGTCGCAAGGGAAGGGCGGCGTGATAGGGAAGAGTTTGATCTGTTTCTAGAAATAATCGAATTCTGTTCTCGGTGGTCGCAACAGAGCTTCAACTGTCGGTGAAAAGAAGGCAAACAGCGCGTGGCTAGCCGCCGGGGTTCGTTCATTGACACGACACGGGCGCGTGTTGCGGGGTTGCCGAACCATCACGTGCGACAGGTCGGCACCGCCCCTTCGTCGTTCCCAGTAACGGGCAATTAGCCGATGATCGTCGGTCGGGGAGATTCGAGGACATACTTCGTGGCATCATCAAGAGAGGCTGAGCCTTTTAAGGTAAGGTGTTCTCCACAACAAAAGAAGCCAACCAAAATAAAGCATCTGAAGTGTGCTTGGAATGATTCTGCGTCTATATTCTCTGAGGATCCTCACTATTGGGTCTTTCTTTTTCTCCTCCACTTTTGTTTTCAGTAAAATTGGGAGAGAAAAAGACTGAGCAGGCTGCTGTGAGGGTCTGGCCCTGCAGCTTTCCAGGAGGCGGACCTTGTTAAGGTGCCGGGGGAGGGGGGGGGGGCGCAAGCAAGAACACTTAGCTGCTAGTCAGCTGCAGCAGATCCCATGGGAGTGAGGGACGCGCTTACTAAAGGCTCATCGTAGGAGCCTCTAGTAGACGGGGACAGAATTAGGTATGCAGATGGATTGCGAAAATCAGAGCGACAGGCAAAAATAGAGCCTCAGAAAATGTCAGAGGGAAAAAATTGATGCACGTGTGCCATTATTACTCTTCTTTCTCCCCTGCCTTGTCAAAAGCAGATATTTTGCACTATACATTCCTTGTGAGCTACCAACCATTGCTACCTGCTGTCTTCGTAAAGTTCTCGGTACAATGTTTTAGCCCTTTCTGTTTTTGTTTCGAAAGGCCCTCATTATTGTATCTCTGGTGCTATTTTAATGATTAAAATAAAAAAAGGTTAGATTTTACGCAACTTTATAGGTGCGTAAAATTTAATCTTATACGAGTCAATGAGAATGCATTATTTCGGTTTCAATATAAAATTGTCATTCGGCTGCCACGTCAAGCCTTTCTCTCCAATAATTTGCTCCTCATTGTTTGCCTCTTATCGGCGTTTCTTGCAGTGCTACGTATAATTGGTTTACAGTAAAGGAAAAACGCAGTATTGATCACGCTGTCACCTGTGTGAGTTAGGACGCTAAACGATCCCTCCTGTCATCTGGCATTCCTTTCCATGTGTTCAAGTGTGGGATTACACAGGACAGGAACGCTAGACGACAACACAGTTCACGAAATCTCATATAATATGATAGATCTCGCGCACAGAACTCGCGCACGCCCTAAAATAGTTTTGTAAAAATGGTAATCTTTAGCATGGAGCCTAGATAGCGAAGCAAACAACGCTGCTCTTGGATATAACTTTTTGTGTAATTCTTTATCTGTTGTAAACCCCTACAGAACACAGACAACGGCTACCGAATTTTTGTTAAGGTATCTTGCAGCAAGGCGTTGCACTGGGTTTGATGTGGTTGTTATTGTTGTTGTTTACCAAATAACATATGGATCCTGGCCACGCAGGGGCATCGGCAAAAATTTGGGCACCAGAGTGTTTGAGATTTATATATACATGTTAAAAAAATTCATGAGAATGGATGAAGATCCGAAAGGTGGAGTTATGTTTCTTTGTAGGGCAGCTGATGCGCTGAGATTTATCTCGAATGATAGTTGACACGCGTAACTGCTCCCCAAATTGTCCTAGAATGTCGTAGTGCCATTTGCCAATATGCGCCAGTGTCTGCTTGGAAGAGTCAAACTGAGCTAGGTCGGGCAGGTATTCTGCTCTCTGACAACTGGAGGGCATGTTTGCTATCATCGCTGCTGCCGAGCTCTACCTGTTTTATGAGAGGAAGTTCCATAATAAAACCATTTCATTTTTAAGTCGTTTGACGGCTTCATGGCCACGTGACTCCAATCACCAGCATCCAGAAAAAACGTAATGCTCTTGCGCATGCAGAACAGAACCTGAAAAGGTTGTGCAGTAAGTCGAATGATATTCGAAAAAAAACAAAAAACATGCAGAGTAAATTCTTTTCGTTATACATCCGAGTTATAATACACCCTAATATTAACAGAGGTTTAGGGTAAACGTTATATTCGACAAGAGTTTTATCGCATTGTTACGCATAGTAGAGCTAATTCGTAGCCATATTTAAGTAGCATCCCTACTACGTGGTAAGCGTAGCGATATAGTCGAAGGGAAGTTGCTTCTCATTCTTATACAAATTGATTAACGTTATGGCCGTTTCCATTTCCCGATGACTCAACGTGATGTAACACACGTGATTAATCACGTGCTCTGCCCCCGCTTCCACTCTCTCCTGAGCTCCAGTATTCAAAGGTCAAAGGTGACCCTAAGTTCAAATGGTCAATGTCATGACGTTCTGGTGCGATACCAGGGTAGTCAAAAAGGTTACGCTACAAGCGGTCAAATTTTTCGGGCATATGAAAGCTTACTATATTTATAGCCACACTATCCTGTGGTTCTTTTGAATTCAATGGCTAGACCACAGTAGCTTTGTGTTTTGGTTTATAGGAAATCAAATGCAATGTATCTGCCATATTTTTCTGTGGACATCTGAACCTCATGAAAAAACTTTCTCCTCCAGCTTCTTGAAGGTTAAATCAAGGCCAAATTGACGCCCACGGCAAGATCGGCTCTACCTACCGTAGTGAAGTTTTCGCTTCTATAAACCTAGCGACTGTTCCAAAGTTTTACAGTTTTGTTTTGCAATTTCTCTCCAAGCAGCTAAACAAAGAAGTGACCAATAACAATTGCAGCATATATTCATTTGTTGCATTTCTTTCCCTAACCAGCTCTTTGAAAAATCTAGAAATGTTTTATTGAATTTTCTGAAGAGTGATACGGGCTGCTTTTAAGGAGTTTTTATATACGAGTATATCAGTTAGTTTAAGACTTTAGTAAAAATAATATTACAAAAATAACAAATGACGGTGATATATCTACTCTCATAATTTCATTTATACATTTTTTTTGCTCTGTTGATATAGAAAACTATTCCCATTGCAGCCAAAGCTTATAAGGCGCTCTTTATTCTTTCCCTTTATTTTTATTTTGTGAAACCTACCTGGCTATCCGAGTAGGTTTGAAGTGAAGCATGTAGCTGTGTTCTTATTCCTATTTTTCCAGCTTCAGGATTTTTTTCAGAGCTCCTGTAATTTTAATAAGAGCTGGACAAACCTTGAGCGCTGTGTTCGGCGTATCGCTTTTCTTGTAGCGGTGCGCAGCTCTCGGATTAATGAAAAAGAGAAAGCAGCTTTTCTTTGCAAAAGTATAAGCATTACACACAATTTTAAATAACGTTAAGCTTCACGCTACAGTGACCATTCACAATCTGTACGATCTTAACAGCTTGGGTACGGAATGCAGATGATATTCCAATTGAATCGCTTGTCTGCATCACAGCTACGTATATTATAATTATTTATTAACTACCTTCCAACTTTTCTTCAACTTCCGTACAATATGCGGTCATGCACCAGCTTTAGTTTTTACCTCTCTCTCTCTCTAGATATATATATATATATATATATATATATATAATCAATTAAATGCATTTACAAACGTTTTGTGAGAATCGGTCTAACGCATTGAGGTCAGCAAAGGATAGCATCTGCCTTTGTGCGATGCTGTTATTATTAAGCACGATTCCCAGGAACGGTCTACTGTTGCCTACATAAGTTCGCCTAATATTGAAGCCACGGTGAAGATGATTCCTCTCCCTGTCTGCAATGGTAGCATGGTAGTGAGGGGCGCATTACGCAGAGCACGCAGGAGGGAGAAAGCACCAGTTTCTTGCTATGGCTGCAAGCTTCGACTATAAAACCATTAGGCCTTTTTCCCCTATTTTTTACTGTCAGAGAATTTCCACCGGCACCTGTGCGTCTCTCACGGCACAGCTGTAAGAACATGGTTCTAAATATAGAAAAGAAAATTTAAACAAATAGTAATATTTCCATACTGGGCGCTGTGCGCGTAAGACGAACTTGGTCTTGGTCTCGAACTTGGTCATGATGGTGCAAAACCAGTCCCGGCGCAGAGTCAATAAAAATACGACAGAATTAAGCTGTTTGCTCTCCAGACCCACTGGAGTGGTGCGGCACCATAAAGCGAAGATTTGGAGAGACCTTGAAGAGCCACCAACAGTTAAACAACGCGCAAGCAACAGTAAATAATAACACGCGGTCACTCTTGGTATTCACTCTCATGTCCTTGTTTTACGCTCGTAGTATAAACACATCCTGTAACCGGTGCAAGGAATACAACACGTTCTTGAAAGGGTCGTTTGCCTCAAGAGAGAGAAAAAGGTGGAATGAATGTTGATATTGTGAAGCTACAGGAGCGTAAACTTTTAATGATGTAAGCTCTTGAAACTCTTTTGCTTCTTAATTCTGAGAACCTAAGGAGTGCGGTGTTTTTTCTGTGATCTTTACCTTCTCTTGCGTCGCGATTATGAGCACCGCGAAGTGATGCTTTCAACGAATTATGGAATATACAGACACCGGGCATTTCCCATATAGGTACTTAGGTGGCAAGCTTCATATGTCGCTAATTGATAGAGATATAGCCTCAAGGCTGTTCTCTTCAAATATGGTTTTATAAAGAACTGAGTGTGGCAGGGAAAGTTTTCTATTCTTCCTTCTAACGCTTTTGACTGTCCTCTGTGTCATCGGCGAATAAGAAAGCAAACTGCTATTTTAGTAACTTTTTCAACGAGCATTGCACGAAAGAACACTAGCGAAATGCGATTCACAATGCCCCGTATCAGTACACATTAGCAGTTCCCCCGGGCAGTTTCCCCACCGGCACGTTATCAGCACGTTTGCGGCAATGCTCGCTCAAGAAGCGTTAGCACGGTCGATATCAAAAGCTTACAGCTAACGTACTTGGGCGATCAGTCGCATTTTAAATGGGAAATCTGGATTCATGGCATACTCATGCTTACATCATTCATATCTCTGCAATGGAACAGGCCCGCAAGAACTGAGGGTATTGTGGTGAAGTTAAGAAAGTGGTGTTAGAAATAACGCAAGGAAGACGCAAGTGATTACGAACGGTGTGATAACACCAAAAGCTCTTTGAAACAGGCAGCCAACAGCAGAATGCATCAAGAGAGTTCGTCTATCAGGGCTGACCTGTAATCATAGATTCTGTCCATGGAAACGTAGTTGCGCACTTTGCAGAACACTTGGCGCTTTGAATATCTTCAAGTGGTGCAGCGCAACGGCACGTGCCCTTGACGAGAGAAGACAAACACAGCGCTGAATTGCCAGCATAAGTTTATTCAGGACGCCATTGCTGCATACCCTGGCACCGTAGAAATACAGGAAATACACACTCGTAGCAGGAAGGTTGACTCATATATTACTCTGAGATGCAATTTTTCGCCAAGTCTGACGATTAACAAGATAGTGGATAGTTTTGCTCTTTCTCCGATATGGCAACGTACGGTGTGCGGATACATTTCGGACCGAGCTTCATAATTTCTGATGCTTCAATTTCCACTATTGTTAGAGTATATTGGTAGGTATTGACAGTAGGGCTTTCTTTGTTTAACAATGAATGATAAGAGCAGTCGTCGCAGTGAATTCCTATGTTACGGGCATCATCCTTAACATTCGTGCTATGCTTCCTAAGCTTGTCTTTTTGACAGAAGCTGGTCTGGCCAATGTACGAATGATGTACGAGCGATGGCGTCCTGAATAAACGTGTGTTGTCAGTTAAGCGCTGCGTTTGCCACCTTCTCTCGTCTATGCCACGCGCCTTTGCGCTGCACCACCTGAAGACGTTTGAACAACTAGCACTCCAGTTCTGTTGCTCAGCTCTGAATATCTTTGCAGGACTCTGCTTTTTTTACGTCTAGTGTAATTTCGTAGTTCACAAATCCCCACCAAATAAGCGCTGTTATCAAAATCTTGCACGTTGCGCAATATCTGGAAAGTTGGAACCTAATTGACAAAATTGTATTATTTTCTTTACAAATGCTTAACCCTTTCATATATATATATTCACCGAACATTTCCTTTCTCTGTCGAGTCTTAAAATGTAGGTATTTCGTCTTTGACGTCAAAGCAGTCACTGCCCCCCCCCCCCAACCCCCACCTCTTCAGCTTTACTCTTTGCCGCCTCACGGGCAGTGTCAGAAGTGCAATATTATTTTCAATTCTCGTGTCTTAGTGCAAGCCATAATTTAATACCACCAAAGCATTAGAAAAGCATAGGTAAAGCAAATAAAACCTCCAGTGCTACTAATAAACAGATATCTTACTTTTTTCCTAAGCGGATGTTTCTTCTAAGGTCTGCTATTTATTTTTCTGTACAATATGAAACTTAACCTAATGAAAGTGGGCAAAATAAAGCAGCTTCATCTCAAGCAACTGCCTGGATCAAAATTAAGCGTATCCTACTCCAATTATTATCACTCACCTCTTGCTTTAATGTCACGCTAAGCAAGAAGTTCTCTTATATATTGCGTCCTATATTGCGTCCACAATAATATTTTCATAATGCGTTTTTATATTCGTTTCAGGAGTGAAATCTATCTTTATAGAATAAATCTGTCAGAAGCTACGAAAGGCCGGAAAGAATCAGGACAAACATCAGACTCGAAACGAATTCAGACGAGTCAACAAAATGTTCATAACTATCCAAAGAGCAAATTGTAAAACAAGAATACATTACTCACGCACAATATCGAATTCAGGCTATGGTTTTAAATCTAAGATATAGCGGAGAACAAGATAATGGTACTAAAATATAAATGAATCATTTCGGAACACTTTCTCGGCAGTTTGACGACTTCTCTCTTATTCGGGCCTCTTATTACATTCAGCTCGGACGCTCGAAGCACTGAAATTTATGATAGATTTATCCTAAAAAAATACTGTTTTACAGAAATATAAGGGGAATGACGAGTGACATTTCAAAACCTAAACACCATTGTGCAAGACGATTAAATCTAAGCATTTTAGACGCATTGAGCTACAGTGTTCCTATTTGTTGTAGCTTATTCTGAGAACAGAACACACCCACTACGTTGACGCTAAATTAATGAAACGGCAACCTCTCAATATTTTCAAATTATTCTATTTTCAATTTAATCAAGCACCAAAAATCTAGTTGGGTCTCCTCCATTGGAGCATATAATACCGCAGTAAACAAAGCCTGGAAATCCGAGGTGATCAAATGTCATTTCATAATCGACTTATACGTTACGTTACTTGTTAGCATCACACCGAGACTCGTTAATAGTGTGTATCGGGCAGGTTCTAATCTCGTTAAACTCCGTTGCGAGACGACGAGATTTTGTCCTGCCTTCGCACAGTCGACGAAGAAGGTGGTCAATGTAGGTTGGGTGTGACTATAGTTTTTCGGTGAGTGATCGACTGTAAGTGATTGTGCAAGCTGCTCGGTAAATTTAGTAAGGATCTTTTAGAATAAATTAAGAAACTAGAAAAAAAATTGTCTCTAAAGCGGTATATAATCTGGTAAACAAAAATTACAGCTTAACTGAAGGTCTCCGTTTAATGACATGACACTATAGCGTTAGTGGATCTCGTTAGCGTCTTCCTATGCAGATACTCGTTCTCCCACAAGCATTTCTCTTCTATGTTAACCAATCCCTTAATTTTGGTCCCTGTGTTCTCGCACACGCTCTTAAGCAAAGAGTTTTAACTACCAATATATGAATGACCGGTCGGCATGGATATAAAGCTAGGGACTGTATGGCTTAGGGGAAGCGTATCTTTCGGGATTTGTGGGGGCCGATAGGTTCTACATCCATCTCACCCTTCCACGGCAAAGGTGGCAGTTTCTGCGAACTCATTAACACATCTGAGGTTATTGGCAGATTCTGCAAACTCGGCCTTATTATACTCTCTGTTGATCTAGCACAAGAGGCGACCTGTCAGTGCCCGGCCAACTAGCAACTAGTCGGCGGTTACTACGTGCCAAAGCACGCCTGCTGTTCTTCACACACAACACCGATGCTGACAGAGACAAAAGGTGATGCTAAATTTTATGGCGGAACGGGTCCATCTTCGCTAATGGTTAATCAGAATGAAAGAGTGCGTTCAAAGTTAAGGCAAATGTTGCGAGCGCTGCAGAGTGTCAGCAGTCAAGTATTATAAAATTTCTGTGATAACGCCACACATATACTTCAAGAGAAGGCTAATGAGGAATACTTTACGAATCATAGCTGACCGATTGCGCCCTCGCGTCCGAAACTAAGATTAGCTGCACTTTAACTTGAGTTCCTCAAGACAAGCAGGTTACTTTAGTTGGCGACTAACCACAATTTTGGATGTTAATACAGGAACAACATTGCTATCGATAGAACGAGGACCCTCTTCTGAAATGTGCGCACAGCTCTAGGCTAAGTGCCTTAGTTTGTGCTTGCTCAATATGTATACCTTGTAGCGTAAAAAACCCCTGCTTGGTGACTGTTGTAAAAGTAGACGTGTCTACGTTGAAATGAATGCGGTTAAAATGAAGCCCGGAGGTGATAAATTGTGAACATTGAGAAACGTAAACGGATCTCTAAGATGGGAAAGTACTTGGCTGCCTGTTGCACAACATCGATTTAAATTTAGGAAGAAGGCGAAAGACCGATTTCGCTTTGCTTTTTTGGAGATTGCGCTTACATGGCAGCACGGTAAATATAGTCCGTGTTAAGCGTACGGAAGTAACGCGGTTTCAAAATTTGTGGGAAGAGGCTGCAATTCCGAAAATTCCAGGAACACTCCCAATCAAAGCGCTGCTTCATGTTGATTTAAAGTGTCTTTGCAGACAAATGTAATTTTTTAAAACCTGGATGTAGTTCTTACTTACTGGCTGAACGGAAGGCATATCACCATGTTGCGTCACCGTTTTAATCGCAATCGCAGAAAAAGCGGCGATTATGTTGTCCTAAGTCTACCTGTAAGTACCCAGGGAATGAATATTTTTATAACACTCATCTAGAATAAATCAAATTTTATAGCACGAGGATTCTATGAAGCACAAAATTATCCCACGGATTGTGACAACAGATGTGCACAAATCTGCGATGAGGCTGTTAATTGTGGTAACGTAGCTGCAACGTCCAGCATCTATTACGGGAGCCTGTTCTCTCAAAGAAACTCTCGCGACGTCGACAATTAGACATGCTCTGGTGGCAGACATCGAAAATAGAATGGCTGCCTTCTCTGTCGAGCTTTGTTTTAACCTCGGTGATATTTTGCAAATAGTAAGCATGAATATTGGAGACAGGTATTACGCAGCAGAACAGTTTTTGTGATGGCCTTAAAGATAGATGAAGAAACATACTTAGATGGAAATATTTGACGACGCAAAATCTATTCATGTCTTTAGACCGTTTAGAAAATTTTCCTTCGAGCTCCTCATATGGTAAGCAAAAGTGACACAAATCAATGTTATTTCAGCGCGCACTTCCAATGTAGAAACTGGGCTGCTAGTACAGACCGAACACACAACCGCTGCCTCCGCCTTGCCCATAAAAGCCTCGGTTCCCTTTGGGGCCTCAGCATGAGGACGTGAGTCGCTTTTCTGGGTGTCCTTCTCTGAACAGAGCCAGCTCTGAGAACCAGTCACCAGTCTCCCCAACATAAATTCTTCTCGCTTTATTATTGTGTCCACATCATATCGTTGCAATCGACGCACTGCTGGCGCGGCTACGCATAGGAAGCGAACGGGAAGACCGCCATCTACTCGAACAGCAGCGAAGTGTCGCAGTGTTTTCTTCACGGTTCCCTGGTTTCTGCCACGGAAGCGTGAACCGGGTAGTGAACTTCGCCTGCTATTTATCTCTGCTCCAGTGGCGCTGAATATAGGATCCTGTCAACTCCTCGTGCAGCGTTGGCGGGCTGCTGTCGGGAGGGCCCGAGTTGACTGGTATTCCATCCTCACAATCCATAGCCGTTGACGGCGCGCCATGGACCATCGACGTGCGACCTGCGTCGGATGCATCGACTCGCGCATTTATCTTCCTTATTCGCTTTGTGTCCCATATTTAATCTTTTGTTGGTCCTCAGCCGCGACCTCTAGGGCACTCTTTCTTTAATAAAGGTTATCCGCGGTTGCAGCGGTGGGGCTAAAAGGCAAACAGAAATTGCGGTATCACTGCGCTGCTTTGTAAGGCTTATGCTTTGTTCCGTTCATAATTACTTTTGGCTCTTTGATTCGAAGAAAAAGCGGAGTCGAGCCGAGAACACTGGCCATGGCTACAGCTTGCTCAACCACTAACGCGCGGGAATTGAGCAAAGCGCACCCATCAGCTTCATTTTATTCCTTATGCTTATCGTATACTTTGCATACACATTACTCGACAAACTCTGTGCGAGGGGACAGGCTTCTTATGCGGAGAACATAAAAATCTTAACCTTTATTTATGCTTTATACTACGCATGTTGCATTCGGTTGCCAAATAAGCCGTACGAGACAAAATACAGAAATACGGACGTCGGCTTAACTAACGTTCCTCTTCGCTACTAAAACTAAAGAAAGTAAAATATAAAACAATTGGGCAACTTTTCATATTTATTCGGCTAAAGGAATTTACAGGATTATATTCAGACAATCGGCTTCATCACGATTCAGATTTGAGCACTCTTGCACAGTTTTGCAAGTGTTGGGTGGCAGTAACAGTGCAACCTTATAAAAGTGTGTTTGACCTCCTGCACACAAGAAATACGGGCTGTTTACAGCTGCAATAAACTGACCCGGGAGATGCAGCTACAATAGCTGATGCTGCTTGGCTTAAGTTAGCATTGGATGGACAGCAGCCGGTTTAGAGAAGCATATTGCTCTGGCACTTGGGCACGCCATATGCAGAACACTTCATCACTCCGTAGAGTGATAACAAAAGCAAGGCGGCTGGTGCATAGGTAAACCTGTCAACAACATTTTTATACACAGTTTTCTAGGGAAGTTCTATAGCTCAGAATACTGCACCCGGATTTACCGAATTTTCTTATGTGCGGAAAATAAGGACATTCTCTTAAAGATTGCATGCACAAGCAAAAGCACATTTGTTTACGCTTACAGAAATCACACTGTGCTGAATAATCTATATATTGGTGACATGCGGCACTCCTATAGATGAACGAAACATTTAAAAATGGCGCACTTACACATATTTTAACAAAAACTGGTAACCTGTTCGACAAAGGACAGCTCCTGGGAATTCTGGCGCTCAGAGAAAACATGAAGAGGTTAGTGTTGGCTGCGCAATTTCTGCAATTCCTAGAATATATATGCTATATTCTCTCTCTGCCTGGTCTCCGGCCTTCTTTTTGCTTTATTCATTGTTGGTCAATGCCACAAACAAGCATTCCACGTACATAATCACAGTCGATTCCTCGCTTTCATAGAAAGATGCGGTGTTATGGTACGGCTGGGCATATAGATCTTCAGGCCTTCATTTGTTTCCATTTTTCCCTTTACTTATACTTACCCGTGCTAACTACAACTCTACTGTTTATGCAATACAATTCGTCTACTTTCCCACCTTTATCTTTAATGATGAGTGATCCTAAAGCCATTTTTTGGCTGTCGCCGTAAACACTACATCATGGTACACGCCTTCTGTTTAGCAGTATATACGCGTCATGTCTTCTCTAAACGCACCTGGCTAAGCTCATTACATCACAATAATAACCCGCTACTTCCTCGACCCTTACGGCTAGACCAGGTTTTCTGGATTAGGTTCTAGCAGTGAAGGTTTGTTTTTAGCGGCCGCCAATGCAAATGTTTTTTATTTCATGGGCTGTACAAAGCCTAATCGCCTGTCGTGTTTGAGCATGTCTGCTTTCAGTATGTCAGCGTAGTCTGGAGAGGGGAACAGCGTCACCGCTTCTAATTAACAACGAGATCGTAATGCATAGCTCAGATGACACTGTAATGGGGAGCTCCGAACTACTTATCGGAGCATCGAATGATCGGCTCCGATAAGCATTTAAGCATGATGTTAGAATGAAAGCTCACATTTGCGAGTACGAGGCAAAGAACGTTTTACGTTAGGTTCTATATTTTCTGTTGATTGGTTCTTTCAGATATCGCGTTTTTCGAAGTGACATCGATGTAATTACGAGGGCTTAGAGATTGGGTATCAGCATCAGAGCAAGCGTCCGTTTTTGACGTAGAAACTTATTAATAAACGCTACATAAGCAGTGGCGTTTGGTGAATAAAGCCCACTTTCATTACTCTCCTGTCACAATTGAACAAATACTGGCGACGAACACGGGATGCAGTTAACAAGCACCGGCAAAGTGATTGGAACGAAACAAACGGCGGATCACTATTTGAAGCCAAGCCTTCCATTATGGCTACGCCAGCTGCTTCGTAACAATTTGGAATCATTCCCGAATTTATCCCAAGAGGCGAACAACAAGCCGTATTTCGAGATGTTTGGATATTGTGTGGAACTTAATTAGGTTCTGGGGACAAATAAGTTGAGATTGTCCTTGAATGTATAGCGAGCAGCAAAGGTTACAAGGAGCTGAAGAACATTTCACTTCCCAACAGTCCTAGTGACAAGAGCTTTGCCGAAATTCAGAAGATACTTACCTCTTCACGGGATGTCTAATAACCATCGAGCCTTTCAAGATCAAAACGCTCACGCCGCAGGAAGGAGCATCCGTGAAATATTTCGTGACTCCAGTTAAACATCTGGCGCGTAATTGCTTTTTCAGAGAATTTGTGAGGGATGCCTTGAGAGATCGGCTTGCGGCAGGATTTCGTGTGTAGGAGACTCAATAGATATTCCTCGCAACGGAAGGCTTAAACTTTGCAAATGCGTACAAGATTGCGCTCAAAAAGATATTGCTGCGAGGCAGACAAGGCAACTATATTCCCAAACAGAATGCCTGACCGCCGTTAATGTCGTTCGAGTAATGCAAGTAACGAAAGGTAGGCCACCGAAAACTAAAAAAAGAAGCACAGGCACTACAGCGCATCTGGTACAGCAATGCGAAGTGCCGCGAATGCGACGGGTAGAGCACCCACATACAATGTGCCGTAAAACAAAACCCCGATCAGTGAGCTTCCTGGAAGCGCAAGACGAAGAATCTGAGGGTTTGCACACGTATGTCTTACTGCCTGAGGGAGATGGAAAACGAGGCTACAAATTGGAAGTGCGGATTGAAGTAAAACCGACTGAAACGTCTTTGGATACGGTAGCAGCTATCACATTGCTGGCTGAATGTCTAATTAGGCAATGCTTTTCAGAGTTTGAATACAAGCCAATTTTAGACACGTTTGAACACTCACACAGGAGAGCGTCTAAAGTGGAAAGGAAAGGCAACTGTAATCGTTGAGTATAATGGGGGCATAATGCCGCTTCTATCCATAAGCATAGAGATTTGGGCTAATTGGTGTGGTGTCATCTGGAAGGATACCAGCGCGACAAACAAGGATGTGGAAGGGGACAAGTCATGCGCCTGTTTGCCCCCTTTCAAGGGAGGAATTTCCAAAGTCAAATGTCACCATGTCATTATCACATTCGAGAGCACAGAAAATTGTTAAAATAAAGCCGAAAAAACTGTAAGACTCAAGATCTCAACATAACGTTGAAACAAGACAACTGCAGTCTTTCAGTGATTCAGTTGCCTACCCAGGGCACACGTTTTCCGGGAAAAGCATGTATACCAAGGCTTAAAACTTAATAGCTAATCGATATGCTGTAAAGCTCAACAGCATCACCGAACTGGTCCTAATTGGGTCTTCTAAACTTTATTTTCAAGTTTTTCAGAAATTTGCGAACTGTGCTACCACCTCTGTATGCCCGTATTCAAGGAGTATCACAAATAAAAATGGAACGTGACAATGAAAGAAGGCATTCGATGTAACTAAGGAAGTGATTTTTAACAGCGATGTTTTAGCGTCCTATGATGTCGAGTAGCCGGTTGGACTTAGTAGCGAGTCTTCTGTTTACAAACAGGGTTGTGATCTTCCATGAACATCGAGACGGAATGAAACATCAGAAAAAACATTTGTTTCAAGCAATTTAACAAGCAGTGAGCGTAATTACGCTCAAGTTGTAAAACAAACACTCGCGCTCATACTTGCACTGCGGCAATTTCATTCAACTTATACGGCAGCAAATTCAGTGTACTGAGCACTAATCTTCAACCCCTTATCGTAATTCTGGGGCATGATAAACTCCTGCCAACTTTAGCACCATAATGGGCGCAGAGACGGGCGCTTTCGTTGAGAGAGCGTAAGTACGATCTGAAGTTTCGAAGCGGTAAAAAAATGAACCTTGCTGACACACTGTCACAACTTCCGCTCTCTCCAGCTTCAGGAAAACGACGACCCGGTGTGTGTGTGGCTATTTTGACACAACCCTGCTAGCATCTAACATGCGACTTCAGCTGCAGTTTTTCGATGGCCAGAACATTTTTCGGAAGAACTAGGACTGTTTTTTACATGTACAGATGAACTGTCTAAAGAGCAAGCGTGCCTGACTAGGCGAAGTCAGCTTATTGTACCAAAAACCTTGCAAGGTCATGTACTCTCGTCGGTGCACAAGGCACGCCCAAGAATAACTCCTATCAATATGCTAGCAAGGGCATACGTCCGGTGGCCTTCTCTAGAAAAAGACGTGGAAGAAACCCAAAAAGCTGCCTACGGTTACCCCGGAGAAATGCTGCCGACCACGGTCCACAATTCGCTTCAGAAACGTTTGCGGAGGAACCCTTGCGGAGCCGGATTCATGACAATAACGTATTGTTTTGAACAAGTGTACATCCTAGCGATTCGAAGAAAACTGTGTCTTAATAGTATGGCGTTTCCACTCTATCGTTTTCCTAATAGCATTATTAACAGCATTTACAACACCAAAATATTATCATTACAGTTTTAAAACACTGGTGGCTAAGAAGAAATATGCTGCATCTCCTAACGCACGAAAGCGTCGCGAAGGTTGAATGTGTCGACAGTAGAATAAGCAAAAGTTTGAAAAAGACAAAGCCATTGCTTGGTAGAAAATACATACAACCGACTAAAGCGCTTTGGAAGATTACCAGCATACGCATACTGCTGAAAGCTACTATTTTGATTTCCCGGTCATTATATGGTTTTCTAATTAACATCTAATAACTATAAACTTCTATCCCTTGTTCTCGTAGCTGTATTTAAGTTTACTGAGCCTATTTCATGAAACTTATATGAGTACTTTAGTCTGAACTCGCTAGTGCAGTGTTATCTACCTTAAAACAGCGCGAAGGAATGATCACACGAAGAAACACACATCGGCCCGGCTCTGGAAATATATTCACTCAGTTGCCCTTTGCTGGCTAAAATAATGCCGCAAACCATTCCAATCTGCGTTGGTTATTTTTTCCGACAGTCGCCGGCATACGGCTTTATCACTCTGATTCTGGTAGGCAAATAAAGTTTGTTTTCTTTGTTTGATCATGCTCGTCGTCGCGACTCGCAGCTTGATAACTTTGATTGTCGCTCAAGATGCTCCGAGATGTTTCCAGTTTCAACCAACCATGTTTCATCCAAGCTTCGTCCGAGAAATATTTTTTTTTCATGCACAGGTATAACTAGGAGCTGCTCCAAAACAAAATTAGTATTTTATTTTTGTTGCATCATGTTTTACAAACACAGAAAATCAAATTTATTCAAATGAACGCTGCATTTTAGTAATGTTCTCTCCATTTTTATCACTCTTGCTTATCCTTAAAACATAGGGCTTTATTTCCAAAGCTTATGTTTCAGATTAAGCGAAAACGGCGTCATGAAGAATTTCTGAGAACCCATTCTAATTTTTCGCTACGTAATACTTTTTTCTCAGTACTAAGTTTGCGTTCTTAGACATTAAAAACTACACGTCGCAATTATTTCACCGAATGTTTATGGTGGGCTCATCCGATTACGTTTGACTTCCGTTTTCCTGATCGTCAAACACTGTTAAAAGTAACAGGCACAAAAATATAATTTTGATGAAAGATGAGTTGGCAACTCTTTTCCAACTGCGCCATTCAGATGTGATGGCAGCTATTGCAACTTTGATTCTCCGTCGTATACGCTAACACCCTATGTGCAATCGCTAGTTACTTTGATGGTCGCCATAACCTACTTTGGCGTCGGCAGTGTCATAAAACGAAAGACTCACTTCGCAATACGCCGTTGACGATCTCACACAAGGGCACACTTCGAGGAAACGCTCTTTTTTTCTTGGCTTCTGGAGGATTTCATCGAGGCAATGCCACTTTTGTGAGAGCACTTTGTCCTACTGTTGGTATAGCTAGCCTGCCATTTCATCATCGAGCGCCTAATTTCTGGCAGCGCCTCTATATTTTCCTTCTTTTTCTTCATGTTTGATAAGCAACATAAAACAGACTTGAAAACTTTCCATTTTCTCTACAATAGGAAGTAATTATGAATAGTTATAACAGAGCTTTTGCTTTTTGAATAAGGAATATCCGCGTAGCCCGAGCAAGGAGAAAAATTAGGTAAACGTGTTTGCATTGCTTTTGGCATTGCATAAGGAGTGATGAAAGGTGTGATGACGCATTAGGTTCATTGTGAAAGCACGAAGACGGAGCCGTGCCGATATCACAACATTGGACTAGTGCACATAAGAATGCTTTCCTGGAAGAATGGGTTGCTTTTGGGTGCTGATAAGTGAAAAATAAAAATATGGATGGTTTTTTTTTATATGCCTTGAAATATCAATGCGGCAGCGATCTTTGCTCTTAAACCTCAGTGCCTTAGTTGATACAGGAGCCAGACTTTTTAATTTCAAGTGGAAACTGGCAGCGCATCTTAAGAATGTTATGATACCAGTGTAATGCGCAGATACGCATGGCTGGAGGGTATGCAATTACTCCACCAGGTAGACATATGATCTCGTAAATGTCCAAAGCAAGTGCATTGATTCCTCAGTGGCGGGAATTCGATGGGTCTGCACGGCCTACTCGTGACAAAACGCGCAATGGCTTCATTACCAGATGTGCCACTCTTTCTTTTCTTTTCTTGTGGGTAGGGAGGGGGGTAACTTTTATTTACTCGGTACCGCTACTTTGTGGTTTCCAAATCAATATACGAAGTCGTAGGATAAACAGAAATCTATTACCTCTGCTGTACTTTATTATTGTTGTGGACGTCACCTGTATTTGTGGTAGGTCATGTAGTACCATCGTTGCCTAGTAATGGAAATTTTGCACCGTTGGTTTTAGGCCAACGTTCAATTTAACGCAATCGTTTAAAATGCACGTGCAACTATGCATTCATTTCCCACTTGTCAAGAACCCTCCTTTCTACATTTTTTTCCCCTTAGGAATTAGCGTTGTCAAATCGAATATTCTGATTTTTATTATTGTCATATCGACACAAAAATGCAGTTTGAACGATACGAAAGCACCAAATAAGGAATATATCGCCGATAACTATCGTGAAAAGGTGTTTATTAGGCAGTCAGAGGATGCTGCTTGATAAGTAATGGAGGGAAAATTTGTATTTCTGAGAGGTTCTCCTTTGGACCATATAATATCACCTCCAGATCCATCACGTTGTCAATATTACTGCATTGGCAGCTTGACCTCTATTATTTGGAGGAAATGGGTTTTGCTATTTTGTGGGACATTTATGTCAAAAGGCAAAACTGACAACACAGGTAGCGTCGAAACGCACCTTGTGTTGAGTATTAAACAAAAAGCGGCTAACAGAAGCAAAGCTGTAGGCTACCTTTCGGTGGCATACAGCCCAACATTACGCTTAACATTTAAGTAGTGTGCAATGCAAGCAAGCAAGACTTCGTCGCACATTATAATTTAATACGTTCGAGAAAGAAAATTAGACTGCAGAAAACCTTCCTCTAAGTCAGAATGCCTAGTCTTGATGACCGCCCCTCAGTATGTGTACAAAAATTTCATCAAACACTAAACGATAGGAGCAGAGGATAATTCTAAATAATAAATCCTTCTCTGTCAAAGATTTTATTCATTATTTATTTATTCAAATAAATAAATGCTCTCCTGAAGAAGGTATTACATAAGGAGGCACACGAAGAACCCTGATAACACGTCATGAGAACTAAAAAAAAGCAGAAATAGTAAAGAGTTATATTAGGTTTTATGGCACAAAAAGCGACCGAGGCTATGCTGCGCGAAACACAAGGTTAAAACAATTAGTAAACAACACCGCATAATACGCAAGCTGAATAGAAATGAAATATATGGCACAATTTTATACCATGTATTCTATGCCAAATCATGCCATATATAAGAATGAGAATATCACGCCATATAAAAATAGAACTGAAATATATGATACAGCTTTTAGAGAAGATAACAGCTGGTCAGGCTTCGAATGATAACGCATGTGTGTTTGTATTAAAAGAAAAATGGCAGCGTTTAGACCCCTTCCCTTTCGCTGAAACTGTACATTTTCCATAAAGGAAACAAGGCTGAGGCAGAATGATGTGAATAGGGGTCACTCACTGATTCCTAGTTTATTCGAATTGATTTAGGCATTTCCGGAATTTGGGTGCTTCATCTTAAAATGTCACGTACATTTCAGTGGAACCGCGTTGTATGACGAACGCGCGAGAAATCTAGAATAACCGCATAAACCACGAATCCAAGAGCTCCGCTATTCAAACTAACACACACTTAACATCAGCTTTTTTTACGGGCACTTAGTGCCAGCCCAAACTTAAACCTAACCTGCGGTCATGCTTCTGCATTGTCAAGCGCAGTTCCACTGCCCGCAAATATGTAAAAAAAAGAAGAAAAAAAAAGCCATAGGCAATACAAGTCTGTTTTCGGCGTTGTCCCTCTTGAATATTCGCTTATGTGAGGTAGTCGGTTCAAGGCTTCAGAGATGTACAATATGTAGTAAAATCCAGTCTTTATTGCATCTCCAACAAGTGGGGCTAGGAATATGAGAGCGCGGCCAATGCTATGACTTATGCAGTAGAATTGAAATTCTCGCACGTGTGCCTAGCCATCCCTGAATAATGCAGAAAGTGTTCTGCGTGCATGAGCTGCTTTCAGTCCGCACTTGCAGTGTAAAATTCAAGATGACATTACTTTACTTTTTACTCGGACTTCAAGAGTAAGGTGCTCAGCTTCGTTCAAATCTTTAAAACTAAACCTTAATCTAATCGTAAACCTAAACAGCTTAAATTATGAGTCGGCTTTCGCGGCCCAGCTTAACGAAACTTGGATTGCAACAGGAACGCATTAGTTCATGTTTACAAAATTGTTGTTTTCACGAACATGTTAACAAATATGAGATGAAAATTATGTAGACGCTATGTGACTATAACTATGACAAAAGGACATGACAGTTTTATATTCCCTACTATATTAGCAAGCTACCAGCAAAAATGTTGATATGTGACTCTACGAACGTTACAAAATCTGCACTTAAAGGGCTGATTGTTACTGCGAAGAAAATACTGGGTTTCTTTGTAATTGGTATCCAGTTTCTTTCTTTACAATTTATGTTCCGTTTATTGGCTAGAAACTTCCTTTGGTTTGCTTTATTATCTATTGTTGGGTGAAAGAATGAACTATATATGCTATGTAACCGCATCGCTTTATTTTTTGCACTCAATGAGGATTGTATATATTGTCACCGTTTCATATTGAGTGCGCACCGCTCGACTTCTGTGGCCCACCCACAAGTCCTTGCGCTTCTGCGCGAACACGCTACTAATTGCATATATATATATATATATATATATATATATATATATATATATATATATATATATATATATATATATAAAGGAAAGAAGCCAACAGTCGGCGAGGCCGAGGAAATCGTAGGGGATGTTACTTTATGTCCTTTTTTTTTTAATGTTTACTTGGATAATCACAGAAATTAGTAATGTAATCTTGTTTAGGGGAAAGATAATTAAACACAAAGTAGAAGAAAAGATATATATATAAGATATATATATATATATATATATATATATATATATATATATATATATATATATATATATATATATATATATATATATATATGAAGGAAAGAAGCCAACAGTCGGCGAGGCCAAGGAAAGCGTTGGGGATGGTACTTTATGTCTTTTTTTTCTTTTTTTTTAATATTTACTTGGATAATCACAGAAATTAGCAATGTAATCCGTTTAGGGGAAAGATAGTTAGACACAAAGTAGAAGAAAAAACAACGTGCCGATGATGGGATCCGAACCCACGACCTCCGAATAACGCGTCCGATGCTCTTCCAACTGAGCTACATCGGCCGCTGTCCCCCCTGCTACTTTCTTGGGTATTTATGTTGTCTGTATACGAACCTTGAGAGTGTTCACCAGCGCCACCCTCAGCCATAGCGGCGGACGTGGGACGTCCTTTGTTACCGCCAGCGTCACGTAGAACGTGATCAAGAGCGAGGGCGAAAGCTGTGCTAGAACCCTCTTACGCTACCTATGGCTTCAAGACTGCCAGAACCGAGACCCCCGTAAGCTACAAGCAGATCAATCAAGGGGAAATGAGGGTGCTCGTTATAATACATGAAGGAAAGAAGCCAACCGTCGGCGAGGCCAAGGAAAGCGTTGGGGATGGTACTTTATGTCTTTTTTTTTAATGTTTACTTGGATAATCACAGAAATTAGCAATGTAATCTGTTTAGGGGAAAGATAATTAGACACAAAGTAGAAGAAAAAACAACGTGCCGATGATGGGATCCGAACCCACGACCTCCGAATAACGCGTCCGGTGCTCTTCCAACTGAGCTACATCGGCCGCTGTCCCCCCTGCTACTTTCTTGGGTATTTATGTTGTCTGTATACGAACCTTGAGAGTGTTCACCAGCGCCACCCTCAGCCATAGCGGCGGACGTGGGACGTCCTTTGTTACCGCCAGCGTCACGTAGAACGTGATCAAGAGCGAGGGCGAAAGCTGTGCTAGAACCCTCTTACGCTACCTATGGCTTCAAGACTGCCAGAACCGAGACCCCCGTAAGCTACAAGCAGATCAATCAAGGGAAAATGAGGGTGCTCGTTATAATACATGAAGGAAAGAAGCCAACAGTCGGCGAGGCCAAGGAAAGCGTTGGGGATGTCTTTTTTTTTTTAATGTTTACTTGGATAATCACAGAAATTAGCAATGTAATCTGTTTAGGGGAAAGATAATTAGACACAAAGTAGAAGAAAAAACAACGTGCCGATGGATCCGAACCCACGACCTCCGAATAACGCGTCCGGTGCTCTTCCAACTGAGCTACATCGGCCGCTGTCCCCCCTGCTACTTTCTTGGGTATTTATGTTGTCTGTATACGAACCTTGAGAGTGTTCACCAGCGCCACCCTCAGCCATAGCGGCGGACGTGGGACGTCCTTTGTTACCGCCAGCGTCACGTAGAACGTGATCAAGAGCGAGGGCGAAAGCTGTGCTAGAACCCTCTTACGCTACCTATGGCTTCAAGACTGCCAGAACCGAGACCCCCGTAAGCTACAAGCAGATCAATCAAGGGGAAATGAGGCTGCTCGTTATAATACATGAAGGAAAGAAGCCAACAGTCGGCGAGGCCAAGGAAAGCGTTGGGGATGGTACTCTATGTCTTTTTTTTAATGTTTACTTGGATAATCACAGAAATTACCAATGTAATCTGTTTAGGGGAAAGATATATATATATATATATATATATATATATATATATATATATGTGTGTGTGTGTGTGTGTGTGTGTGTGTGTGTGCGCGCGCGCGCGCGCGTGTGTGTGTGTGTGTGTGTGTGTGTGTGTGTGCGTGCGTGTGTGTGTGTGTGTGTGTGTGTGTGTGTGTGTGTGTGTGAATGAAAGTAGCCAACAGTCTGCGAGGCCAAGAAAAGCATTTGGGATTGCTCTTTATCTTTTTTTTTACCTTTATTCGGTAATCACATAAATTAGTAATGTAATCTGTTTAGGGGAAAGATAGTTAAACTCAAAGTAGAAGAAAAAACAACGTGCCGATGGTGGGAACCGAACCCACGACCTCCGAATATCGCTTCCGATGGTCTTATATATATATATTACCAAACCAAACCAAAATAATATGACGCAATAAACTTTATGCATGTATTAATATATATATATGTGCAATGTCACAACATGATGCTGATAAACTAAACAGTTAGGGTGCTCTCTCTATGTATTTGCTTTCTTGCTCTTTCTAAAGGCGGTTTCCTTTGACAGCTTCAATACAAAGAAACTAGCCTAGCTCCAGACATCTATAAGGCACAAATTTAATCGAAAGTTACAACTGCTTGCACAGGTGCGCTGTTGGTAAACTTGATTCGCTGAAAACGCAGTGTTACCTGGCTTGCTTGCCAGAAAATATTGTTGTTTTATGCGTATTTAAGCACTAAGGAATAGTTGGCAGCTGGAATTACTTCGAGTGCAATTTCGAGGTGTGGTTTGCATTTGGTAGTGTAATTGCAGTGGCTTGTCAGCGCCGCGCAAAACGTTGGAGGACTTTTTATGATTCTATTTTTGCAATTCGAAAGTGCTTACTTGTGCCTTCTTGCATAAAGCAAGTAGGACTGTCCAGTTCACAAAGCGACCGTCGACTACCATATACAAAAAAAAAACAATTGGCTGTGACTTAGCTTGATTAAGCCTGGTGATTGCGAAGCAATACATGGTACTACTATTGTACAGCTTGTGGTGATGCTTAGCTGTGCTATATTCACCATGGTGATACCCCGGTTATGTTTGCTGTTATGGCTGTGGTGACGCTTGACTGTACTATATTTAGCTATGGTTTTACATTGCTAAACACACACAGACAGAATCACAATGCACACATGTTTCTCGTTTCATCTTTTATTCAAACCTATATATACAGTCCGGTGGTCCGTAAAGAAATGGCGTTTTGTCTGTACATCACTAATTACGTATTCATCCGAAGGTCAAATACTTCAAACGTATCGAATTTCAACATTGGGGAAGTGCTCATCCTTGCCTTGTCAGATGGAGGGAAGGGCGCACTGGGTGCAGCCCTCCTGTGAGGGTACAAACCTCAGCCAACAACCATCATCATCCTACGGCAACCCCGGGCAAGGCCCCCCACACCACTGGGGTGGGGAGGTCCTTGTTTCAGGGAGCAGGCGTTACCCCAGCCAAGGGGCTCGTGCAATCTGGATTCGCTCCGCCGGGCAGGTTCGCAGTGCCAATGCGCCGCCCCCGCAATGCCCCGGCGGATCGAAGCCTGACGCGAGCAAGATTCCTAATAGGAGACCTCTATTCGACAATTCTCTTCCCTGAATATAATTATTTGGTGTCCTCATTCTTCATAAAGTCTCTGCAGCCTGCCCTAAGCGCTTTGACTGTAGGCGGCATCTCATGGCTTGACAAGAGGAGCGGAGTCAGGCCGTAACTGCCACAGTGCAAGGTGACGGTGAGCCCCCGCTCTTACACAGATGGTATGACGTCACGCAGCGCGCAGCGCCACTGGTGAGAGGAGCAAAAGTCAGGCGGTAACTGCCACCGCGCAAGGCGATGGCGCGAGTTTAGCCTCGCTCTTACACAGATGGTATGACGTCACACAGCCAGGTGACGCTAAAGGTCAAGCGTGGCTGCCACCGCCGCGCCTTTTGACGGGCTGAGGTGGTAGCTAAAGTAGTATTGCTTCGCAATAAAACCCAAACTCATTCATTTTCCTGGTAGATGCATGAATTGGTTCTTAAATGGAAACAGAGGCAGACCATCTGTCATGCGTAAAGAAGCTGCCATGTTTATAGAAGCAAATAATTTTGAAGTAATAACGTCGTGTATTTTCCTATCCATAAACTGACAGCGCAATTGTGAAACCCGGTACTGCATTACAGCATCCAAATGTATTCTGTGAATTCTGCGATCAGACGAATCAGTGCTGTTGTTTATGCTGTTGAGGCAAAGTGAACTATACAAGACGCGTTGGAGCAATTGTCTTTCTACCTGCTCACCGCTATCCGACATCGAAGTCTCTTGCCAGAATTACGTCCAACTAGCTTGAGCACTCAGGCGTTTGTCGGAATGGGTCTACGCATTCGCGATGCAAGAGCGCATTTCGTAGACCTTTATATTATAGATATAGATGCAAGTGCACGTGGCGAGAGCGACGATCATTCTGCAAAGATTGAAGGAGTGGAAGGCTCTTCTTAACTTAATTGTTGACTATTTGTTTTTTTATTCGTTGCAGGAGGAGAAGCGAGCCCGTGCTCGGCGTGTGAAGCAGCGCATTTCCTGCGCCGTCTGTTGCCGCTATAGAGTAAGCGAATGCATAAGCAAGGTTTTGTTGGAGTGATTGAGAATCTTGAAAGAAGGTTCCTCACGCTAAGGGAAGGGAGCACTGAAGGTTAGAGTTCTTCAGCTCTAGCCTTAGCGCTTCCATTTCACCGAGAACGCGTCCATTACTTGGTGCAATGAAACAATGGAATAAAATATATGGACTGTGACTGGCTTTCGATCTCATGGCAGCCCGATTGATCGGCTTCCCTAGGTGCTGCATAAAATCATTAGCCTATTGCCGCAATCACCTCCCTCTCCCCTACGTGACTCCAGATATAACAGATAATGAGTGTATGTTCGAACACACGGACGTTTTACCCTGTAAGTAACCATCTTAGATACTATTTGAAAACTAAAACCATGAATGAAAGCCACCTTTCACTGCGCAGCAGCAGTTATCCTGCACATTTGCACCATCACCTTGAAGTAGGAGATAATCCCCATCATCAGAGTCAGTTCCGTCTCTCCAGTAAGGTGGAGGTGGCGGAATCAGGCTTGGAGGACGGGGTACCCACAGGCTGCTTCTGTAGGAAGCCTGTCGTGCTTGATGTGAGGGTTGCAGGCTAAAGCTCGCACTTTTTGCTAAGGCAAGTGCTCGCCATCTACCCCTTTGTAAACGTTACAACAAATAAGTAACCGAATGCCATTAAAATCATTCCTTTTAAAATATAACTGATTATAGCACTCATGTACTGCCGACGAAAGTAGCTGAAGATTACAAACTGTAGTCGAGTACTGGTTCATCACTCTAAATTTTTGTTGCTATAACAAAACCTTGCTCTCACTGCAGTCTCAAAGTGCGGCTTTGGTGACACTTTTTAAACGTTGTTAATTTTTTTCAGCGGTTTTTAAAATATATCACTGCACATTTCGCAACATTGCCTCGTCAGGACAGCACCCGCTGATGTGAACACTCTCTCATTGTACTTTTAGGAAAATGATGTTCAATACATTCTGAGAGTTGTATGCAGGTATTAAGAGATAGAAAGCGTGCAGAGTGGGTCAGAGAAATAACTCAAGTTACCGACATTCTAGTGGAAATTAAGAAGAAGAAATGGACATGGACAGGACATGTAGTGCGAAAAGAGGATAACCGATGGTCACTGAGGGTGACAAATTGGATTCCAAGGGAAGGAAAGCGTAGCAGGGGGTGGCAGAAAGTTCGGAGAGGCTTGCGAAACTCGATGAAGTCGTGAGCTCTGCTGTGTAGGGCCACCCAAGATAGACAGGTCACGGCAGAGAGTTCTGAAAAAATGTGATTCGCTGGAGAAGGTAATGGCAACCCAATCCAGTATTTCCTGTCAAGAAAACCCTATGGCCAGTCACAGTACCATTAATGATATGGCGCCGGAAGATGAGCCCCCCAGGTTGGAAGGCGTCCCACATGTTACTGGGGATGAACAAAGGGCGATTCCTAGTAGCTCCAAGACGAATGAAGCGGCTGGGCTAAAGCCAAAAGGACGCTCAGTTGTGGATGTGTCGGGAAGCGACCGGAAAGTCCGATGTTGCAAGGAGATATATCACATAGCAACATGGAAGATAAGATCTATGATGCAAGGTAAACTGGATGTCGTCAAGCGAGAAATGGACAGATTGAACATTGATATCTTGGGTATCAGCGAGCTCAAGTGGACCGGAATGGGAGAATTTAACTCCGGCGACCATTATGTCTTTTTTTGTGGGCACGAATCCAAGAGAAGAAATGGGGTCGCTCTCATAGTAAACAGAAGAATGGGCAAAGCAGTGCTAGGGTACAACCCCAAAAACGACCGAATGATTTCACTTCGGATCCAAGGTCAGCCTTTCAACATAACAGTTATCCAAGTCTATGCACCGACCACTGCTGCTGAAGAAGCTGACGTTGAGAGATTTTATGCGGACCTACAATGTCTTTTAGACCGCACCCCATCATCAGACGTCGTTTTTCTCATAGGAGACTGGAATGCTAAGGTCGGGAGAGAAGAAATATCCGGAATTATAGGCAAGTTCGGTCTTGGCGAGCCAAATGAAGCTGGGCAAAGGCTAGTAGAGTTTTGTCAAGAGAACAACCTGACCATAGCGAATACTCATTTTCAACAGCACAAGAGGCGCCTGTACACATGGACTTCACCGGACGTTCTGTACAGGAATCAGATCGATTATATTCTTTGCCGGCAGAGATGGAGAAGCGCTCTACAAGAAGTATAAACAAGGCCTGGGGCCGATTGTGGCACCGATCATCAGCTTCTTGTTGCCAAAACTAAGCTTCGATTGAGGAAAACGCAGAAAACTAGAAGGACTTTCAGGTATGATCTGGATCAAATTCCATTAGAATATGCTGTGGAAGTGAGGAATCGATTTCAAGTATTAGATCTGGAAGACAGAGAGCCCGAAGAGATGTGGACTGATGTTCGTGATATAATACAAGAAGTTGCTACTAAGGTAGTTCCAAAGCAAAAGAAATGCAAGAAAGCAAACTGGTTATCTGAAGAGGCTTTGCAAATGGCTGAGGAAAGGAGGATGGCAAAAGTTATGGGGGAAAGAGAAAGATACAAGGTTCTCAATGCGGATTTTCAGAAAATAGCAAGGAGAGATAAGAATGCCTTCCTGAACATACAGTGCCAAGCAATTGAGGACAACAGCCAATTGAGGAACACTTGAGCTCTGTATAAGACAATCAAAGATATCAAAGGAAGCTTCTGTACTAAGCTGGGCGTGATAAAGGACAAACAAGGCAAGGACCTCACTGAAGCCTCAAAGATAAAGAAGAGGTGGCAGGAATACACAGAAGAACTGTACAAGAAGGACCCGAATGTGCAAACCCAACATAAGACGGTTGTGATTACTGATCTCGAGCCGGGCATCCTGAAGAGTGAAGTTGAATGGGCCTTAGCCAGCCTTGCTAAGAAGAAAGCTAGCGGAATTGATGGCATTCCAGCTGAGTTGCTTCAAAACCTCAACCATGACGCTGTTAACATTCTGCATACATTATGTCAGAAAATTTGGACAACCCTGCAGTGGCCACAGGATTGAAGGAGGTCAGTTTATATCCCCATTCCAAAGAAAGGCAGTGCCAAAGATTGTTCCAACTACCGCACGATCGCGCTTATTTCGCATGCTAGCAAAGTGATGTTGAAAATCCTCCAAGCTAGGCTGCAGCAGTATGTGGATCGGGAGCTTCCGGACGTGCAAGCTGGGTTTCGCAAGGGCAGAGGAACTAGAGACCAAATTGCTAACCTTCGCTGGATCATGGAAAAAGCAAGAGAGTTCCAGAAACCCATCTACTTCTGCTTTATTGATTATGCGAAAACGTTTGACTGCGTAGATCACAGCAGATTGTGGCAAGCTCTCCAAGAGATGGGAGTTCCAATTCACCTCATCTGTCTCCTCAGGAACCTGTATGAAGGGCAAGAGGCCACAGTCAGAACTGGGCATGGTCTTACTGATTGGTTTCCGATCGAGAAAGGAGTGAGGAAAGGCTGCATACTGTCGCCCTGCCTATGTAACCTATATGCAGAGTGCATCATGAGGAAGGCCGGTCTGGACGAGTCTTCAGCTGGAGTGAAGATTGCTGGAAAACGTATCAACAACCTTAGATATGCGGATGATACCACTTTAATGGCAGAAAGTGAAGTGGAACTCGAGAGACTTCTGATCCGCGTACAAGAGGAGAGTGAGAAGTTTGGGCTTAAACTGAACATTAAAAAGACAAAAATCATGGCGTCCTGCCCTACCAAGTCCTGGAGCATCAATGGACAAGAAGTGGAAGCTGTGACAGATTTTCTGTTCTTGGGCTCCAAGATTACCTCGGAAGGAGACTGCAGCCATGAAATTAGGAGACGCCTGCTTCTGGGAAAGAGAGCAATGGTTAGCCTTGACCGCCTAGTAAAGTGCAGAGACATTAGTGTGCCAACCAAGATCCGTATAACTCGTGCTATGGTCTTTCCAGTTGTGGTGTATGGATGCGAGTGTTGGACTGTGAAAAAGGCTGACCGCCGAAGAATTGACGCGTTTGAATTGTGGTGCTGGCGAAGACTCTTGAGAGTTCCTTGGACTGCCAGAAGATCAAATCAGTCGATATTTTCGACCATAAACCCTGACTGCTGATTGGAGGGTCAAATTTTAAAGTTAAAGCTCAGCTACTTTGGTCATCTGATGAGAAGAGAAGAGTCGCTGGAGAAAGATTTGATGTTGGGAAATGTTGAGGGTCGCCGGAGAAGGGTTAGGCAGCGAACGCGTTGGTTAGATGGCATCCTCGAGGCACTGGAGATGAAGTTATGTGATTTTTAGGAAGATAGTGAGAGACCGGAAAGCGTGGCGTGACATGGTCCATAGGGTCACGAAGAGTCGGACACGACTGAACGACTAAACTGAACTGAGGGGTCAAGTGGATGCAGCTAGCACAGAACCGGGTTAGGTGGAGAAATATGGGAGAGGCCTTCGCCCTGCAGTGGGTATAATCAGGCTGATGATGATGATGATGATGATGCAGGTCACACTTCACCGCGGAACTGCTACTAAACCGAAAACGGCATATACAGTGTCATATACAATCGATTGGTGGGCTTATCATGACTGGCGATTGGATTTCTCAAGCACAGAAAGGAGAGGTTTTTTGTATTCTACTTACGCCAACGAACAAATTATGCTTGATATTTTAGTTTCCTTTGACCTGCTTCTGACAGTTAAGGAGTTTAGTAGAGTTCATGACGACTGAGGTTAAATTCTTGGTTTATTTTTGTAAATAGTGCCTTCAACCGAATCACCGAATGCTATGTAAAGACCGGGATTTCTAACAACAAATCTATTGGGCTCACAATAATGAATTCAAACATGATCAATCACATGTTGTCAAGGTTAACGCTTATCATGATCATTTCATAAATTATAGGCAGCGTGAGGGACATATACCTACTTTTCAAAGGTTACGTCTCTCAGTGCATCGCACGCTTTGTTCCGAAAAATCGCAATAAAGTGTACCAAATGGAACCCAAGAATCACACCAGAGACATTACGCTCACAGCAAAAACCTGAAAAAGTAAAAAAGGGAAAAGAGTATTGCGTAAACGTTTTCCCAAAAAAACCGCGACAGAGAATTGGAAAACCTAAAGCAGCAGATGGGCCAGGACCTGGAAAGATGCTTTTATATTCAACTGCACTCCTTATTTGAAGCGTCCAGTGAGAAATTCAGGAGGAGTCGCGTTCACATGAATCATTTAAAGAAAATAATATGCATGAGTATAATCATGCTTTTGGGTTCACAGCTTTTATCGACTATTTCAAATCGTTATTTGTCCACGATTATGGCTCTCTTTCTTCCTGTTCCAAAATCTGCCCTCGATTTTTAGTTCATCTGATTTCCTAAACAGATGAACTCAGATTCTTGTTGAAACTTGGCATAAACAAATCTCACGGAATGATATTCCCAGTCCGTTTATGAAGCGTTATTCAGGGTACTTAGGCAGCTTGTTTGACAAGTCACCTAACTGAGGTTCACTGCCGGATGACTGAAGAATGGCACGAAATACACCAATTCGTAAAGCTGTAGGCAGAATATTTATTCTTAATTACTGTCCGATAAGATTATACCCTGCAGTCTTACTCCTACAAAGCTTTACAACACATTATTCACCCGCCAGGGTGGCGCAGTGGCTACGGGGCCAGACTACTGTGCCCAAAGATGTGGGACCAAATCTCGGCAAGGCGCCCGTGTGCAGTGCGATGCGAATGCACACTAAAGAACAGCAGATGGTCAAACTTTGAGCCGCCCTGTATTAAGACCCTCCACTTAGTTCTCCACCCACTAAATCGCTTTAGGACCTTAAACCCTCCCAATCAAACCAATTTGAACTTTGTACTCATTATTCATAATGAGGTAGCAGATTGTTTAAATTTATTCGCCGGGCGGCAACTTAGAAAAAACACTTTAATATTAGATAAGAATATCAGCGTAGGAAAGCGCTTCTTTTGGTCTATTTCCATTCAAAACATGGACTTGTAACTTAACTTCATGTTATTCTGCGTCCTTAATAAGTTGTTTAAAACCTCATTTTCACTTCAAACATCACTTGGTAATAAATGTAAGATATATCATCATTTTATGGCACCTTCAGCCCCTCACTATAGGCAAATAACTTCCCGTTAGGCGCTCTTCCCAAAAGAATAAGTTAGGTTCGATCCGATATTTTCACGAATAGGTACACAGCGTAAATGATCTCGCTGATAAAAATTGGGTGACTTGCCAAAATTGAAAACTTCATTGCCAGTATATTATATCTTCAGAAAAAATGGAGCGGACGATTGTCAGCAGTAGACCAGTATTTATTCTTATAGTAACTAGCGAGCTCTGACTCTCCGTAGCTCCGCTAGTCCTCCGTAGCACTCAGAAGTGATGTACAGCAGGATATCAGGTTATTCCTCAAGAACTGTTACCTCGGAGGTAGTAGCTGTAATCGTGACTCATCAGGGACATTCAAAATTATGGACGACGCAGTGAGCGGTGGAATACACGGGGTACTGCACTAAGCCACACAGCCAAAGCACAATGGGCCTGGGGGCAATGCAAAAGCAAGGTATTTATGACTCCCGGAAAGTAAGAGAAATATGCATACGGCAAGGCATATGACGACAAGCGACAATATTCGCTGCATATAAAATTTATTGTAGCGCAAACCAACCTAAGGAAAGCGTAGCCTGAGGCTATATGATCTTACGAAGTTTTCTAGGATAATTTAGAAAATGTTGAACTGAAGGATATTACATATAACGGTATAATGGTGCACGTTGTCAAGATAATTGCGAAATTTTCGCGATGCTAACGTCAAGTGTGTTATGTAACAAGGCAAAATATACAGGCAGTGACGTTCTTTTGCAACTTGCTTGTATGCCCCAAAGGTAGCGGTGTCCTCGCAGCCCGGTCCCCTGAGGAAAGCATCAGCATATCTCGGCAAAGGACGAGGTGTCGTCCAATAGGAACATGTATTCTTTCATCTCATAAAAACGGTCATACGTTCGAGCTGGCCCAAGGGAGAAAAGGGACACGTTACCACATCCGGCCCCTCGACGCAGTATCCACCCAGACGGCAGGTGATCGCCGCATGAATACTCTCGCTGTGTAGAGGGAAAGAGAGAAGGGATCTCAAGAAGCGTATGCGTCGGGCCAGCTTTCATGTCTTATAGTGTTTCGCCGAGGCCGATACTCCGGTGCCGGTAGGCCTGCTCGCCTTAGCCAGGGGCGACGACTCTCCGGCGAGCACTGAGCTCCGACAACCCTTTGCACACACATGCACATACACGCGGACATATTTCAAGGAACAGGTTGGAACAAGGCATTGCAAGCAAACGTCGGTCTTCACAAAGCTGGAACAGCCAAAATGCTGTCGCTACGGCGTGGACGATGAAGCATGACGGAAGTGAGCCTTACAGTAATAGCGATATTGTGAAAAACATTGGACATTTATTGGTGAGTAAAAAAATGGCTGCCATCATACATCACTCAGTTAATTGAAGCTTTTGCGACAGCCACTAGCACTTTACAAAAATTAGAAAGGGAATTTTATCTCAGCAGGGAGTTTCAGTATAAATTCTCTGTATCTGCTTTTCACTGTTACCTTTATCAACATTATTAGGCAGTTTGGTTTGTTGCTGTCCCTACTTCGATTTTTTTTTTGTTATCAGCTTGAGCGATTGAGCATCTGTTTATGTTTTCGGGTATGTGTGAAGCTTTACAATGAAGCCATTTTTAATTCAAAATGAGCCTTTCAACTGAGATCAAAATATTGCCATATATTTTTATATTACCATTTATATTACCATATATCCAAGGTTGTGGGTGCACTCCCACTTCTTTAGCTCGTTCAACTCATCAAATACTTCATCGAAGGTGTATTGTTGTGCAAAGTGTATTTTAATCTTAGGTATGACTAATTTTAAATAAATTCTTCCACCTCTTCCTTGCCTCCCTGTGATAAGTGGCAGCATTCGCAGGTAGCGGTTAGTATAGAGTAGCTGCAATTGAGGCTCTTTAACGCTCGTGCTTTCAGCCTCACTATCATAATGATGACTTGTTCATTTCAGCTAAGGAAGTAAGAAAGAGGCACCGCATGCTAAGCCATTTGAAATTCGTTGAGACCATATAGCTTGTAGTAGACATTTGGGCTCCTTATGTGCGTAGTGACCACGTAAAATATAACCGACAACCAAAAAAAAAAGAATGAAGAAATATAAAGAGAAAAATATTTATTGGCAAAACTATTGATAACAAAACGCACTCAACGAGAACGCCTACGCGCTTTTGTATCCCTACTGTTATAAAACATTGCAATCTTGCTCTTACTCCGTTAGCAAGCGGTTAGCGGACTGTAACTGTATTGAATATGCGGGTAAGGCCAAGAGGGCAGCTAAATCAGGCTCCTTCTCCTCACGAGAGGGATGTTGCCGGTCATACACTGCCTTCATCCGTTGAAGTTCGGCATCAAGCTTCAGACCCTGCATTCCTGTAACACTCTTTCGTAACTATTAGAAAGATGAACTGAACTCTGGCGCACGATCATAGTTAGGGCTGCTTTGCAGCTGTTTGGTCATTCACTGGTCCCCAAAGCACAAGGAGCTCAGTTCCCTGTACCCACGAGCGCACTATGTACCGCAAAAGTACTGTTGCCTTCGCTACCCACATTCAGGCTCATGTACATAATAGCAATACATGTTGTTTCATCTTCCGATACCCCAAAGAAGAGAACTAAAGGTGTAGTCTTCGCGCCGTGCCTGGAATCCGACCTCGAGGTCCCTCGAGTCGCAACAGTTTTCCGAAGTTTTTTTGGCCTTGCAGCGAATCAGGTGCTTTCGCAAATCACTTTGACATTTGCGTTCTGTTTCAGAGCTACCTTACTTGACCAAGTGGTCGCGCGGTATGATATCGAGAGGATATATTGGTGGATGCAGGAACATATGTTGGTAATGACGCAACCGAGCTTGCAACAATACCGCATGAACGCGCAATGCCATCCACTACTAAGGTTGCGGTCTCGTTCCGCGGTTAGATGTAACGACATCATCGCGATCTTTAGCCTGATTAGATCTACTGCTGGGAAAGACAGGCCTCTGCGACATTTCTTCTTCAATATAGAACGACCGCCGGAACAGTTGCAAAAGTTGTGTGCAGAACCGTAAGAGATGAAAACTGTAGAGTGTGTTTCAAAAGGCTGTTATCTGGCGTTGCGCAAAGCGAAGGTTTTTTAATTCAATTACTTTTGCTGGTAATGTAAGATTCGCATATTTTCTATGAGATTACTTTCGTTTGTTTGTTAAATGAATATTTATTTGATTTTTGTTTAACAGATTCTTTTCCTTTTAGTATTCTTCTGGCTGCCTGAAAGGATGCGCGTGCGCCAAAGGATGGTTCGTACAGTGTGGTTAACAAACGCCGACAGTCCGTTTGAACAGACTCCTAATGCATAAATCTTCCTCTTTGTTTTTTTTTTTCTAGAAGGTCCGAAAGTAAAAAATAACTCATTTTAGAATAATTTTAGATTTTTAATATATTCGAGTTGCGGATGACTATAGGTAGCACTCATGTTGCTTCAATTATCGCTAAATAACAAAATACATTACCTAGATTTTCATAATTTATTAAAGCGTAAGCATTAGGTCATGTCGGCAGCATGGGCATGTCCTTTAGGGATCAGCATTCTAGAAAGCAAACATTATGTTATATCACAAAACAAATGGTATCATCAGATCAGTTCAGTTCAGGCGTTCAGTCGTGTCCGACTCTTCGTGACCCTATGGACCATGTCACGCCACGCTTTCCGGTCTCTCACTATCTTCTTAACATCACATAGCTTCATCTGCAATGCCTCGAGAATGCCATTTAACCATCGCGTTCGCTGCCTACCCCTTCTCCGGCGACCCTCAACCTTTCCCAACATCAAATCTTTCTCCAGCGACTCCTCTCTTCTCATCAGATGACCAAAGTAGCTGAGCTTTAACTTTAGAATTTGACCCTCCAATGAGCAGTCAGGGTTTATGGTCGACAATATCGACTGATTTGATCTTCTGGCAGTCCAAGGAACTCTTAAGAGTCTTCGCCAGCACCACAATTCAAACGCGTCAATTCTTCGGCGGTATGCCTTTTTCACAGTCCAACTCTCGCATCCATACATCACAACTGGAAAGACCATAGCACGGGTTATACGGATCTTGGTTGGCAGACTAATGTCTCTGCTCTTTACTAGGCGGTCAAGGCTAACCATTGCTCTCTTTCCCAGAAGCAGGCGTCTCCTAATTTCATGGCTGCAGTCTGCTTCCGAGGTAATCTTGGCGCCCAAGAACAGAAAATCTGTCACAGCTTCCACTTCTTGTCCATTGATGCTCCAGGACTTGATAGGGCAAGACGCCATGATCTTCGTCTTTTTAATGTTCAGTTTAAGCCCAAACTTCTCACTCTCTTCTTGTACGCGCATCAGAAGTCTCTTGAGTTCCACTTCACTTTCTGCCATTAAAGTGGTATCATCCGCATATCTAAGGTTGTTGACACGTTTTCCAGCAATCTTCACTCCAGCTGAAGACTCGTCCAGACCGGCCTTTCTCATGATGCACTCTGCATATAGGTTAAATAGGCAGGGCGACAGTATGCAGCCTTGCCTCACCCCTTTCTCAATCGGAAACCAATCAGTAAGACCATGCCCAGTTCTGACTGTGGCCTCGTGCCCTTCATAAAGGTTCCTGAGGAGACAGATGAGGTGAAATGGAACTCCCATCTCTTGGAGAGCTTGCTACAATCTGCTGTGATCTACGCAGTCAAACGCTTTCGCATAATCAATAAAGCAGAAGTAAATGGGTTTCTGGAACTCTCTTGCTTTTTCCACGATCCAGCGAAGGTTGGCAATTTGGTCTCTAGTTCATCTGTCCTTGCGAAACCCAGCTTGCACGTCCGGAAGCTCCCGATCCACATACTGCTGCAGCCTACCTTGCAGGATTTTTAACATCACCTTGCTAGCATGCGAAATAAGCGCGATCGTGCGGTAGTTGGAGCAATCTTTGGCACTGCCTTTCTTTGGAATGGGGATGTAAACTGACCTCCTCCAATACTGTGGCGACTGCAGGGTTGTCCAAATCTTTTGACATAATGTATGCAGTGTGTTAACAGCGTCGTGGTTGAGGTTTTGAAGCAACTCAGCTGGAATACCATCAATTCCGCTAGCTTTGTTCTTAGCAAGGCTGGCTAAGGCCCATTCAACTTCACTCTTCAGGATGCCCGGCTCGAGATCAGTAATCACAACCGCCTTATGTTGGGTTTTCACATCCGGGTCCTTCTTGTACAGTGCTTCTGTGTATTCCTGCCACCTCTCATTTATCTCTGAGGCTTCAGTGAGGTCATTGCCTCGTTTGTCCTTTATCACGCCCATCTTAGCACAGAAGCTTCCTTTGATATCTTTGATTGTCTTATACAGAGCTCTTGTGTTCCTTAATTGGCTGTTGTCCTCAACTGCTTGACACTGTATGTTCAGGAAGGCATTCTTATCTCTCCTTGCTATTTTCTGAAAATTCGCATTGAGAACCTTGTATCTTTCTCTTTCCCCCATACCTTTTGCCATCCTCCTTTCCTCAGCTATTTGCAAAGCCTCTTCAGATAACCAGTTTGCTTTTTTGCATTTCTTTTGCTTTGGAACTACCTTAGTAGCAAATTCTTGTATTATATCACGAACATCAGTCCACATCTCTTCGGGCTCTTTGTCTTCTAGATCTAATTGTTGAAATCGATTCCTCACTTCCACAGCATATTCTAATGGAATCTGATCCAGATCATACCTGAAAGGCCTTCTATTTTTCTGCGTTTTCCTCAATCGAAGCTTAATTTTGGCAACAAGAAGCTGATGATCGGTGCCACAATCGGCCCCAGGCCTTGTTTTACTGCTTGTATAGCGCTTCTCCATCTCTGCCGGCAAATAATATAATCGATCTGATTCCTGTACAGACCGTCCGGTGAAATCTATGTGTACAGGCGCCTCTTGTGCTGTTGAAAATGAGTACTCGCTATGGTCAGGTTGTTTTCTTGACAGAACTCTACTAGCCTTTGCCCAGCTTCATTTGGCTCACCAAGACCGAACTTGCCTGTAATTCCGGATATTTCTTCACTCCCGACCTTAGCATTCCAGTCTCCTATGAGAAAAACGACGTCTGATGATGGGGTGCGGTCTGAAAGGCATTGTAGGTCCGCATAAAATCTCTCAACGTCAGCTTCTTCAGCAGCAGTGGTCGGTGCATAGACTTGGATAACTGTTATGTTGAAAGGGTGACCTTGGATCCGAAGTGAAATCATTCGGTCGTTTTTGGGGTTGTACCCTAGCATTGATTTGCCCATTCTTCTGTTTACTATGAGAGCGACCCCATTCCTTCTCTTGTATTCGTGCCCACAATAAAAGACATAATGGTAGCCGGAGCTAAATTCTCCCATTCCGGTCCACTTGAGTTCGCTGATACCCAAGATATCAATGTTCAATCTGTTCATTTCTCGCTTGACGATATCCAGTTTACCTTGCGTCATAGATCTTACATTCCATGTTGCTATGTGATATATCTCCCTGCAACATCGGACTTTCCGGTCGCTTCCCGACACATCAACAACTGAGCGTCCTTTTGGCTTTAGCCCAGCCGCTTCATTCGTCCTGGAGCTACTAGGAATCGCCCTTTGTTCATCCCCAGTAACATGTGGGACGCCTTCCAACCTGGGGGGCTCATCTTCCGGCGCCATATCGATAATGGTATTGTGACTGGCCATAGGGTTTTCTTGGCAGGAAATACTGGAGTGGGTTGCCATTGCTTTCTCCAGTGAATCACATTTTGTCAGAACTCTCTGCCGTGACCTGTCTATCTTGGGTGGCCCTACACAGCAGAGCTCACGACTTCATCGAGTTTCGCAAGCCCCTCCGCCACGACAAGGCAGTGATAGAGCATCACAAAAAGCTGTATCGGAATTAAAAGCGGCCGATATTAGAGCTGATCAAGCGTCTAAAGAAGGGTCCAAAGTAGCTGCCATCTATCTTCGGTTTCGGTTCTCAACTTCAGGTCATGTGTCTTAGTGGTCAGTCACATGTCTTGGCGGACGTGAATGAGTAAAAGTGTTGCAGCAACATCCGTTTGACGTCATATTGTGTGACGTCCCTGCAACAGTCTTCATGCCACTGCAGAATTTGGCATGTGTGCAAAAACTTTCATGTCTCTGCATAATTCCATATATGCTCATCAAGGGGGTTATCTCGTGTCAGAGGGTGACTGGCTAAAGAGTGCTGACATTAAAGGAAGTGACAGATCAGAACATGGCCACATATGGGCATAAAATGGAGTGTGTCGTGAACGAACTTGATCGGTTGATGAGTGTTGTGTCAGGAGACGTACGTGCAATATCAATTGGAGCTTGGGATCTAATAGTATAGGCAAGAAGAAAGATTGTCTAAATAAAAAAATTGTAGCGCGCTGCACAAGGCTCATAGATGATTGCCCGATAGGTGGCTTCACATTGTAACAAAGCACGAGCAGGTTCGTCTGGCGTAGATCGGCCAGGCAATGCACGCTCTGGGGTCGGCCTGCAAGCGCGATGTCTGCGCGCATTGAGGGTAACTATCTGCGGGACTACGGTAGAAAGTAAATTGACAGCTAATCACCACGTACCTGTCTGGCTCTCAGGGAATGCCTACGTCACACACGCTCTACGCTCTTCACGATCTACGTCACACACGCTCAGTTACTGTGTGAATTGACATCTCAGGGTGACATTTGCAAGCATTTAGCGCATGCTAGAGTTTTTTTTTTCAGATTCTTAGCTACATTATCTGAAGGATGAAGTCCAAAGCAGCATATACAGCATACCTCTTAAAATAAAAATGAGAAAGATATTATCTTTTTAGCTAATTACCGCACTAATTGAAACTATTTGCATGTTAACTGGTGTTTGTCGTAGCCTCCAATATGCCCTAGAGGGAAAATATATCTAAAGCTAGTCGAATTTGCCCTAATGTTTTAAATCACAAAAAAGCACCTGGTATACAAGACGACTTTCGCAAAATTCCAGCGCAAGTTGCAATGGAGATTAGTAAATAAAAAAATGACATTAACTGCTATGCTCAAGGGCTAAATTCTGCTGGTGAAGCTTTCAGCACCTCCTAAGCAGTGTCTGGCCGTAACAAAAGGTTGGTAGGCTGCAGTTTGTAAGAACCTTTACCGTCTGAACATTTCTAAAGAGCTATTCTACTCGGCGCATAAATTTTAAATCACAAGCTTTCACAGAACAACCAGGGCCACCGAATGGCACGCAACACTTTGAGAAACTCACGGATAGTGATATTCGCTATTCAACCAGGTACAATGATCCTTGATCCAACTTTCTTTCTTGTGAGACCACCGTGCTACAGCGACACAATGGCTGCCCAGGGATATTGCGTGTGTCGGTGAGAGTTCAAAGAGCTCGAGGGCCTGAGCTGACACGTCGGGAATGCAGAGGCAAAAAGAAGCATTCCTTTCTGTGAAGAATGAGAACCAATAAGTTATCAGCACACAGGCATCTTTTACAAGCAAAACGGTATATTACATTATTAGAGTGACAGGAGAGAATGACAGGAATGATGTAATAAAATAAATAAGGTATTTAAATATGTTCCATAAATGAAGTAAGACAATGTGTCAGTTAAAACCGCGAAATGCGCAAACCCGAGAGTTCATAAAGGGCCCCAATTAAATCGCTCACTTTCAATAAAAGGCAAGATGGCGACGGCAATGAGGAAAGTGAAGAGAGCGACTACTCCTAAACTGAATGTTATACCGGAACTGATAATAGTTTAGAAGGGTTAGGTTAGATTAAACGGGAGGAAGGTGTGAATCTGATAATAGTAGATAAGAGGAATGAATAGTGGGGATGGAACTATGCCGTACCACCTCAGCGTTGATGACTGTACTATGTATGACCGGCCTAAAAAGAAGAGTGAGAGCTGTTAGCTTTCAAGAGGCACATTTATTTGGACACCGCCTAGCGTTTTCCCACCACAGATATTCAGTTTAGCTAAGTATAGAGAACAATAATGCATTTCACCGCAGTCAGACAACCACCATTGCTTATTTTTTATTGCCCTCCTTATACACAGCTGCGCATGGACTTGCAATATTGGCAGCGGCTTATATTTACCCATCCTATTCACAATTCATTACTGGTCAATGCAGCGTTTACACTTACCATTAAACAACGAGCAGTAAGTTGGGAAAATGATTTAGTTGCTATGCATAGGGTAACATGTAGCACACTATTAGCTACACCTATTCGTGAACGGGAATCAAAAAGAATTTGTTCTCGGCACATTGGGAACGACACATTGTCATAATATAGGGAGTGAAAACAAATCCTGATGAAATGTCTTGAGCGGTGCCCTAAAGGGGAAAGCCCCATTCTAAAACAAAGAGTAAGAGTATCCATGTAGAAAGATTGCAAATAATTGGCCGAATAAACCTAGTACTGCAGATGCAGAATATGCGAGTACAATGCATGCGAGTACAATGACTGTACAAAATAACAGAGACTTCGTTACAATTAAAGCTTCGCTCCGGGAAAAAGCAGATTGCCAGTAGCTTACGGGGACGGATAGGAAAAATCGTTCATGAGTACTGACTTCAACAGTAAATCTTCTCGTCGCTATAATGCTTGCGTCCCGAAAGCAAACTGCATTCACGAGATACCGCTGCGCACGTGCGATAGGGGCCACGCACCTTTCGTGTAACTAGAGATACGACAACCGAGCATAAAAAAGTGAACAAAAAAAATGGGAAGTCCTAGTTTTTTTCATTGTAAAAGAGACGATTGTTGCGAATGCGGTGCTTGTGCTTATACACGTGGGCGCATAAAATAAAACAAAATAGACAAAAGGATAAAGAGAGAAACGCCTGCGGCGTAGCGGGTGCTTCTATGTCACTTCAGAATAGCAGGCGGTGGGATCAGGATATTTGAACTCTTCGAAGAAACTAATTGACCGCCACATTGTCTATGTAAAAGAGTGCTAGCGAAAAGAACGCTCCCTCTTTGTAATTCGAGAGGTTAGAACGCGGATGAATAATGTAGCAGGACACCCCGCTCATTCCACGCCACCTACGCTTCTTCTACGAAATGTCAGTAAACTATAGGGTTAACCATTTAGAGCTCCATGGATGCAAGTAAATTACAGCTCGATAAATCAGGGGCACTGACCGCAAACGTAGATACAATACTTCTTTCGAAGCAAAGGTAATGTTCTTTTCAGAACGAAATAAAATGCGAAAACGTAGTTCTAGGAAAGCATAAATAAAATGAAATGAGAGGAAATATATTTACTCGAAGTTACGTATATCATACACCAGTCAGCTTCCTTCATGACATGCACGGGAAGTTCTCATATGTTGAAATCCACACTTGCTACTTCTGGGAGTAGCAATCACTAAATGCGAGCTACAAGCCCCCATTGCTTTGTTTCACGATGCCCTATGTACGCATTTAGAGACCACATAAGTAATGGCACATTACTGAACACTAAAGAACGGCCACAAAGTCCAATTTGCAGCGCCTTGAATGATGCCTCCTAAACACTTCATCAAACAGTGTTCATGCTGGCATCACTTGCTACTCATTATGTGAACTAATTAGCTCAAAAACTCAGTAACGAGATTTTATTGACAAACAAACTGAAACTGTTTGCTTCAAAAAGTATGGGTTACGCTGTGCCGAATGAAAAAAATTGCTTCCTCTGCCAAGTATTCGTATGGTTTGACCGAATTTCCAAGGAAAATGTTAGACAGTGGTTTGCAGATGCTTTAAAATGACGCGTTTAAGAGTTGTCAACATTACACGAGAAACTAGGAAGCTTCATTCTGCCTCAGATACAGTTGAGGACCACTTCTAGAAAAGTGGTAACGTGCGTAACAATGCAATGAATAGGGATGTGTTGAGATAAGAACGGTAATTCAGGTCCCAGGACCATTTTTTTTTGTTTCCGAGTAAATTTTTATATGTGGTGGGCTAACGTCTACGCGTAAAGGAATTAACCTTAACTTTTCAGAATGTCTTAGTTTTCTTGGAATGAAAGTTGTATTTCACTAACGGTGGAAAACGCCATATTGCCATTTCAGAAAGTTTCATGTTTGAAGCCTTGCTGCTTGCACACTAACATTTTGTTGTTAAATACATTTTACTCTATAAAAGTATCCAACATCTACTTTAAGCACAATTATTATTGACGTTTTTCCTGCCGCAGTTTTTTTAGTAAAAACCTCCCAAAAATTTCTCCAGGAGCGACGCGTTGCAAAGACTCAAAGTTTAATCCTATATTCTGGCACGAAGAATTAGATTGAGCTTTTTTGTCATTATTATTGAGATGTTTATCTTAATTTCAAGTAAAATTCCAACCGGATCGCTAGCCGCTTTCCCTACAAGGCATCAAATTCGGCCTAATTTCAGAAACAGCAAAATTTGATTCCAAATTGAAAAACATCATATTCAATCTCAAATGAAATCACTCTCAAGAACGCTCTGTAAGTCAGAATAATTAGGGACCGAAATGTGTTGCATTAGATTGTAAAAAAATTATAAAAAGTATTATAAAACTTAGAAGCTGCACTAATGATCGTTAAGATTTATCCCTACATTCGGACAAGATGCGATAACTTGTTGTCACAAATAAAAGCATTAGAAAAATAGTGGAAGGTCAAGCACAGACTCATAGTACTCCAGTTCAGGTTCACCAAACAATGCAGTCGTTAATGGAGGCCTGCACCGGCACTGACATGAGCTTGTCAGTCTAGCAAATTGGCAGAGGGAGGCAGAGAACAGGTTCATACATGCGAAAGCAATGGCCGTTTCACTGAGAAATGCCAGATCAGCAGAAAAATAAGACCAGACAACCTAATTACACTATCTGGCAATGGAACTGCTGAGGATCGGTAGGAAACGGGCAGTGCTATAGGAGTTCAATAATAAAAAAGACGGCCCCGATATATTAGCTTTACAAGAAACAAAGGCTAATACCAAAACGGCTAGTTAGCAATGTTTTACATCTGGATGACGAACTGCTCGGCGTCATGACCCTCATCAAAAAAATAAAATAATCGCGATCTAACACGACACAAAGAGATCGGGGACATTAAACTCATACTCGTAGAAGTTGTCCCATCAAAGAAACCTGATCATAGCCTTTCCGTCTTAGATATATACAGTCCGAGGAGCGAAAAGCGAACTTTGGATCTCTCTCTCACAAAAACATGCATCTCGCTGGCACCAACCCGCTCCCGATAGTGGGGGATTTTAACGCCAAACACTCGGCATGGGGACATGAGGCAGAAGACGTGAAAGAACGCAAACTGTGGATTGAGGCCTAGCAATTAGTAAACTCCGACCAGGATTGGTAACAGTGTAACGAAAGATACCTCTCCCGATCTGAAGTTTGTCTAAAACATAAGCAAGAATTAATTCTCAGGAGAATCTTGGCAGCGATCACTTCATTTCAGAAACAGTCTTACAAGGAGGCGCTGAACACTTAAAAACACTAATTCCGGCACTAGTCGAATGGGACATATTAGGAAAGGGGAGATCCTAACGCTACACTATCGGGACAGAGATCTTAGTCATAGCCCAATGGACGAGCGATATCCGTCGGCCATCAAGAGACTGGAAGTGGCGATTCAGCTGGGAGTAGCTAGTAAACTTCTCCACATGTGGGAAACTATGAAAGGCATAGAAAATCGGTTCCGGAAGCAGACATGGCATGGAAAATTAAGGTGGCTCGCCAGGCTGAATAAGGAAATTGCGGAGCACGTGGCGTGACCAGCTAAGCAAAACAGGTAGTCTACGTTTGGCCAGCTGAAAGCTATTATAGGACTTCCACGAACATGAAATCTCTAAAGACGCTCATTAGACGCGGAAAGTTGTCGTTCCACCCAACGACGGAATCTTCAAAAGATTCTGCACAGACACACTGGAACGACGGATGATTTACTATAGAACTTCAAGACCACTGCATTGGTAAAGTACATAGCGTATCTCTCCCAGAATATAAATGGAAAGACAATATCTAACTCGACGCACCTATAAGCATGGCAGAGGTTCGTGCAGAGATAGCCAAACTAAAGGACGAATGAACTTCAGGTCCGGACGGCATCACAAACAAACGTCTTCGAAACCTGGATCAGGATACTTTAACAACACTAACCAATTATATGCAGGAATTTTGGGAAGATGGGAAATTCCCTCGAAAACGGCCGAGATAGTGGTGATCCCAAAACCGGGTAAATAACTTAGGCTTATGAATCTCTGCCTGATCTCTTTGATCTCGTAAGTAGACAAGCTGATGGAGCTGTAATTAAAACACGTCTAAATAAATTTAGGGAGAACGAATTATTATCTCACGAGATGCTAGTATTCCAACTCAAACTGGAACGAATCAGTGATCTGGAAAGTGCTCTTGACAGAGCTATCTACACTAAAGGAGGCGGGAAAATATAAAGTAAAATTTAGAAATTTTGCAGGTTAAGCGGACGTCGGGCTTGCTCTGCGTTGCTTTGCCTTTTCTTGGAATACACTGCTCCGTCGGCAAGAATACTCGCCATTTCGGCTCATGCGTGCCTCAGCCCGAAAATAATACTGCCTAATTATGAAATCTAAGCTTCAATACTTTGAGTCCAGAGATTTTCCCACAGTATTAAATAACTTTATTGAAAAGAAAAATTGTCATTGGACCCGATTGTTCTTATCTGAACACACCGAAAGAACTTTGATGACCAATTTATTGAAATAGAGACTAAGTTTACATCGAAAAAAAATAAATAAAGATTAGGACAGAATAAAAATGTATTAACATTAGATAAAAGAATAAAAATAGAATTACTAAGTTTCTTAAAACCATAACCCTGCTTAGTTTATGGTATGGTAATCAAAAATATTAATTAAGGAATCTGAAAATGAAGTGTTAATAAGGAAGTCCAAATGAATTTACACTTGGTCAGGAGGTCCGTGTTTCCTTACATGCCACAACTCGGCAAGTCATTGCCCGGTCATGTTATATGATAGCTACCACCTGACACCATGTTCATGATTATTCAGACTCAACGCTGACTCCGGGTTCTTTCAGAATGTTCTCAATGTTCAAATCTTAGGCCAAAACATTTTTTTTTTCGCTTTGTACGAGTGGTGGTCCAGGCTTTGCTTTTTCAACGCTCTGTCTGGTTGCCTCTTCATTCATGCCTTAAATGGCCCGCACTATTAGGTCGTACGGCGATAAGAAATCGAACAAATAGCTCAAATTAAACAGAATAATCAGCCGACGCCAGAGTCTTGGAAAGAATTTGGCAGTATATTCAAGGGGCAAAACTGCAGTTTTAGCGTAGCGCAATCCGAGATCCATCAACGTGGCTTGCTTTTGCGTGCTGCCAATGTTCCCTCGCTGATTTGTACCCACCCGGCAGGCCTGCGTACAGGCGACAAGCATGTGTCTACATATGGCGCCGTCAAGGCGATCTGGTTACGCGTCGTAGAACGTGCGATGACGGATTACAGTAACAGATCTCGTTTTGCGATTTGCTACATCTCCTCTTTTATACTGTCTAAGTATTTCCTAAACAATTCTAACGAAAGAAGCAAAATATGATTTATGAACCCACATTTTACTAGTAAGAGAGCGAACTTCGTGCCAACAGGCGGCATTCTGTATCATCGAGTGGCGCCGACAGAGAGATGTCCAACGAGGATTACTTCATCGTTGTGTCTCGGAGTGTGGCGCACGCGCCAACAGGCCGGCACATTCAATTATGGTTACGTCATGGCATCGACTCAACGCGAGGGCGATCATGCTGTGGCTCCGACACGTTGGACACGTCAGCAGGTGAGGAATAAAAGCGGCGCGTGCGTGGTGATGTCATCTGACGGATCTCCCTGGGTTTGACGAGACTCGCGACAAGGACGTTTCAAGGCCGAGTTGGTTGCAGCGCAGTGCACTAAAGAGAGGCGTTAAAGAAAGGATCTCGCTGCCGACATGAGTACGAAAACGATGCGGGTATAAAATAGATAATAACCGCCGCACTCTAATTCGTGTCCAATCATCATTGTGCAGTTGTACGCTCCGATAGTGCGGGGGTGTTAGTGCAGAACGAACCACGCAAACGAAGCATCTTGCAGCAAGAGGTCTCGAATTTTCACGCGTAAGCAGCAGTGTTTCAAAAAAGTTTGTAACGTGAGCTACACTACGCACGTTGGAAGGAGTTTCACGTGTCCTTAGCGCTGACCAAGTTGCGAATGCGCGAGAGCCACGCTACATCACCGGGCCACAGCTGCTGCCGTCACCTCCACAACCCCAGCTGAATAAAAGGAGAAAGGCGGTGTCGAGCGGGAGAAAGGGAAAGGGAAAGGAACCATGCCCACGACAGTATAGTTAAGAAGGTGGAGGAGGAATAGGCCAAAGGGGGTGTGTCGAGCGAGAGAAAGAGAAAGGGAAAGCAACTACGCCCACGAAAGTGTAGTTCGGCGTTAGTAGCTCGGTATTTGTAGACCAGCGTTCGTAAACCATCGGTGTTCGCATACTGGCGCTCGCACACAAGCGTTTGTAGCATGGATGAAAGAAGAAGAACGCTGTCACATTCCAGTCTTAAAAGCGTAGCTTAAGCGCTTTGACAAGCCAAGATAAACGATGAAAAGCCGAGATAAGCTAAGAGAAATCAAGGAAAAGCCGGGACAAGCCAAGATAAACCAATCTCACGCTCAGGTATATCCTGTCATAGCAAAGCTAAGCCTCTGCCAATTTTTTCACCCCTAGCAAGCAATCCCAACTGCTCCCCCTCCCCCCAGCTCGGTTTCATGCGAGCGAGGCAGAAGTAATATCCATGCGAGCGAGGCAGAAGTAATATCAACTGTCTGCCCTTGTCCTACCTCACTGCCGTGCGGGGAAGACGCCCTTTTTACCACCGTAAAAACATTTCAGCGCGTTTCCTCCTTAACTCCTGATCACTGGCCAGCAGCGAACATCAACGGAAGCAGAAAAGCCAGCGGACATAGCCCTCATATTAATCTAATAATTGGCGGATCATCCATAAAAGCACAGTAACTTTTCAACGACCCAATCTCAACAACTGTATTCAAAACTGTTTACAGTCACAATACAGTTTATTTGTAGCGTCTGGTTCCGCATTCCGTTGAAATTTCTAACACGCTGTGCAAATTATCCTTTCTGTAGACGTGCTAGGTGGCGAGCATCACACTTATACTCTTATCCTCAATTTATAAGACGGTTTGAATATATGGGGACTGGTATTTGCCTGTGCACAAAATCACGTTTGATAGGCACTACTCGAGCAGCTGATTCCTTGATGGGAATGTCCCCTGACTAATGTTAACAGGAGCTGGAGGCTGCGTGCAAGTGAGCGGGAATAAAAGAACACAGCAGTTATGTGAGCATCAGGGAGCAGTGTTCAGATGCAAAATATTTAACAGCTTCAGAGAGTATTTTATACTAACGGCGTTAAACAGTATCAGCGTATTAGTGCCGCATTTTCTCAAGGTAGCAGCCGCTTAAGTGCAACTCGGAAGTATATCTATTTTTAATTCTCTATTTATTTATTCCTCAAGGGTCTCCTGTGAGATATTGTATGAAGGAGTGGGCACTATAGGGCAAACAAGTAAAACAAAAATCTCAATGAAATGTTTTTAATGAGCCGCTTGAATGCTCTGAGGTCGATTATTGTGGCAAATTCGGCGCGCAGGCCATTCCAGTCATGTGCTGTGCACAGGAAAGATAGCTGCCGAAAAGGTGTAATATGCGCCTCTGGGGATACAGTGCATTAATGTCGCTGGAGTGGGCAATATCGAGCAAGCCAGCAGCCAGTCGCACAAAAGAGCGAATGCATCTGGAAAGCGGGTCTGCTAAAATTTGAAAGCATAGACTCATGTATGCAGAAACATGTAAGAAACTCTATCCTGAAAAATGATAATTTCGCGTGATCCTAGAGATCATTGCTTGACAGTTCGGGGTTGCTGGTTTCGACAGAGTTCGGAGGAACGCCATGCCTTCTAATCTCGGGATGAGCCTGACGTACATGCCAGACATCTGGCTAATTGAATTCAGATAAACGGTAGCTTACCCGGAATTCTGGCTGCTAGGAGAAGAAGGCCACCACTTGGCGGACCGATGCCGCCATACCATTCGTTCTCTTTTGCCTCTGTTCATGGAGCAAAAGAAAGTCGGGGGATGAAAAGGCCATGCTCTAGCACCATACTGAAATTAAGGGGTGTCACGCTTAGTTTTCTTTGTGTCTGCACGAAAACAGCAGCCATATTTCAAGGGTGAGGAAAAACTAAATCCCTCTGAAAATTTGTGGCACCTCGGAAATTTCGTTTCGTTGCTGAGCAACTTCTGTTTTACTTGTTTCGTATGATTGCAATAATATTAAAGCACAGATGCCAATAAAAATTGTGTGGCGTCATGCACCTCTCAAGGAAACCTTGATTGGCCTAAGGGCTAGGTAAGATGATAATCGAAGTCACCAACCTTTCGACTAATCGCTAAACTTCGTACTCAGATACATATGCTCCACCAGGCAGTGGGTCCAGCTGTCAATGCTCTTTGAGAGAAATAACAACCTCAGACCACATAAAATGGCCTACTATAGGCAAGTTCTCTGACGTGAGTTATATCTTGGCTCACTCTCACAGTGCAGAACCCGCCTTGGAAGTCACCAATAATCGAACTATCGCCCTACAGCAGCTGGCGCGGAATATCCTACTTGCTATAGCGGCATAATATCTGTGTAAATATTGATTAAAAGTGTCTGGCAGAAGCACTAGTGCATCTCAAGATGTTTTACTAAGGTATATCCGTTCCTCTCATCAGGCGCTTAACAGGTTGAAATCCCATTCTTCAGGCCACAAACTTTGCAAGCCTGAAAATATTTTTCAGATCCCGATCAGGGCTTGTCGAATGCATTTTGAAGTTTTTTTCTCTCAGAGAGAAAAGACACTGCATTTGTGTCTTTTTCAACCAGAAATTTGAAGGGCGCAATTGCGCTATCTAGGTTCGAATTATAATTCTAGCGAATGTACAGACTTTGTGAAAAGTGTAGCACCCGGGGGGTCTGCTTCCAAGCTCTATAGCGGCGCTGATTTAGCTATAGTGCAGGTCTTTACCATTGGGGGAGGTAGAGCAAAAATCTTCTTACCCGTCAAGAGATTCGGAACACTGGAAATCCATTACAAGCCACACGAAGCGACTCCGAAGCAGACCCCCTGGGGAGACAAAGACTGTGCATATGCTTTATTATGAAATACCACATGGCTTGTTGTAAAATCGAGAAAAAGAACACCCTAGCGCAATAAAGTAACACAGACACAAAAGAGACGTGGAGACAACGGACAGGCACCAACTTCCAACTATTTATTGCATCAGACGGGCGCACACATTTATAGCCTCTAGCTATGCCGATATTCACTCGACGTACGACATCAGAGCAGTGGCTTATCTCCCCGCATTATTCTCACACAGAAAATTATACTGCGCAGCGTACAGTCCTTACTTGTTAATAATTTAAGTTGCTCTTACTTCTGCCAAGCGCCTTTTCTAGTCGGGGCCTGCACTTTCGCGTGTTGACATCGGTGACCTAATTGGCGTATTTACATTTATTGTTTTTCTGTTTTTGTCATGTTTCCTTAGGGGTTTGTTGATCCACCTCCCCGTTTGCTCCATGTAAGATATTCCACCGGCCGCTCACTTGACAAACGCGTTTAGAAATGCATTGCTTGACAAACTCGTTGAAGGTTTTACTTGTTAAATTAGGAGCTTGCGTTTTACTCAAATAGAAAACGCGAATCACTACGCATGTTTTATTTCATTATTCTCGGGGCTTTTTCTTAAAATCGTATTGCGCGACAGCAGCTTCCCTTAAAATGTTTAATGTATTTCTTGCCTTTCAAGAGTACTTGGAACGTGGAGTTGAAAACGCAATTGTTTTCCATCTAATTATGCACGACAAAAAATACCCGTCATCTGTGCGTACATAAATGGGCTATTAGAATACCTACATGAGTTGCCGCATATTGCACCATTGCTTCAGTATGCGGCGCCAAGAGCTCCCTTCATCCGTCGCAGGACACACAGCGAATAACGCCTGCTATGGACAGGACAGAATGTGCTTCTGAAATCTACCGTTGTAAGACAGTTTCTCTATACAAAATTTCATTCGCTGAAGATTGGAGATATGACTAGAGTCAGCAAACACTTTCAAGCATTTTTTAGATCTGAACATGAAGGTCTCGATGCCTCCTGGTTCACCGTGTTGAAAACAATGTTTTAAGCGAACTTTTTTACTACGCGGATTCGCGGCAATAAATTCAGAGATATAGAGTAGCTGTCGGCAAATGTAATACATAAGAAGAGAAACACTTAGTGATAAGGAAAATGTAGCGCGTGGCCAATAATGAAAATTAGTAAAAAATGACTAGGTTGAATTTTTCCAGTAGCTGTGCGTGGGCTTGTGGACTTCATTTGATAACGATTTAATAAATATCACTGCGTAAACCAAGTCTACATAGACAATGGAAATGCAATGGGGCACGAGGTTTCGAATCCCAACGACGAGCACAAAGGAAAGTAACAAAGCGCGCATATAGTGAATGATTCAGCTCTCTTTCATACTCCCAGTTTTCTTACTATTTCTGGAAGGCCATGTGTGGCTGAAAGCAGAGCTACGAACCCTAAACTGCACATAGAGCGTGAACATCTACTCGACAACGCAACGAATACGTTTCGCCAATATCACTTCGCGTTCAGAGCTGTCGGAAATGACTTATGAAATTTAGAATACAAGAGGGAGTGTGAGTGCTGCGAACAGCATAGCATACAAGAACTTTATCAAAGTTATGAGACGGCATAAAATATTAGGCACTGCGCAAAGGTTATTAAAATCCGAATTTACTGAACTATTATAAGCGGGAACTATAGCTTTTATGCTGATGTATGGCTTGCATCAGGTACGAAATATTGGTTATGTTTTCAGAGGCGAAGCACATGGCGTGTCTCTAAAGAAAAAGTTAAATTATCTTGGCTTTAGTTTTAATTAAGCCCGATAGATTGCGTAAGCAAAGACAGCATAGCTTCTCTTTCTGCTCTTTCTTCTTTTCCTTCTTCTTCTTCTTCTTCTTCTCCTTCGTCTTTTCCTTCTTTTTCTTCCTTATTTCTTCTTCTTCTTTTTCTCCCTCTGCTTCTGCAGCGCGGCGCGGATACTGACTGGGTTTAGGCGATGGCTTGAAGAGGGGCCCCATCTGCGGTCACTCTAAAGGTGAAACGTGGCTACCGGCCGGATTTGCGCGACGGGCTGAAACCTGGCGTAGTATTGCTCAAGCAATAAAAAGAAAGACACACGGTTATGACTGGCATGTTTCGCTGTGCTGTCTAACGTAGCGTGATCCAGCCATGATAGATGACCAAATTTTTCTCGTGGTAGGTAATCCCCCTGTTGTATGTTCTTGCTCTAAAGGAAACATTACTACGGAACGAATCCGAGATGACACGAAGGAGGCGTTGTCTGTTCGTCTCCGTTTGGCCTCGTACCGTTGCTCTGCCTCATTTTTTTCATCCGGGATTCTCAGACCAACTCGTCCACTAGTTCCTGCTGATCACTAGTATTTATATTAACATGCGCAAGTCCTTCAATGAATAATGCGTGAAGCAGAGAAACAATTTCAGAAGCGTTGTTGTCCTTTTGCGAATCCTGTGAAGAGGCGAAGTTCCTTCCCGGTAGCATTTGAATTTGGCGTAATAGAGAGAGCGCAAGGAATACGACCGTACCAAGTGCCAGTGAACCACCTAGGTTTGACAAATAAAGTGAACAGATGAATCAGTTCAGTTCAGTCGTTCAGTCGTGTCCGACTCTTCGTGACCCTACGGACCATGTCACGCCACGCTTTCCGGTCTCTCACTATCTTCCTAACATCACATAACTTCATCTGCAGTGCCTCGAGGATGCCATATAACCATAGCGTTCGCTGCCTACCCCTTCTCCGGCGACCCTCAACCTTTCCCAACATCAAATCTTTCTCCAGTGACTCCTCTCTTCTCATCAGATGACCAAAGTAGCTGAGCTTTAACTTTAGAATTTGACCCTCCAATGAGCAATCAGGGTTTATGGTAGACAATATCGACTGATTTGATCTTCTGGCAGTCCAAGGAACTCTCAAGAGTCTTCGCCAGCACCACAATTCATACGGCTCAATTCTTCGGCGGTCAGCCTTTTTCACGGATCGAAGGGAACAAAATGTAGCGTACCAAGACAAGGACACAGAAAGAAGACACACGTAGCGCTGTGTGTGTCTTCTTTCTGTGTCCTTGTCTTGGTGCGCTACATTTTGTTCCCTTCGATCATGTACCAACAAGCCCAAGTATCTACCCTTCTTTTTCACAGTCCAACTCACGCATCCACACATCACAACTGGAAAGACCATAGCACGAGTTATACGGATCTTGGTTGGAATGAATACTGTTCTAATATTTCTTTTAAAAGCAATATATAAGAACCTATGTGAAGTCGAAATATATCCCAGCAGAATGTATATACAGTAGCTACGAAGAAGAAGAAGAGGAAGAAATTGGTCAGAAATATGCGCATGCAAATTTTGGTTATGAAAATTGAATGTTACCTGACCTAATTCTAGGACTGTAGGTGGAAGCAATTAAAATTGAAGAGGACTGAAAATAAATATTCGGGAGGCGTGATGATATATGGAACATTTCAGATAAAGATGTAACGAATTCGACCTTTTTATTACTGGACTCTGGAACTCTCTGAACGCAACCAAACTTGAGAACGTTGGTCTCGTATATAATTTTAATGTTCAGTCAGAAATCCAGAAAGTAACATATATTTTTTTCTGGCTGAATTTTCAATTCAATACGTAAACTTAAAAACTTCATTTTCAGTGTTCTTTCATTCTGAGGGATTGAAAGGAAGTGAGTGCGGAGTGATTGCGTGAGTGGGAAAGTAAGCAGGTAAGTAGATAAGTAAGAAGGTAGGCAAGTTGGTAAGGAAGAAAGGAAACGAAGTACGAGAGGGCCCTTGGGACTAACAAAGGGGCGGAGAAAGATTTTGTTGAACTGTTCTTTGCACAATAACGTTGTTTCCAGAAATCTTTCTAAATCAGCTCGAAGAAATTCGACGCAAGAACGATTGTGAAGCCGAATTTGTAAAGCTGTATTCACGCTATTTCGCCAAGAGATTAGCACTAGTTACCCTATTGTGTCCTGTTTAGACGATCGTAACCCATGCAAGCACAAAATATTGTGTGGCAATGAACGTGATGTACTTGCATAATGGCCCCTTTTGTATTTTTGCACTCAAACCAGAAGATTACATATTTGAATTCGTAGAAATATGTAAGCTTGAGGGACTACCCTTGCGCTTTCTTGGGACACCGGTGACGAAAGACTCCATAGAAAACAGGACGATTACAAGAGGAACCTTCAAAAACCCAGCAGTTTTGCCAACAGTTGTCAATAATGATTAAATTCGCATTCTGACCCAGGTTTCTCGAAAGACTTCAAGAGTTCGTCGCAATTGCGCAATTCATTGACATCAGTACCCTCCGAGGACATTCTTTGACAGATGTCTTGCGCAGAGGTGGCTCCCACTACCACCCACATATTTCAGCGTTACACTTGTTCCGCAGCCATGTCATCATTTTTCTTCATGTTAATGTGGTAGAAGGCCTTCCACTCCTTCTAAAAGCTACTGTGTGTTTTTTGTGTCTTCGGCAGCTTGTGCGTGGAAGGCAGTTAGAATCTGCCTTTCCCATTGCCTCCAAACTTTGTAGGATATTAAGTAGGGCTCATGGCCATGATATAATTGGTCTATGCGGTGTGTGATATGAAGAAATTATATGTCATTACCCACTTGCCAGGAGCTGCCAAATTGGGCACCTATTCCGAGTATCGAATCGAACGCACTGGTATCCGTTGAACACCCAAGTCAAATATGCTACTCCTAGGCGGTGCAGTTACATGCGTACAGGCATGATTATCGCAGGGACTTCTGTAGAAGTCCTATGCGGGTGACCTTAAACCATCATCTCATTATCAACTTGCATCTGTGAGCATTGAGTCAACATAACGCTACTGCCGCAGTGCCTCTTGACGTCTTTTAAACAGGCCAAAAATTATACAGTGTATTGTCACGAAGGTGCTCAGTTAATTTAAGTTCAGATCAATAAAACCCGTAAAACGTTAGCCTAAAAGGAAGTGTGGTGGCGTACGCTAATTTGTGAAGTTTTCTAAGATAAACCACCCGTGCATCTCTTCTTTTGACCTCTTTAACACCCCTCTGTAACCTATGGTTTGAGGTTGAGTGCATTTATCCAGTACATGCCCTCCAAAATTGAGGTACGTTGGTAGTCTTATTTTTCCAAAACGTTTTTCGGAACCCGACTAGATAGGAGGCTGCGGACTTTCACGTGATTCTAAATTTTCAGAATGCCTGTTGCGAAGAAAATGTATTGTGATTATTCTTACAGGTTACCGAAATCTTCCGCGTCGGTTTATATAGAAGCTTCCGCATTGCTGATCCCCTCAAAAACTTGCACAAATGAAAGGCAGACCGACATCCGATTGTGTAACTCTATGGCCTGAAACCATAGCTCATTCGCTTCGTCTGCTCCTCATGTCGTTGACTGCTGGGGCAGCAATGCCACTCTTTTGGGAGGAAAGCGTATCTCTCTTTTTTTATTCTTCCACTGCTTTCCCTCTACCGCCATCACGTCAAGAATCGCGAGCATCCACGACAAGGTAGAGCTCGCTGACCGCGATGGAGCTTCATGAAACGCTCTTTGTTCCCATTTGGGAGGCTGCCATCTCCAGTTACTCGAAGCCAGTCTCATTGTTCGTAACTCTTTGTGACGAGGCCTTGCTTTCCTGAGCTGCTGATAGCTAGAAATCTAAGAGATGTTCTCAAAAGGCAGCTCCAAGTTTCTTTGTTGCGAGCTGAGGGATTTTTGCGGCAGCCACTATAGCATAAAAAATTTCTCTCGAGATTTAGGCACTTGAGGCATGGAGTCTGGTTTTTATAACTGAGGAGTGTCTGCAGGTTCTTTAGATAAACTTGTGTTACGTGTATGTCAGATATCCTGTACACTTCCTGAGCGCGGCGAATTACTATGAGCAGCGCTACAGAAAAGTTGTTTAGGTTGACACGTACACCGTAGCCTTATTTTATTTACTGTATGCGGTTCTACCCATCACCGTATTTGAAAAAAGATTTGAAATACCTCTACACAAATAAATATGTGCTCACTGCAGCCTTCTTTTTCGAAGGCCTTTCGAACACAGAGGGCTCTGGGTCCAACAAGGCTCGGATGTCCGTGCATTCGTATTGTAGCGTGATATGTTTTATCAAGCTCACTTTCAAAGCATTTCCGATAGACTTTGGTACAACATGGAAACTGTCAATATGGAGATCATCAGCTATGACCAGCCTTCTACGCCACAAGAAAACGATTCAGCTGAATACTATTGATATTCGCGAGAATGGTGTAGTAGGGCTGCCAGAAACGTTTGGTGCAGCATCAGCACGGGCACATTACTTTGACCCAAACTATCTGCTGTTTTAAGCCTCACATTTGGAACCTCGTTCTTTGCAGCTACCTCAGGTCATCAAGGACAAACAGCAAAGTGTCATGATTCGCGTTCACGGTTGGTTGACAGAAGTAGAGTTACATCTCCCAACACTCCTGATCGCCAGGGGCGCTTCAAGTACGTGGACATGAACACGAGAGCCTATGTTTAACGGATTTGTCTCGGGAGCATACCTCTCCCTAATGTATACCAGAAACATTGATATATCGCACAGGCGCCTCTTGCATTCAAGGAAGAAGAAGCGGGCAGTGGCGTGGACAGGAGCGCTCGCGCTAGGCCCGGCAACATTTTCATTAAACGTCATCTACCACCGTCATCGGTCATGTTCTGTCTCCTGTCTTCATCGGCTTGCCGTATCGTAACATTTGGGGGAGGTGCTGGGTTCTTCATCATCACCCCCCCCCCCCATCCTGGTCCGGAGCATCAGCGCCCTGCGACTTCTTGCGCCGTCGGCGAAAGGTTAGGAGGCACTGCATGGCTGCTCCCCAGCCTGCCGGACCCAGCAAGGCCTTGCCGTTCCTCCGCCCCGTACCCCCCCGCCCCGACCATAAGACACGACGAAGGAGAGACTGACCCGAGACGCCACACATCACCACAAGACAAAAGGAGAGACCCGAATGACCTGATGTGACCCCACTGACCTGATGTGCCGACCAAGGACCCTGCGACCCAAGACACCGCTACACTTCAAGACATTCTCCCCTGCCTATGCCATGCGGTGCGTGCCTTGGCCTCCGCCATCGAGTCGTGGCAACGTGTGACCCGAGAGTGTCCTGCCAAGGTTCATCGCGAATTATCGTGCCGGCAAGCCATTCTATTCTTCCTTCTCCCTCTTCTTTTTCAAGCATCTAGACACGCCCATCATCATGCCATGGAATCATCAACATCGTGCATTTCCTCGTCCACGATCGGGACGATCGCTTGGTGGCCCAGGGTCATGTTACGGACGACATCAAGGAAGAAGAAGCGCGCAGTGGCGCGTACAGGAGCGCTCACGCTAGGCCTGGCAACATTTTTATTAAACGTCATCTACCATCGTCATCGGTCATGTTCTGTCTCCTGTCTTCATCGGCTTGCCGTATCGTAACAATATGCTCACTTTTTTTCACTTTATCACACCGGAGCTGCACTCCAGCCCTGACCCCTCACCTTCTATACAGACCGCACACAAGCATTTAAGGCGTGTAAGGCGAGTTTCCTAGGCATCGTGGCCGCCTTCTACTGTTCAGTTCCCGAATTTACATTGCCTATGCGTTTTCTGCGGGTGCGCTATAAGCGGAAAATCACTGGCATATATCATGGCAGGAAGTTGTTACCAGGTGGCATTTTCAGGCATTAATTAAGTAGCGCGTTGCGCGATAACATGACACTTCTGCACATCGACGAATTGTTAATCCTTCCAACGCGAGTTTCACACATGTGTTAGAGAGTGAGATGAAGATCGGACGCCCCGACAGCCTTAGATTGAGAGTGAAGAACGCATGTTAGTCAAAGCACACACTTTCATGCTGCTTGTTTAAAGCGCAGCTTGAAATCTATTCCTCGAAGTCTGGCACATATCACAGTAACTTAAAATGAGTGTGATGTGATAGAAGTGAAAACTAAGAAAATAATTGTTACTCGACTGTCAAAATGCACGAACGCGAACAGTTATTTTTAGGAAGAGCCGCAAACGGGAGCGATTAGATGTGTCGCGTCATACCACATAAAACGGGAGCTCTACTTTATAGAGGGCAAATCCCACGGCTAAATTGCGCACTCGTGTGACTTTAATCTGCAAATCACAAGTGTGGAAGCTGTAACATCACGCCACCTAAAGTTACACTATAGCATCGAGGCTCAGATCGAGCCTCGATGCTCCGATCGAGCATCCGGAGCATCGGGTACGACAGCTCTTGGCCGCATACGCCAGGCTTCCGTTTGTGTGAACTAACGTATCGTAATAACTTTCAGAAACTTTTGTGGCAGAGCTTTAGTCGACAGAAACGTTTGGTTGTTGGAAGTGCTTCCCGGGTGCATACGTTTGAACGAAAGAAATATGAAACTGAAGTCCTTACACCTACTAAGAATTGTCATTGCCGCATTCTAGGACACTATAGCAACCTGTGGGCATCAGGGATGCTTCAGCATGGATACATTCACGTAGACACGATGTTCGAAAAACGAATGCAACATTGAAACTTAGAATGCAGAGGCACGACCTGCCTGATCAAAGTCATATCAGGTGTCGATGGATTTCCGGTATCCGCCACATGCAAGAGCCACAATAATATCCGACATGTTTTCTTCAATTCGTTGTTACAGCAACAAGATGTATACGATATCGTTAAAATTACTGGCTTTACTGTAAGGTTAGTGCTTTAAAACAGGTTTTAGTCAGTGTTCAAGGAATTGCAAGCTGACTAAGGCCGACGATGGAAACATACTACCGTGAGAAATTCTAAGAACGAAATTTTCAACCGTGTGACGTAAATAATCTTCGCGATCAGAGTGAAACGCGTTAAACTACAACTGCAGATCTGAGCACCATTTGTGTGCGGCCGCGTTTCCTTTCATCTGTAGAAGAGCAACACCGGTTGTCAGCGGTATCTATTGCAAAAAGTAGTTGAGACCTCTTCAACGGACGCAAGCTGCGACCCTTGATATATTTATTTCATTTGGAGAATCAATCATGACTTCTAAAGCTCGATATCCTGGCTACCATTGATTGAAGGCAAACAGTACCATCAGTTTCCTATTAAATTACTATGTAACGCGCATTTAACAAAGATAACCCCGGCGTAAGTTAAAAACATTCGACAGCAATTTGTGGTATTGATAGTCTTATAAAAAAGTCGCGTTCTCTTAGGCACACCTTATTCGACGAAGCGCAATTGTGAAATCCAAGTTAGCAGTTTTTCTTGCTCGAACTCCTGCTCACATAGAAAATTAGCCTGTCTGATGGTTAAATAGAATTCCATTCTCATGTGTGAACAACTCACATATCTCTGAATTAAGGCGACTGCTCTTTTCCCGAAGCAGTAATCGCAAAGCAGCTGATTGTGCTCGCGACCGACTATACAGCAATTAACTAAGAGTGCGGTCAAAATGTTTCGGCGCGACATCCAGAGTGCGACCCTGAGTGCCATATTACTTGTTCGGACAACCTCAATAATTTAGCTTTTCCCGTGAGTTGTGTCCTCTGGGAAGTTTTGTGGCTACCTGGGCATGCTATAATCTAGATGCTTATCGTATTTGCAAGCAGGAGTGGAGCTGGCATGCGATTCCATGTACGTGTGGCTTGCACACTCTGCAGCGAGTCGCCGCGCAGTCATTTCCAGGACATTCGAAGTCATCGACATCAGCATAAATAGGAGGCTCAAGAAATGAGCATCTCAGACATTTTTTTTACACAAACGCAATTCGTGGGTTCTGCCCGCCATTTCTAATTATAGGCATGCTTTGCCAGCCATTCTTCGAAACATGTCGAAACTTAAATTTATCTGGTGCAGTGGTAAGACGCCCGACTACTATGCCGAAGTTCCCGGGTTCGAACCCGACCACGGCGGCTGCGTTTCTATGGAGGCGAAACGAAGTGGCGTCCGTGTGCTGTGCGATGTCAGCGCACGTTTAAGATCCCCAGGTGCTCAAAATTACTCCGTAGCCCTCCACTACGACTCCCCTTTCTCTCTTTTCACTTTAACTCCCACCTTCATTCCTTTCCTTACGGCGCGGTTCAGGTGTCCACAGATCAAGTGTGACAGATACTGCGCATTTCCCTTCCTGTGAACCAATTATTATTATTATTATTATTTTCTCAGCAAGGCCATAGCGGCAAAAAATAAGACACATCAACCTCGCTACGTAGGAACGGCATATATAGTGGCGCACTAAGACATGTGCTTTAAAACAACTGAAAAAATATGAAATAGTGACATCGTTGTCCTCACTTTCTTCTGGTGTCTCTTCTTTCCAGTTAGCCTGGGCGCTAACGGTTTCGGCCACTAGGATATGTAGGACGACCAGACGCTTTCGACCCTCCGAAAACTCACCCTTTCTTCCGCCCTTCCCCATTTATTATTCAGTTAATATTTCTCCAGTGCAGGGGTGGGAGTGCGATTATGTGGGCTATAAAATTAGTTATTCCAGAAAACGCCCCGTAACTCGCTGCACTGATTTATGGCAATGTTTCGCGTTGCGATTGCATTGGTCGCGGCGTACACGGTGGCAGTGGCATACTCGAGCGTGCTCAAGATATTCGGGTACATATCCTAGGAAGTTTTCATTTAAAACTGCACCTTTTTTATATTACCATTTGAAATTTAATCCTCTAGATTAAGGAGAACTACACACGCTTTAGATATCGATAATAAACGTTTCGCTTTGGGAAAGTGCAATGCGCTAATTAGAGAAATATGAACTGATATCGGCGTCATCGTTTCGTAATATTGTTACGAATGAGAAGTTTCGCAGAACCCCCTCCTTCTTTTTGCGCTGTGCTGGTTGCCGTCAAGACGCGCTTCGCTTTGTATCCGACATTACTTTACAGCCTAGAGCCAAAATTGTCATCAGCACCGACGCTTTTCAATTAACACGTCTGCTCCGAAGCGTCAGTCGCAGCCCAGAAATCAGCGAATATGCATCGCCTGGCGGCTTGCATCCCACAAACAGTTTGAATTGAGTGGGTGCCGCGTGACCTACTCAGTTCGTTATGCAACCTGCCAGGCGACTCGATCCTGCATCGATTCCACGCTTCCTCGGTATGGATGACGCTACTCTCCTTGTCAAAAGAAAAGAGCACCTCCTCAGCCGCACGCGTGCTCTTGCCTCTCCGTGCGCGTAGCCTCCCCAGCGCTTTTACCCGCGTAAAGCGGGTACCACTAAAGATGATTCGGGTCGAGGTTGCCTGCACGCCTGCTGTAACACGAGCATGGCCTCAATACCGATATCTATGTCAACGTCTAAGATCGCCTGTTTGCAACTCACAAAATAATGACGCAGATATTCACCCCTTTTTGTTGGTTTGCCCGGCACTGAAGCCGAAAAGAATTCGGCACCTGACAGCAATGAGGCTTTCGCCGAACAACCCATCTTCTTACATTTTTTAGGACACAGGGACCTTATCTATTATGCCACTCCAACTTTATTTGAACTGCCAACCTTTCTTTTTTCATTTTACACCCTTTTCCCATATTCCTTTATGCCCTCAAGCAATAAACAACGTTATTATAAAAGCGTCAAGGAGAGCCATGAAAGGAAATAATAAGGAAGAGGAAATGAAATTGTGCGCGTTCTGTTGTACCATGTCTTGAGGTGCTTAGGTCGCTGCTCGTTGTCTGTTTAATGTCCCCTAATAAACCTGTAAGAACGTCCCTTCATCTCCTTCTGTGCGGGATATTTTGGTGGAGGTGGCGGAGTAGAGATCGTAGGCATTACACTCAGCTTAACTAAAACTCGAGCGTTGTAAGAGACGTCGCCTCGCTGGCCTTGAATCATTGACAAGCGCCATGCAACATGTCGATGTCCCGCCTGCAGTCCACGGTTATGCTGCAATCCAGGCTGGAGACCCGCTTGCGAGCTCAGGAGCCGGTTCCTCGTAGCATTATCGGGAGCCCCGGGCTTTCGCAGGAGCAGCGGGCGAGGCCATTGACGAGTGGTATACCCACTACCCACGGGTGAGCCGCTGCAACCGATAGGCCACCACCGCTCAGCTTGCCAACGCGTCTTCTTCCTGACAATTCCGCGTTAGTCTGGTTCAAAAACACCGAGGATTCTTTGACAACCTGGAAGCTTTTTGTCACCGAGTTGCGCCTGTGTTTTGCGACTGTCTTACGCTGAAAAAACGAGCTGAACATCTGCTCGCCCAAAGGCCGTAGTACCAGGAGAAACGTGCACAGCCTATACAAAAGAGGTCTTGAAACTTTGTAAAAGAACAAATGCTCAGATCACCAGTGAAAATAAACTAGGACATTTTCTGAAAGGCATCGCTGATGATGTTTACAATGTCTTGATAGCAAGAGATAACCTGGGCGCCGTCTAACCTGGGCGCCGTCTAACCTGGGCGCCGTCTGTGATCTCATTTGCCGCGTCCGAACTAATGAAACATTAAAGACGCGTCGCATAAAACCAAAATTTTAGCGGCTAGCCAACGTTCCAACTGTGGCTAGAACAACAAATAGCTTCACGAACTTGCCACCGAAGATCCGCCAAATAGTTCGCCACAAACTGCAGCGGTTAAGCCGTCTGCAGCGCAACTATCACATGGCCCCTGCCTCCTTGGAGCCTTCCAGGGAACAACTTTTTCGTCTTACAGCCCCTCTCTGCCACAGGTGCGGCATTGAGGGGGCACATCGCTTGTTATTGCCGCAGCCACCCACAAAACCGCTACGATCTCCCCGTTAACAAAGTTCTGCCACGGAACCGTTTCTAGGGTTCTTCTTAGCAACGGCCCCCATTTTAATGTGATTTTCCGCAGACCAATGAACCACGTGGATACCCTCCTGTTTCCGACTGACCGCGTTTCGTTGCCACGGCCACGGCCTGTATCACCTGTGCCGGAAAACAAGACAGCGCGGCGGCTGGAGGTGAGGCCGCTGGAGATCGTGCACTGCTTGTAGAAATTCCTCCATTTGATATAATCTTAAAGAACACTGTTTCTGTGCTTTTCGATGGTGTGGCGACAATGGCTTTAGTGGATAAGGGTCACCCATTTCTATTACTAGTTGATCAATTAGGAAGCGCTTAGGTCGCAAATTTATGTCATCATCGGAATGCAATGTGAATTTTCATGGTGCAAGGAGCGAGGTGTGCCCTTTGAGAATGTGCTGGTATACGGTTTAGATTGAGGGAAGGATATTCACAGCGGAGGTCGCAGTGCTTTCAGGATGGAAGCATGGCGTGATTCTTAGTGCCGATTGTTTGCGAATGAGTGGTGCTACAATGGACTGTCTTTCCACGAAACTTGACGGTTCCCCTCTGTTTGGGCTTTGAAAAGAGTCCCCAGAGCATGAGGATGTGTTTTCCGTATCCGAGGATACCAATATACCAGCCCTTTCTATAGTGTGCGTCCAAGTTTTATGCCTCAGTTAAGCTTCCGACACCTTCGATTGTACGGTAGCGCCGCTTCATTATCATTGCGCCAAGAAATTTATTCTTCGTCCTAATTGCGTGCTCTCGGTGGTAAAGTGCGGCTCACGGCTGTGTGCCATTAAATGCCCTTCACAGTCTGTGGTTTTATCCGTTATTATGAAAATTGCCACGTGTATTCAACATGACGCTGGCCCATGGGTGGCTTAAATAACAGGCGCGCATAACAATTTTCTGCTCCCCCAGCTCCTGACTCCCAACTCCCAGCAGGTCTCTAACCAGCGAAAAGCGCGAGGCGTTGGAGTCTTCAATCCTCAAGTGCTCGTCTGTATTTGACTTTAGGAGACAAGCAGTTCATGGTGCATTACCCTGACACGTACCTGCCATCGCGCTGATTCTGGCTGCTAGTACCCAGTTCAACAGAAGCCGTATAGAGCGTCGCCAAAACACCACCAGGTCATCAGTGAAGTGGTTCGGCATATGTTGGACAAAGCGAATCATTAAAGAGTAATGTGATCCTTGGGCTGCTCCTGTCATTCTGGTCAAAAAGAAAGATTATAGATGGTGTTTTAGCACGCATTATAGACACCTCAATGCTGTAACTAACAAAGACTATTATCCTCTACCCCGGCTCGATGACGCCATATATATTGTCTGTACTCCGCATCCTACCTTTCATCTGTTGTTCTGTGGTCGGGGTATTGGCAGATAACTATGAACCCTGAAAACAAGGAGAAGACTGCTTTTAGCATGCTCACCGGCCTGTTTGAATTTATTGAAATGCCATTCGGACAGTGCAATGCTCCCACAACTTTCGAGAGATTAAGGATGCCATCCTAAGTGGCTAAAATGTGCATGCTACATCAATGTTGTCGTAAATTTTGGCTTCACATTCAATGAGCATAAGGAACGCCTTGCGCTTCTACGGGACTGCCAGAAACACGGTGATGGAGTATTGAATGCAAAGTACCGCTTCGGTGAACGACAGACTTTGGGTCATAGGCCGTTGATCCTAAATGCGTCAGACCTGATCCTCAGAAGATCACGGCGATTACGTCATTTCCAACCTCAAAAAATAAAGGAACTTCAATTTTTTCTCAGACTTCCTTTACATTTTTACTGCTTGATTCCCCGTTTTGCTGATATCGCTCACCCGCTCAAGTCGGTGCTTTTCCGCAAAGATGCTCCCTGCGAGTAAACATCCGATTGTGACTCTTGTTTCGCCAAATTAAGTTTGTGCAACATCGCATCAGGTTCTTCGGCATTTCAACCCTTCTGCCCCCACAGAATTGCGCAGTGACGATAGTGATAATGGCATCTGTGCTGTGCTGATTCAGCGTCATGGCGACAAGTAACATGTTTCTAGTCACTCTTTAAGCAAACCTCAGCGCAATTACACCATTACTGAGCAAGAGTGCCTCGCCGTAGTTCTCACTGTAGAGCAATTTCGCTGCTATTTGTACAGATGCCCATTTACAGTGGCTACTGACCATCATTGCCTGTGCTATCGGATACACATCTGTGACCCGTCTGTACTTGTCGCGCGTTGGGCAATCCGTTCGCAAGAATTTTATTATACAGTGTCATACAAGAGCGGGCGCCTGGAAGCTGACGCGGACACTGTCAGGTTTGCCAATTGCGACGACAGAATGTGATACCGACAACTTTGACGATTACACTGCCCTGGTAGTACCTCGTTCAATGATGCCTATTAGTTCCTCACTGAGCAGAGGTAAGACGAGAATCTGAATCCATTATTTATCGCTGCAGAGAACTACACAGCTTCTTGTTCTTTTTTTATACGTAGCGGGACTCAGGACTAAGGTGGCACTCGAATCCGCTACTTTCATCGTGTCCCTACGATCCTCACATTTGCATCACGATCCCATTTCTGGACACCTGGGATCTACGAGGACACTCCATCGCATCCAACATGTCTATTGGCTGCGGATGCGGCAAACGGCTGACAAGTATGTGGCTTGCAGTGCCCAGTGTATGAGTTACAAACGTCCCACTGGTGATCTTCCCTGTCTCCTACATCCTGTGAAGCAGCCAAGAACCCCTCTAGAGGAGGTCGGGGTAGCCCTATAGGGACGCTTACCCAAGTCTCGTGACTCGAACCACTGAAGTATTATATGTACTGATTATAATACGCATTGATGTGAAACGACAGCTCTCCCGTGGGCTACAGCACCTTTTTCCTCTTCCTGTTACACTTCATTAAACTTCGCCATGGGCCGCCACGAGTTGATAAGCGACCGAGATTAACAATTCACCGCGGATATTATAGAACTCCTTCGCTTGTACAGGATTGATTTTCGATCGTCTACTCCTTATCATCCTCAAACAACTATAGTAAAGAGCGAATCAACCGCACACTTACCAACATGCTGTCCATTTACATCGTTGCCGACCACGAGAATTTGGACTCTATACTTCCTTTTTTACCATTCGCATACAACACCGCTCAACAGAAAATTCGCCCCTAAAAACTTTCACCTCACAACAGAGCTCGAAGTCCCGCTACAAAGGCCATCATCGCCCTGTCGCCTACCTCCCTGCCAGGTGGTCTGGCTTTAGCGTCCAGCGCGAGAGCGGGATTAGCCAGAAAACTGTTCGCCCATACCACCAGTCCCGGCGTTATCTTGGAAAAAGATATTGACCTTTCTTATCTGATTTCGCACCTCACCAAACGTCACCGACGTTGGGCATGCACTGAGGCTATCAACGTCGCGAAACTAAAACCGTGCCATCGTCATCCTGTCGACTGACGCGGCCGGAGTTCATTGTCTGCGACGAGGAACCTGTTACAGAGAAGTGCAATGAGAGCCCTGAAAAGGAAGAAAGAAGAGGAAATCGAAGTGCGCGGCCAACTACACCTTGTCTTGTGGTGCCTGCGTCGCTTTCGATTATCTGTGTGAACACGTCCGGTCAAACATACGAGATAGTCTCTGCGTCACCTTAAGGACGTGACAATATAGGGTTATTTCAGGACCACATCTCCTCTTGTAGTCCGTTGATTACCTGAGCGGCTAGGTCCCGGCTAAATCCATTTTAATTCCCCAGTGTAGCAAAAGCTCGCGACTATCATAAAGTTACTAGTCCTCAAATGCGCAGCATTTTAACGCAGAATGAACGCGAATTTTACTGGTCAGTGGCGAAACGAAGTGGCGCCCGTGTGCTGTGCCATGTTAGTGCATGGCAAAGATGACCAAGTGGTCGAAATTACTCTGTAGTCCTTCACGATGGCACCCTTTTATCTCTTTTCGTTTTCAATCTCACCTTTGTTTCTTCGCTTACGGTGCAGTAAGGTGTCCACAAAACATGTGTGGCAGATACAGTGTCTTTCCTTTGCTGCGAACCAATAATAATTATTATTATCAGTACTTATCTGAAAAGGATTACTTCAAGAAAACGTCCCAGGCCTGAAAGTAGCCATCACCGATTCTCTTGAAAAAATTGCGTTAATTGTCGATCATGGGGATACTGCTTTGGTAAAGTAAATTGGAAATAAAAGTTTTGATTTCACGCAAGCGACTTTCGACGTTTTCGCGAACACACAAAAGCTCCTTGCAATAAATATTGTAAATCAAGTGCCAAAGAAGACCCACTAAAAAATCCTATTTTATATCATCGCATATGTGTTGCTCTTCAATGTAACTTTATAACTGCCCACATATGAAGCTTCTCTGCGTTTTATTGGTTCAATAATGAAGTAAACAATTGTGCATTTTAATTATTTGATCTTGAAATTTGTTCACGCTTTAGTCACGATAAAGTTTTACATCGTTAATGGTTCGTAATGTTGATGACAAAATATTTTACACGTTCTTTAGAATGGCGTTTTGGGAAAATCTCTCTCAACGTTGGTAAAAAGCGACCCTTCTGTAAAATTAAGCATAAAGGCCTTCGAGATCAAAACACGTAAAATAGTTCATTAAACATACAAGAAAGTTTGCTTATAATCCAGGACATTTTGCCTCGAGTAAATTTTGTCCGACGTGAGGAAAAAGTTTGAAGTTCACAATAAGTGTCACTGCTTGACACTGCCGAGCTATGTTGCAGTGCATAAGACCCACGCGCCACAGTTCAATTTCGGAGTGCCTGTAAAGCCGCCCCAGTTCAGGGTCTTCAGCTCATTTCGATAGCAGATGCCGGGGCAGGCAAAAATGTTTTCCTTCCTTTATTATTACTTTATTTTATTCAATAAAACCACATACTTCTACTACTATAAACTATCGATCCAATACATTTTGGTGTACGATATTATCTGAGCGAAAATAGCAGTAAAATCACCATCTATGCCATTGCCGTGTTCTAACACTGTAACGTTTTAATAATATACATTTTCGTGCAGAAAGCCAACAGTGGACAATATCAGCTCTTCGTCTAGTTGGGAGAATTATCAGACACGAGATATATCCTGCTAAGAGCTGATTCATTTTTTCGTGCATAAAACAGCTGACTTGTTACGGGTCATGCAAGCGCCTGATTCTCGCTAATAGGCGCCAACCGTAGCACATGCATTTAGGAGCGAAGTATGCTTACCTCATGCTCCATTAATGCGCAGCATCAGCATTACTCTGTCATGCACATCCTAACTCTACGTGCGCTTGCCAGCTTGAAGCAGTTTGCGCAACGAACAATTAGTGTTTAGCAAACGAGTGGAAAAGAAAATAAAAGGCCCAGAAGACGAATGTCGAGAAATTGCCGGTTTGCAGTTTTACTCGCCTTTTATACGGGACCGAGCACCCTTTCAAGCCATCATTTTACTCTGCTCTAAGATAGGAGAAGCATTGCCACGTGATTCTTCTGCGTCTGCAAAGTTGACTAATTGTGAACAGTAAGCATCAAATCGATGCTGTCTTCACATTCCTGATCCCGCCGAGGTCAAAAATGAGTGTCAAACTCCGGAAAGTGCATCGCTCAAGATATTTGTTGGCATCAACTTATAGAGAAAGTGTTGGCTTGAGAAAGAGCTCAAGTAAACATGAGTCCCACGAAATGCTTGGTGTCGCACATGTGTTATGCATTGAAAGTACAGTTCTCAAGTGCCTACTATAGACACTGGCTGCGACACTGGCCCGCACAAGAAAACATTTAGTCAAACAAACAATTCTAGATTGCATGCTAAGAACGCATGAGCTTAATGAGCTATCTCACGAATTTTTATCTTTGGAGCGTTTACATTTAATAAATGTCGCAATTTAAGAAAAATATCACTTTTTGCACACTTTGTGACTAAAATTCTGAAAAGTATTTTAAAACAAAAGCTGTAATTATTTTTGGCATAAACTTTACCGAGAAATGTATGGTGAAAAAATTCATTGTAATTAATTCATGACCGACGTTTATGATCAAGTATACTGAACACGCACAATTCTTGCGTACCAAGAAAAACCAGAAAATTGTTATAGAGGGCACTAACAAAGTAAAACGAAAGTACAACCCACCTGCAGTAATATAAAATATACTATTTGTCTCCTTTAGCACTTGATCTAAATTTATTTAGATGCAAGCATCTTTCGCGTCTTCACGAAAAGTTGGAATGGCACTTACGTGAGCAAATGTTTTTTTTTTTCAGGAAAGTAATTGGGCAAAGCAGTATTCACAAATCAACAATTGCCAAGTATTTTCTAGAGAATCGGTGATGGTCTCTTTTGGGGCCTTGGACGATTTGTATGGAATGACCTAAAACTGGATGATATGCTACACTATCTGCTTATTGGTTTACCAATACCTGGATCTTGTTGCAAAGCATCAGCAAGGAGGGTAAACGATATAAAAATAAACTATTAGAGCTAACATGTTTATCTGCGATTAACTATATTTTTAATCAACAGCAACCAAGGAAAACCTTATTAACCAGAATTTAAGAGCAATAATAACAGAAATTGAATTTCAAAGGTGGCCCAGATATAAATAGGCAGATAAATGGGACAACCAAATACAACGAGCCATACAACTGCCAACAGCGATATTCGGTATTCCGCTCTTGAATACAATCATAATAAAAAAAAATTCATTCCAGTTGACTATAAAACTACACGTTATACGCAAGAATAAAAATTTCCCGAAATCAATGCAGCATCTGCTCTAGAGAAACCCGCAAGCTTGCGCTTTTCTGGGCTAAGTAGACGCGTCAGCGAGATTCCGCGAGTGATGCAAAATGTGCCTTTTCCTTCCTGTACATCAATTAAAGAACTCCGGTGAGCTTGTGTTGTGTTCTGCAGGGGGTGCACAATGTACCGTGTGCAGAAGCAACGCTCAAGCATTCGCATCCCCCCCCCCCCCTGCAGATTCTGCAGTACTCTAGGAATTTTCCAGACTACAGTCGGCCGCTTACCTGTGTTAACGTCCTGGTTTATTGCTCTTGTGTGTGTGTTGTTTCCCACCCATTTGTGCACGCAAATCACGCCCTTCCCAGCTTGTTCCCGTTAAAATATTTCAAATTTCGCACTACCAGACGTTAAGCCTACGTAACCAGAAGTCGAGTACCCAGTGACCCCATTTCGATGTCGACTGTCCCGGAGTTGGCTGGCGGTAAATCTTGGCTCCAAATTACACACCTAATTGGCTCTAGGGCTTACCCAATTAACCCAAATCAACCAATGTTTTTCACTTCCACACATTTCCTTGACACTATCTTATGGTATCATTCATTTTCCCATGCACCAATTAGTTACTCTCTTGTTGTAGCTCCGCCGGGGTGGCGCAGTGGTTACGGCGCTCGACTACTGTTCCCAAGGACGCGGGATCGCATCCCGGCCTCGGCTGCCGCCTTTCCATAGAGGCAAAAAGCAAGGCGCCCGTGTGCTGTGCGATGCCAGTCCACGTTAAAAAACCGCAGGTGGTTGCAATTTCCGGAGTCCTCCACTACGGCGTGTCTCATAGCCTGAGTCGCTTTGGGACGTTAAACCCCACAAACCAACCCAACCAACCAATCTCTTGTGGCTGTAGGAAGAAAGAAAAGAAAATGAACGGGCCTGCTCCTGGCTCTGTAGTTGAGCCACCTCCGCTGAGTGATTGATTTATAGAAAGGGAAAGGCGCAGTAACTGCCTACCTTGTTTTCTGTGGACACCTCAACCATGCAGTAAGGGAAGGGAGGAAGGTGGCAGTGAAAGTGAAAGGAGAGAAAGAGGAGCCGTAGTGGAGGGCTTCGGAGTAATTTCGATCACCTGGGGATGAGCCACCTCCGCTGCCTCGTGCGGACAGAAGAGAAAATAGGGAAGAAAGAAGAAAAGAAGGAGGAGAGAAAGACACGCGACGCCACAACTGCCGTCGTTCACCACTACCGAAGCGGTGGCGGGTGCAATGACGCCTACAACAGATAAAACCAGTGTCAGGCTAGCCCCCGCGGCAAGTGGCGGTGACCAACCTGTCCCTGCCCCACCAGGGCCAAAAACGGCCACCCTTAATAATAATGATGATAATTGGTTTACAGGAAGGGAAAGGCGCAGTATCTGTCACACTTGCTCTGTGGACACCTGAACCGCGCCGTAAGGGAAGGGATGAAGGTGTTCTGTCTTTTCAACGGTACCAACCTCCAACAGGGTCACGCCCATGCGAAACTGGCCTACACAGCTATACAATGCCATGCTTACGTTGTTGAAAAAGAAAAGGTTTCACACAGAGGCGCTCTAGAATTATTGCACTGCACGCATAAAAGAAAGCTATGAAGGACTGCTGTTGTAAGAAGAAAAACATGTCTCTGATATTAGCATTTACCGCAGACATAATGGTTTAATCTGAAGAAACATCAGGCATCAGCGTTGTTGGGGCATTAAAAAAAATTTGGCTTCTCAAATGTCTCTGAAGAGGAGAATGTTGTTGTTGTGGTAGTGGTTATTTTATTATATACAAAAGGAAGGATGGAGAATGGCGAAATCCTACTCTTCGAGTCCTATCCTTTTCCTTTCATCGTTTGCCTCGCATTGGCGTTGGTTGCAGTGCTGCATGAAATTATAATTGGTATACAGGAAAGGAAAGACGAAGTACCCGTCACAGGTTCGGGACTGCAGATGGCAGGAATTGCCCCGCCCTGATGGTGCAGATGTAAGACGCCCGACTACTGTGCCGGAGTATCCGGGTCCGATCCCAACCGCGGCGGCTGCGTTTCGATGGAGGCGAAACGAAGTGGCGTCCGTGTACTGTGCGATGTAAGCGCACGTTAAAGATCCCCAGGTGGTACAAATTACTCCGTAGCCCTCCACTACGGCTCCCCTTTATCTCCTTCCGCTTTCACTCCCACCTTCCTCTCTTCCCTTACGGCGCGATTGAGGTATCCACAAAGAACACCCCGCCGGGGTGGTGCAGTGGTAAGACGCCCGACTACTGTGCCGGAGTACCCGGGTTCGAACCCGACCATCGGCGGCTGCGTTTCGATGGAGGCGAAGCGAAGAGGCGTCCATGTGTTGTGCGATGTCAGCGCACGTTAAAGATCACTCCGTAGCCTTCCACTACGGCTCCTCTCTCTCTCTTAATACTTTCACTCCCATCTTCCTCCCTTCCCTTACGGCGCGGTTACGGTGTCCACAGAACACAAGCGAGACCTTTCCCTTCCTTTAAATAAATAAATAAATCAGAACGTTATTTATTCAAACGATATCGCTTTGTTTGTTTCATCGAGATACGTTTTTGTGCCTTTTTCAATCACCAGGATGATAATTTAGTATGTATTGAAAAGTAGCTCTAATGAAATTCCACCTTCTCCTTCCACACATTAGCGTCTGTGGTTGTCTAGATTCTATTAGAGATTTCAATAGTCGGTACTTGTTCAGTCTTCGAGTTCCAGTTCTGCTATCGAGTAATTTATGGTTAGCGTCGTCCTACAAATCCGGTGCGCTCGAGGTCATGATGCGTTTTCTGTGCAGAATGGCCACTTTTTGTGGCACAATCTCTTCACCACCCATCAAAATATGCATGATCCTCGCCAGCTGTTGTCTCCATTTCTCTTGGTTCTGAGGCTTGCTTTATTTCTTCTTTTTTTTTTGTGGGCGGAACGTCCAGTTACTCACATTACAACCTTGGTCATTGTCACAATATGTAGTTCGTCTATAAATCTGCGAAACCGCCTGGGCTGGTTTATTACCTCATTTATATTAGTAACAGTGCCCTTGTTAGGACGGTAATGCAATTTCAGAGACAATTCTCTTACCACTAACTTCTCATTTTGCCAGCACCTAATTATCTCCTGTCTGCTTTAGAGCTACCTCTGTTATTTATAGCCTGCTCGATTTAACTCATTCACTACATTTTAACACCTCACGCTCGTCGAACAACTCTGATAATTCTACATTTCCTACTCTCTCTCTCTTTTAGAGCCTGTATCGCTTTAAAACATCTTAATCACATCTTTCTTCTCCTGAGATAGCTCCTCGGTATCCTTTCTCTTATTTCCTTTTTCATGATCTCTGTTAAGTTATCATTTAATGCGTGAAATCTAAGCTTGTCTTTGTCGTACAAAGAGAATGCCTCTCCTAGAGCAATAAGCAGGGATATTCAATGATTTCTTTTAGCGCAGACCGTTTTATGTGCTTCTTTGTTGCTAGTTTTGTGTGTTTTCAATGTGGGATGTAGATCACTTCAGTTTTCAAGCTGAACCAAATAATTGTACGCCAAATCAAACGTGATCTCGGCTGCATTGAATTCGTAGGAACACACAGGCAGTGGTATTTGTAAAGCTTGCAGACTTCATTACTAGAGAGTCGCGAAATGGTCGCATTTCGGGAAAAGTAGGACGTTCGCACGATAAACGCCATGTAGCTTGACAAAAGCCCCACACAGCAATACCACACAGCGCTTACGAGTGGCGTCATCTCTGTGCGTTCCTCTTGTACACTCTTTCCGCCGCGTTTTTCATGTTGCACACATAGTGCACCTCGTATTTCTCGGAATAGCTTGGTCCAATCTATGGCTGAGTAGAGATCTCCGAGTGGATGTAAGAGAAACGGCATGTCTAGAAAAGGCCGTGGTCCATTGCAATCGAGTGATCTAGGTTTCCCTTTTCCAGTACTCCGTATGCTTTCCTCAATCTTGGTGTGATCGCTACTTGTGACCCATGCCGCGTACATAACAGGACGCCAAGTTCGGTACGATAGCCAACCTGCCATTACAGGTTCCCAATCTCACTTGCTAGTTGATACGCCTGATGTGTTGAGCACTGTGACAGGCGCGAGGAGCTTTGAACGGAAAGACAGAAATCAGCAGAAGAAATTAGAAAAAAAGCAGAGGCATGGTCGCGGTGAGAGCTAAGCCCGAGGGTAAATAGATGCATTCGGAAAGGCTCAGTAAGCACCCTGCTGGGAAAAGAGAAGAGAAGGAAAGCGTGAACAGGACACCATGCTAATGGTCAAAAAGGCAACGCCACAGAAGCGGAGAGAGCCGCGGCGTTTGTGTTGCGCCGTCCAATAAAGGCAGCACCGTTTGCTAAATACCTCCACTGAGGAGGACGTAATGGCCAATCGCTTCCCTGTGATAAGCAACGGGCACTCGACCGAGGATCGGGCGAAAATAGGAGGGAGAAAATCATGGACTGCGAAAAGAAAATTGGTAAAGACGCCTGCCCATCTCGACAAATGGCTAAAGAGAACTGGTAAGGAAGGAAGGCCAGCTGTCTACCGTTTGCAGAGGGGCCTAAATGAGCCCTCCAATCGCTTCGCAATTTCAGCGCCTCTGTTCCTTTCTGCGTTCCGCTCTGAAGCGCGTGTGCATAGGGCAAAAGAAAGGAGGCAATTTTAAGCAAGCACTACGCTTTCCTGCAGTGTTCTCAGGATGAACAAAGTACGAGGCTGTAAAGCAGCAAGCATGCAAGGTTAGTGACAAAGCAAGAGCTAAAAATAGTTTTGTCTGCTTTTGCTCCCACACATGGTCTTCCGATAGGTTTTGGTGAGCGCTGCGTAGATTAGTGGATGTCAGGAAGCGTATCAAAAATGGGTGTGATGGTTAAGAAAAATAGTGTACTTTGTTGACTCAGTTTTTTACCGCCCACTGGGATTCCCGACAACCTTGTGCTTGAAAGTGTAATAGTAACAAGACAAAAGCCTCGACCACAATCTTCAGTAGGTCCATATTGTTCATATCGTGCTCTCCCGGCTCTGTAAAAAAATACGGCATCCCACAGAAGCCAGTTTATTGAATAAATTGGCTAACGCGCCTTCGTTATTCGAAAATATGTAATGACAAAAATTTACAAAATCAATCCTTTAATAACGATATGACTGTGTGTCTTGGGTTTGTAGTCGTGAAAAATTGCCTTAGATTGCAAAGATGCTATAAAGCAAGTCAGTGGGGAAGCTTTTATGTTGACACAAAGGAGTGAGTAGGTATAGCAGGAACCGCAACTAGAAGAAATTTAAGCCTTGGTAATTTTTTTTACACAGCAATAATGTCATAAAATTAAGGTTTATTTACATTGCGTCTGCAACATATGTTTTTCTCCTCCCCGGAAGTTCTTACAACTTTCGGAAAAAAAATGAAACGATCTCTTTTTTGGGCTATTCTGTGCACTGATTATTTCTCAAAACTAGGCAACAAAAACCGCCCGCAAGTACAGGAGTGAATTGTTTAAAAAAAATGTGGTCGAAGACTCAATAAGCATGGAATGTGGTTTGCGATTTGTGGAGTTTAACGTCCCTAAGCGACTTAGGCTATGAGAGAGGCCGTAGTAGAGGACACCTGAAATTTCGACCACCTGGCTTTCTTCAACGTGCACTGACATCGTACAGCACACGGGCGCCTTGCTTTTCGTCTCCATCCAAAAGCTGCCTCAGAGACCGGGACTTCATCTAGCGTCCTTGGGAAGAGTAGTCGAGCACCGTAACCACTGCGCCAACCCGGCGGGTCACACTTCCGCTTTGAATACGGACGAATCATCGGCGTAGGCGTTGCTTTCTTTACATGAAATGCTGTTTATAGTGACAACGCTTGTTGCTTTGGCTTCATGTGACAACGGTAAGCAGAACAGTGTCTCGAGAATGATAACAGCAAAGGGGATTCCTTTAATTGGCTTTCTTCGATCTGCTCGTTTCCATACGTAGCGGCCGAGTGCTGCCAAATAGAAGCGTGTTCTCTTAGACCTGACTGAATTTATAGAGCTGCTTACAAAACGAAAATCAGAGTGTGCAGAGCTCTTGGAGTCAAGTGATATGTCGCTTTAGAAGTAAAAGTCTCGCAGTATAGAGCAATTGTCATTCATCCAAGCTTTATGCTGAAATCGTAAACTTAGTTCGCTTCATAAAAAAAAAAGAACGTTTTACTAAAGGACATTGAAATACGGGAACCGGCAAGTCCAAATAGAGGCACTGCGAATGCGGTCAAGAGCAGATATTGAGAAACAAAAAAGAAAGAAAGAACCGACATTTAGTCAACTTGAGTAAAGCTGATGTTTGCTGCGCTCTGCACATCGATTGTGGCAGAAGGCCCTGCTTTTTCTGTAATTCTCTTTCATGTTATCGTTCTTGCTATTTTACGGCCAATAGAAGCGCGCTATTCCTCGGTAAGACTACAACAACAGCGGCGAACTGCTCATGCGGCAATAATATGCTCAGCACGCACACTCACTCTTGTATAGCATTTGAACTGGAAAGGCACGATGCATGAACACATCGCTCAGGCCTGCTGCCTCGTTGTTCTATTTTCTTTCTTTTCCATAGTGACTCAGGCAAGGGTTCTCGTCCTTCTGTGCCCTGCAACTTAATGGTTTTGATGCTATCTTGTGCAGCGGAAAAAAAAGACAAGACGAAAATGACCTTTACGTCGCAAAATTATAGGCAGAGCCCACTGAACCGTCGCCAGATAGTCTAATGCTATTCACGTTCAGCCACGCAGCAAGTAAGGACGGATGAATGGAAGAGCGTTCAAGAAAACCAATAGGAAGGCCGTGTTCACTCATGGGCGCTTGCCTTGTCCCATCCTTCCTAGGCCCCCGTAGGCGTCAGTAACGTCTTATAGAACATGTCCGGTACTATCGCCAAAAACGGCTATGCTTGCTGGCATCTCGGCTAATGGTCTATTATTGAACAAATAATAAAAATATGCAAATGGAGTGAAAACTTCCTTCAGTGGTTGCGTACACGTCGCTTGCCAATCTTATTGAAGAAATGTTGCAAGCGGAGTAAAGAAGAAAACAAGAATTAGATGCTTAAACATTACCTTGACATTGCCTAGTGCATTTTCTTAGTTATTTTCGAGTAGTAACGGTCCCGTATGTATTGAGGATTGCTGGAATCTAATGGAGAAAGATGGTTTCTTAGTGCACTGAAACTTTCCACGCCATTTTTGTGCTAAACTAATTTGGCAGCACCATGCAGGTGCACGAATGCCGGGTTGCTAGAACAACTGCTTCCCTCTCTTTGGCTACCGTGTTTTTAATAGTACGCGGGGAAAACTGTAAGCTATATATTTCGCATTCGTGCTTTTAGAAATGCACAATTTTAGGCGTGTAATTACCAAAAATCTATGTTACCATAGAGAGACGATGTACATACTTTGTCAAAAGTTTAGAGCCCAGGCGGCCCACTTCTGAACCATACTATGTGGCTTGTAATGCATTCACAGGTATTCAAACTTGCTTAAGGCAAGAACATTTTTCACCCTACCCTCTCTAAAAGCTAGGACTTCCACAATTGTTAAAGAAGTCGTAATATGCGGCTTCAAAGCAAATCCTCTGGGCTCTAAACTTTTGACAAAGGCGGTACATATTTGTACAAGTGTATATTCGAAGCGATTGCAAGTCTGTAATAGTCTGTTTACAGCAGATAGGGGTTTCAGTTTTTAGCCTAAACATTCATTTGCTAAAATAATGTCTCAAGTTTCCTGTTATCATCTACTGACGTTGATTATACGTCTTTAGTGAGCCACTTAACCATATTTTTCGCGTTACTAAGGTGTCTAATGTTTATAAAGAGACGCCGTGTCCTATTCCAGTGCAACGAAATTAATCCTGTCGAAAATATCGTTGCCTAGACTGCAGTACTTAGTTTGCTGTCTAATGTTAGTGATTTGTGAATTCAAATAAACTGATATTTTATTTATTCACTTCAGGAGCCAACTGGGAAATCAAGAACGTATATATCCTTGGCAAACATCTGGCTGATATTTTGCTCACATTTTTCCTGCTTTGTTGCTCACATTTTTATTGTGCGGAAACTGTAGTATACTGTCAGGTACCGTTAAGACCCTGTATATGGGAATCACGGGGTTCTAATGCATGGTAGAAAGTTGCTTTTAACTTTTTACCTGAGCTCACACTAAGTAGCAAGTAGAACTGTCATACAGAAACACTGGGCTACATTTCTGGAGTTCGGTGTTTGAGTAGAGCGAAATATTATATTTTTATCACCATATCGACAGAAACTGTCTAAGCTGCAAATGTGTACCAAATATCTTCCCCTGAAGTTTGTCCTGAACTTTTAACGAATACCTAAGGCTGTCATAAAGAGCATTAGGGTACGTTTTTAAGTCATTATGGGGCACACGTGTAATTTGTTGCAAGATATTTTGTCAGTATTATTGATAAACATTGTTTAGGATTTTACACGCAGCAGACTTTAGTTTCTAAAGCTTTGCATCCGCCCACAATAATTAATTCAGGCTGTGATGTAAAAGAAAATTACCGCGCTACAAAAAATGTCCTGTAAATTTACCACAGACTTATTAAGAATCCGCGGACCGATTACTTATTGCGCTGCCGGTATAGAATGTGTGAAGAAATTACGCTATTCACTCTTCTTTCCCTCGGGAAACTCAAAAGTTCAAGATATATTTTACATTCACTGATTTTAGCTGCCTTTAAGTAAGCTATAATGTGGCCTTATATTTGTACATGCCTCCTACATTGCTCATGAAAATCTTTACAGAAATAAAGTCGCAAAGGAAGCAGACAACCTACGCTGAGATGTGTTTTGAAGCAATAAAGGATCACCGCTATTATGTCTACTATGGGTGTCTTTCTTTCGGGGCGGGGAAAGAAGAGGATAGAAACTGTTCAAGAATAAAGTGCCTTTTTATTGAGTCAGCTGGCAATGTTTGCAGTTTTAACTTCGTGGAACAAATAATTTAAATGTATCTTTTTAGGTTTGTTAATAATGACGTTTGGGCGAAAAATGCTATATAGATAGTGGCACACGGTCCGCGTTCAGCTTTTTCCCGATTTAACGAATAGACATCACCTATTTGTTTATTATTGTAGTTGTATAAATTAGCGACACTTGCATATCGAGATTCTTTTTAACAAACAAAAGAAATCAGTTATCAAAGCTTGATGCTGCTCTGATACAGTGCTGCCAACAGGACACAAGCTGATAGGATAATCATGGAAGCAAGTTTGCTAATTCTCTATATTGGTCGATAAATTGGTGTTACGGTAGTCATAGACAGATTATACAAAAGTAGAGTACAAAGAATTTAGAATGACCTTTTTGCATGTTTTAGGTATTTGTTACGACGAAATTCAAGGGAATAGAAAGACCATTTTATCAAGTATTCAAATACCGGCATCGTCTTGCATATAGTGTTGCCTGGTGTGGCCCACAGTGCGGTTTGCGACTTCGTGGGCACCGTTTTATTTTTATTTTATTTACAAAAACTGCGAATCCCATCCCGGAATATTGCATGAAGGGTACATATAAGATATTCTTGTGCATTTAGCACGTTATAATGGGTCAGGTTTGGCAACATCTTAATGTTAACGGTAAATTATAATGATTTGCTTAACAGGATAATAAAGCACGATAACATATAACAGGTTTACAAATGCACAATTTAGTGATATTTATACATTTTTACACAAAAAACAATAAAAATAGGACAAATAACTCAGAGGAAATAATAATACGAACAATACGAATTTCTTAATAATCAATCACGATCAATAAAAGAAGGCTATCAGTAAATTTACTGTTAAGAATGAATGAATCTAGGCTATTCCATTCCTCTCTATGCCTCGTGGGAAATATGAAAATTTGAAACTGTTAGTATGAAATGGTTGTGTGATGAGTGTTTTTGAATGAATATGCCTTGTAGCCCTTGTTGTATAATATATTATTTACTTTGAAGTACATTTTGATCTATGAAACATCTATTTTCCTTTATTGAGAAGCGTGCGCAGGTACCGTTGTAAAGGTCCTCAGAACGGGGAACTCCAACGTATACAGTCGCGTTGGTTGTGTAGTATGAAAGCTGAGTGTATTGACGCACGGTGATGATTTTTTCTAAAACTTCAGTTTTGCCATTTAAGGCCTAAACTTGGTTGAGAATTTCAGAGGATGAGTTTTGAGCAACAAAGACTTACACAGGCTGTGCGGAATGGTGGGTATAATGTATTATGCAGGAATCTAAAAGAATCTTAAATAGTCTCGGAAGAGGACAGAAGTCAACTACAGCTAGCTAGGCGCTAAGATCAATGAGTTAGTACGTCTACTGAAGGCAAGTAGTGACTTCGTATCCGGACCACGATACTGAAATAACTGGAAGAATAAGAATGGCGTTAATTGCATTTGGCAGGCGCTCTTGAGTCATGAATTCCAGTTTTTATGCATCCTTTATTAGATAAGTATGTAGCAGCTGAACCTTGATGCCATTTTTTGAGGGGTAGGGAAAGCAACGAGGAGGCCAAAATAAAGGGTTCAAATTAAAGGGGGGAAACACTGCCAACTAAGAAACACAAAATACAGCTCTAACTTTGTGAGAAAAGAAAATATTCAGTTAAACCAACGTGATGGAAGCCCTTTTGTTGTGCGTCAACTATGCGATTTGGTTGAGGCACTCATATGCACATGTTTATGAGAATGCCCTATGCTTTTGATAAACGGAAAAAAATTGATTTTTAATGTTTCTCCTGAGCTCTATTTAAAACTACAATAAAAAACCAATGGTCTTCATTCATGCGAATAATTGTGACGTAAGTATAGAACTCTATAGGTTGCGTTTACGAACATACTATTAGAAATAGTGGAAGCTTGAGATGCGCGTAAAATTCTTCTTCTGGTCTTTGTCGTCCACTCACAACGGCCGATCAAGTCTGGCAGAGAAAACAAAATAGGGTGAGCGTTTTTTAAATAGGTAGCCAAATAGGTGATACCATTTTCAAATATCCTTACAATCGAGTTCTACAATATGACGAAAAATTCCATTTTAAAATTTGTCCGAAATGCCATCGAAAGTTTTTTGGTTATGCAGGTATAAATGGGCAATGAATCTAAGCCTTCGGCATTGCAACAAATGTTCATTAAATCTAACCATATACATTCCAAGATAAAGAAAGTGTAGCCGAGGTAGAAAATGCGTGAGGTTGTAAACCTCGCCAATGTACGTTGACTGTACCGGGTTGCGCATTATCAGAGTAACTGCAGGGCGATGAAAGGTTTTTATAAGGTCGCAGTCAGGTCAAGCTTATAATAATGAAGTGACGGACAGCCAACCAACTAACTTTAAAATATGTGCACTCCAGAAACGCAGTCGGTTACTGTCGTTAAAGCCTGGTTACGAGCACGCTGTTCGGCCTGCTCTACATTCAATGTGGATATAAACCAAGGTGTACATTTTTGTGGTATTTGAGGTCATAGCAAAATTTTAATATTTCAATGAAGTTCACTGATCTCATTGGTGATATATGACGTCCATTCCGGTACATTGACATCTGGTTGGACGTACTGCACTCATCATTGGTATGTGGTCTCTCGCCATGAGCCAGACGCAACAACCAATTCTCTAACGCCGCACTTTAACTGTGGCTATGCGGTTTTATATTGACAATCCGCAGGTGTTAGACATTGATCTGTACCAGAGCGCTCTTCCCACGCTCGCTGCAGATTGCCACGGAGAAAAAGATGAGGCCTTGCAATTGCTGCTTAGGATAGAGAAGCACGGGGTGTTTTCCGCAAGCGAAATCCTTGAGAATATTTCTGACAGACCGTCAAGTGCGCTGAAGAACCGGATTCTGTTCCTGCTGCCGGAAACGTGCTCTCTTTAGGTTTTTTATTTACTGAATCGTTTATGGGTTTGGGTTTGAATTATATCCGTTGCAAAGAATCTTAGAGAACTAGGCAGACGCCGTCTCCTTAGCTACAAAAGAAATAGGGTTATGTCGCCAAACAGTTGTCTGTAGTGGAAACGCAGCGCACAAAAGAAGGACCAGAATAAAGGTGGCTGCAGGACAGCGCTGATTTGAACCTGAGGCTTTATTGAGACGCCTTGGTTTACACCGAGATTCAACTGAAGACATTGCACGTAAATCTAGAGGACACAAGGAAAAAAAAACAAGTAAACATCTGCGCGAAACTCAAAAATCGCCATGAAAGGTGACCTTCTTGTACGATGCAACAATCCAACGCTAACATATAAACTGCGCTGCTCGTTTGCAATAAAATACGCTTCAGCTATTTCTCGCGTGCCCCATCTCGTTCGGGTGTTGTTCACTTGCGCGGATAAAAGAAAATGGAGTGCATTTAATCGCTTCATTCGCCTCTCTACAAACTTTACAGCCAGTCAGAAGATAAGATCTGTTATTGCCGTTTTGTTTGTTGTTTTTGTGCTCTTCCAAACACTTGCTTGAGCAGCTCCTGCCTACCTTCCCGATGTGTGAGGCACTGCAGGACCGGGGGAATGCTGCAAACACCCCTGGCGCTGCAATTAAGGAAATGATGGCTGTACGCGACGTCGCATCCTTCACAGTTTTTGGAGCCTATTTGGCATTAGATTTCAGGACATACATAATTTAATTAAATTTACGGGCTTAAAGAAAAACGCATCATATTATTCGCTACTTATTTAGATTTTGGAAGTTCTAGCATAAGGGGGGTATAGTACTGAACAGTTTATGTCGGCACGAGATGTGGCCAAGTATCCTTTCTTGCTGCGGTGGCCCAAAAACAGGATGCAATCTTTAAGGATTTTTCAGGTGACATATAGATAAAATGAAGTACCTTGTATTCATTCATACGTGCGCATAAACACTCAGGGCCGAGCTCACTGCAAGGATCGGTAGCTTCCTTCTTTTTCCTTAATTATTAACTCTAAATACCCCGAAGGTCTTCATAACTGCTGCCCAAGTGGGTTCGCGGAAACTGATTTTAGAAAAACTGGTGGTGTAATGTGCTTTGTCCTACAGAGTGACGAACTCTTTTCAGTACATTTCTTCGGCTTTGGTTGGGATTGGACAGAGTATGACAGCTGTAGATTTGTGCTCTCTGAAACTCCCTTACCCTCAGCAATGCAATATAAGTTGCGATATACCTTGGCACAGCAAGTTTTTTTCCTCTCCGTGTACCCTAGGTAGAAAGCAGGCTGGCACTCGAACGTAAGTGGATAAATTTTGTCTTCTAACTCTTGATCACAGAATATCGAAAACTCGCCTTCTAAGAAGGAACTTCCTTATTTCTTGCTTGGCAACTGAGTACGATTTACGAGGCATAGAATTAAAGGTAAGAGAGACGCAGTTGTTGCCTACCGTAGTTAAGCCCACACGAAACCCACAGGTATTCCCAGCAGTGACAGGCTTGCCACCGCAACTTCGAGATTGCGACAGCTGCACCTAGTGCTGTGCCCATAAGAGTGTTTGAAGGATTTTAGGATTTTTAAACGAGGAAGTCTGAGTTTTATGTACTTTGTGTTCACCATAAAAACGTTTACCAAATTCCGCAACTAAACCTTCTACAATGCACTTCTGTTGTATTTTTGTTCCATACCTTTCTACTTTAACTTTATCTTGAAGTCCTGTTTTGGTACTAAAATAGCCTTTATTCGCTGTCAAATCGCTGAGAATAGATGCCGTTTTGCAGCAGACGGCCAATGAATTCTCTCATGCCGCCAGAGTTTCTTCTTGATCCAAAAAAAAAAGGCGAGGGTCTAACTATCTACCCTTGACTACGATGTCACAGTGCATCTACCTCCTCAGCCTATAGCTCGCTCGCTATGCATCTTATGCACGTGAACTGGTGAACTGCCATTTTGACGAATCCTTGCAACAATGAACGCCTTCCATTCTTATCGGCCCACTTTTGTCCACGTTAGAAGGAAATAATGACAAATGCGTCCCCAATTCAGGAACGAATCCAAGTAACGCGACAGGGCCGGCGGTAATGGACAGGTGCAGAGGGCGAACGACCCGTACCGTGCATTGTGAGTGCTAACCCTGCTACCGTCACTCGATTCGCCGTGTTTTTGCGCTCCATCGATCCGCCACCTAAGTGTTCAGTCATAGCCCCAGCCCCTCGGTTCCTCTTACCAAGAATTCTCCTCTATAAGCCTTTCTCATTCAGCCCACTTTCCTTCCCCTTCTCTTTCCAACCCTTATGCGACGTCGTAATTTGCCTCCATCTCGTGTGGCAGCTGCTGACTCCGGCTAGCCCATCCATAATCCGCGAACACATGTCGAAGACCACCCGCGAAACCGGAGACAAAATCGCGCCGCTCCGACCCACGCCCAGCGATACTTGTGCTGCTGCTAGAAAAGGACGGACCATAGGCGGCCACAAACGACCAGCCCATCTAATACACGCCCGGAATAGATATGAGAAATGGTATTTGCCTATGCAGGCGGCCTTTTGTGAGTGTTCTGAGCTACGGGAAGCTTGTACGTACTTGGCGCCTATTTTGCTGTACTTTTTAACTATTTCCTGTGATTAGCTTCAATATCCCGTTTCCGTTTTGTTTCCTGGCGCTCACGGTAAAGAAATGACGGCCTTTGTTCTACACCAGAAGCAGGTGTTCTTCACGGGTTCACGGTAGTAATGGCGCAGCTATGGAAGGCAGTTGTGCAGGGAGGGGCAGTCATTGCAATTGGCTCATTACCTCGACGCTGGATGCATTTGAAAGTGCTCCGGAAAATCAATATTGATAATGTTAGAGCAGCACACCCTTATTGTGAACAGTGAAGCAATGTGTTATGGCATTATTACTCGGAAACCAGGCGTTTCGCACTCCAGCATTGACTACTACGTAATGGCGGGAGGTTTATATGAAATACTATAGATGCGATTAAAATAGACGAGGAAAGCATAAATAGTATTGGGAGCGGTCATTAGCGGTTAATAGTAATGCTTTGGTGTAGCTGGAAGGATAACGCTGGACAGCGGAAACATTACGTACAGTACGGATTTCTGTATTGAACGACTAACACTTTATGGCCATATCAAAAGAGCTTGAGAAGTGCATAAAAATCACGCAGATTGGTCATGGACATAGAACAAAGTGGTAGAACCTATTCACACGGAAACTGATTTGGTGCTAAAAGAAACAGAGGAGACGGGAAAAAAATACAAAAATGTTGGTGGGAGATGCCGCTATAAGCAGCATCCAGGGTCCATCGAAAATAGATCATTGCCTGTATTGGAGGGATAGAAAAAAAAAATAAAAGAACAATACCTATTTTGTGGTACCAGATAAAATTATTGCTACATCCGACAGGCGGATGACAATAAAAACAATAAGCAGGTCCCAAGAAACTTGTGGAACCATCTGAAAGCACTGGGCGAGAATTCAGAAGAGACGCGGCGCCATGTAAAGGACGAGGATGATAATGTATCATGAAAAATGAAGAGGTCATGCAATTCTTTGCGAAAAGCTAGTAGACGCTTTTAAAGACTGTGACGACGGCGCGTATAGCCATTCCCTGAAAACTGCAGCAACGGAAGTGCCGGGTGGCGTTACTAAAAAATAAAACACAAAAAAAGGAAGTCAATAAAGCTAAATGTTTTTTTAGTATACATTGCAGTGCATAAACTAAAGTGCATACACAATAAAATAGTTTGCATGATTAAAATTGCTTGCAGTAATCCTCTGCTCGTGCCAGTTGCGTCCATCGCGCTATCTTTAGTACGTTTAATAAAAACGATAAGAGCGCATTTAAAGGCCGCATTTCCCGTCGCTTCTGTGGCACATTTAAACTATGGCCACTCTCCTGTTTAGAGCATCGCAGCACTCGAACACACTACGCGCTACATGAATATTAATAAATATGCTTCTGGTCTTTATTCCACATGTTTGATGAGGTCCAACAATATATTTTATAATGCATTGCAATCTCTTAGCTAACACCTTCATCAGAATTTTAAAATCAACGTTTGTTAACGTGATCGGTCTATAGCTTGTAACTTCTAAAAGCATGGCTGCCTCATCAGTTTTGGAAACCAAGACCGTATGCGCGTTGCTAAAAGGCGGTGGCAGATAACCCACATCAAAGCACTCCTTGAAAAGCCTATAGAGCATGATAGATAACTCACTTTTAAGGCTCTTGTAAAAGGCCGAACTTAAACCATCTGGTCCCGGGGACTTCTCAACATTTAATTCATCAATGGCTTTTTCTATTTCCTCCACACTTATTTCGTTCTCTATCTCTTCAGTAACTTCTTTGCCTAATATTGGCATCAGAGGCAAAAAGTTATCTCTAAACCCTTCTTCACTTGGTGCTTTGCACGAAAACAGCTAACGGTAATGCTCCACGAAGGCGCTCGTAATTCCGTCTTGATCATCATGCCTCGACCCCTTGTATTCAATAACCGTTATCTCGTTCGCGCGCGCATATCGCTTTTCATCAGCGAGGGCGCGTTTTGTTGGCGTCTCGCCACCGAGCCATTTTTCCGTGCGCGCTCTTATCGCAGCGCCTCTGTACTTCTGGGCATCCAAAGCTTCTAGCCTAACTTTGATACCTTTTATATCATGCATGAACATAGCCGGCATTCGTTCTTCTTCACGCCCTAAATATTTGAAGAGCTCTTGCAGTTGCTTTTCTTCTTTCTTTCCCTCACACTTAATAATGGAAGAGAGCTCAATTGCATTCATTTTAACCTCCTGTTTAAATCGTTCCCAGGATTCAATATAGCCTGTTTTGCTCTCATAAAAAATATCAATGCTTTCCTTAACTTTTCTTAAATATGGTTCGTCTTCTGTAAGCCTCGAGTTTATTTTCCATAAGTCCCAGTTCATTTTTGATTTACACTGCTTCGTTCCGCCCAGAGTGACCGTAACTAAGCAATGGTCACTAAATGACACTTGCTTCACTTCATACTGTTCACAGGTAGGCGAACACTCCGGCGACACATATATTCTGTCAAGTCGCGCGTGACTACCTTGAAAATGTGTGAAATGCACACGTTTCTCACAATTCACCAGGACTGTTACGTCCTCTAAGCTGCACTCATTGCGGACACACTTCAGCAATTCGGCACTTTGGCCTTTTCCAACATTTCTATTCGAACGATCCTTTGAGTCTACAACACAGTTTAAATCTCCCAAAAATATAAGCGCACGACTGCATTCAATGAAAGGCACAAACTGCCAAAAAAATGTCGCGAAGTTCTTTTTGAGTCGTTTGTGCATACAGGACCACTACCCTCACCGCACTGGTTTCGTACTTGATGTCGCACACGACAAAACGCTCCTTGCACAAATTATTACTTGCTCCACTGCTATGCCTACATATTTCCTCAGGAAAAGACAGCAATCTGCCGACAAACCGACTGCATGGCTTACGCAAACATTGAAGCGTGACCGAAAATCAAACACTATATTATCTGTTTGCTGCTCATCCTCAACCTTTGTTTCTTGTATGGCTACGATGTCTAAATCTAGTTCGCTCAACAAACGGTTCAACTGCACTTGCTTCCGTCTCAAGGCGAGCCCTCGGACGTTTAGAGTGCCCACTTTTAGCGTTTTTTTTCCAATAAGCCATACTCTAAACCCAGCTAACAAACAATGACTAAAGGCTCACTTCTTCAGTGTCTCGTCGCGAGTGAGCGACGAGGACCGCAACGAGGTTTGCGATAAGGCTAACTTGCCTTTCTTAGCGCCTTCCACCCTCCACGGCTTTTCTAGTCGACGCAGTTCCCGTTCTGTAGCTGGTACCTTTTCGTAGTCTCGTGGTATCTTCATGGAGGCGGTTGTCATATCCATCGGGGACTCAGGAACGCTTCCTTCTGAAGTGTCTTTCGCTGTTGGCTGATCCGACGACATAGCAGCCTCCGCCCCCTTTCCAATCGTTTCTGCAGCGGGTTCGCTAACTTGCGTCTTCCCGCCAGTGGTGTGCTCTGGCTGTTGGACAGCAGGTCCCTCTCCGGATCCTGTAGGGGGCAGAATTCCAGCGCTCTCCAGTTCCTCCTGGTCCATGATCAACTCGCTCCCGTCGTTTGAGGGGGCACAATACCCGTGGCCACGCGGGCATACGTGCGGACGCATTCCTCCCGGTCGTGCCCGAAGTTATGACACGAACTACATCTCGGAATGCGGAGTTTGTTAGAACATACTGGTTTGGTGCCGTTGTATTGAAAGGAGCTAAAATGGCTTATGCATGCTGTTCTACACGCCTTATGATTAACAAAGTGTTATCTGAAAGAATTGATGTAAGAGCATCTGTGCGGCAGGGATGTCCACTGTCTCCTCTCCTCTTCGCTATATATTTGGAACCAATGTGTAGAATGGTAACTGCTAACGAATGCATCCGTGGTTATAAGCTGGGAGTATGTAAAGTGAAAACATTGGCATACGCTGATGATGTAGCGCTTTGTTGTGAAGACCGCGAAAGCGTTTCGGAAGCTTTGAAAGTAGCACAAAGGTATTGCAGGCAGACTGGTAGTGCTGTTAATTTAAAGAAAAGTCTCGGAGTCTGACACGGGGAATGGGAAGAGGAACAGTAAATTTTCTGTGGAGTAAGATGGGCTACAAAGACCGGAGTTTATTTGGGAGTCCCATTGGACAAATACGGGGAAAATTCGAATTACTGGAATGAAAAAGCGCACGAAATACAGGAAAGGACGGAAGGATGGATGGGACGTAACCTCTCTATTTTCGCCCGTGCGACTGTATGCAATACCTTTTTTGTTGCAAGAATAATGTATTTACTTCAAGTATTGTATTGTGCTCGAAGCAATATACAAAGCTTCCATCGTGTATTTGCGGTCTTCATTTGGTCGTCCAACTGGGAACGAATTAGCAGAGATAATCTCTTTCGGCGAGTTAAAGACGGAGGGTTGTCTCTAATGCATCTATATGTGCGGCAGATGGTTTTAGGGTTTTGTTTCCTACGTCACCAAAAATATGCATTCCTGAGAACCTTTATGCCAATCATGCTATCCAGTGCAATTCCAGAGTTTATAGTCTCTTCATGCTCTGCTCGGGGATACACTGTGTCACGCTTCCTGCGAGAAGTGGTGTGGTCATTCAGGCTTTTGCGCGTGCGGTACTCTGTAGAGTATTTAGCGACGGTACCACCTTAAGCGGCTGTACAAGGATCTTATTTCACAATTGTTCCCAGCTCCATTGTACAGAACCTTATTCTGTGAAGGCCCAGGGAAAGACGTGCTCAAGCGAGTTAAAAACATGACTGTTGCACCGGGCGTAAAAACATTCTTTTTTAAATTGCATACATGAACCCTCCCATTCAAAACATGGATGGAAGAAAAGGGCCTTTTTGTACCTTGGGGCTCAAACTGTCTACTATGTAGGAAACCTGAAACAGTTGAGCACGTGTTCCTGGATTGTTGGGATGCGGTGTTTTACTAGGATGTGTTACAAAGGACACTTAAAAAAGACCTGCCATTGACGCCACGTCGAATTCGGTACTTGACAACTGTTAATGATGATTTTCAATATGACCTCATCATGCTATTGGGCCTTCACAGTATTTGGAGGAGTATGACGGCTTATAGACACTGTGATGTCGATGCACGATCTGTATGTGATTATTTTGTTGAACAAGTGTATAAACTAAAAGAAATTTTGAAGCAGCAAGACGCTGCGGAGGAGATCTTGAGTCTGATGGGCGAACTTGTGGTAATGAAAGTCCATTAGACACGGTTGTCAGCCAAGGGGCATGGCAACCACGATCTTTTACTGATGTATTTGTACCAATTCATTCAATAAAAAAAAAGCCGCTTCTGTGGCGCAATGGGTCCACACCACACTACGTTCCTGATTGCAAGATATGTGTTCGATTCCTATAAGTACAGTTTTTTATTTCTTTTAAATCAAAACATTTAAATAAGTCAATACCATATTTGCTGGAGTACGTTCCCCTTTAGGTTGCATAATACCAAGTTTTTCTTCCTAAAAGCCGCAAACCCAGCCGCGAACGCAGCCAGGATGTGACGGTATGGCAACGGTTACAATGTAATCAATTCCTGCCTTCAGTGAGTGTATGTTACCTTTAGGTTGCGTGTTTGTATCAGCAACACGGACTGTAGAGGTGTTAGCGGGCGTAAGAACATTTTTGAGGAGCTGGCGGAACGACGAATAAAGCACTGAAATATGGGCTCCAGTGTCAATAAGGGCAGACACTGAGAGTCCAGCCACAAGATTGTCAATGAGGTTAAGTCTTCCCAGGAAGCACATGGGGCCGGCCCGATATTAGAAATTGATTGGCGATGTCTGGTCCATCAGTGGCCCGGCGTTGTCAATGTGCTACCATTAATGGTACAGCCATGCGATAACACTGATTACTCTTGGACCAGTGATTTACATATTACCCGCATGATTAGCATTCATGGGCTATCAACGGGCAATAATGACCTTGCGTATAGAATTGTTTTGCCAACATTGCATACACAATGATATATAATGGGCAATGTTACCCAGCCATCGGCAATGTCTTGCCCATAATTCGCGAATCATTGCATACATTGGTAAATATTTTTCTGCCAGTATATATGGCTTGTCGACATTGAATATAGCGTGGTATTCATTGTTCAATATCATACCGCCCGTCTTAGTGGCTTGCCAACATTGTATGCATCTTCAGTTCCAGTGGCCGATACTGCCCAACGAGTGGGGGCCACTGGCCTACATTGAACATATCATGGCATGCATTGGTTAATATTGTCCAGCCACTATTGGCAGCTTGTTAACATCGAATATATCATGTCATACATTGGTCAATATCCTCCTGCCAATTGTGATGGCTTCCCAACATTGTGTGTCTAACACACACAATGGTTGATGATGGTATACAATGGTAAATATTGTACTGCCAGTATAGTTGGCTTGTCGACATTTAATATATCTTGGAATGTATTGGTTAATGTTATCCCACCGGTCTTAGTGGCTTCCCAACAATGTATACTCGTTGGTTGCAGTGGGCAGTATTGCCCAATGAGCTGTGACGACTGGCCAGCATTGCACCTATCATGGCATGCATTGGTAAATAGTGCAATACCAGTATTGATTGCTTGTCAGAATCGAATGCATCTTGGCATACAATGGTCAATATCCTCCCGCCAGTCGTCTTGGCTTCCCAGCATTGTATATCTCCAATTACAGTCGTCGATGTTGCCTGGCGAAGGGCAATAGCTTGCCAAAATAAAATACATCCTTATATAAGTTAATCAATATCATCTTGCCATTATTGATGGCCTGTCAACTCGAAATATTTACTGCCATACTATGGTCAATATTGTACTACTAGTTGAGATGGTTTCCCTATATTGTATCCTTGTTGGGTTATAGTGGTCGATATTTTATGGGCAGCTGCGACGGCTTGCCAACCTTGCACGCATCATTGTATGCATTGATTGATATGATCCTATTAGTATATCTGGCTTACATACATTGATTATATTTTGGCACACAGTGGTCAATGTGGCTCCGCCTGTTTTGGGGACTTTACAACAATGAATGTGACTGGATTATAGTGGTTGATATTGTCCACTGAGGTTTGACGGCTGGAAAAACATTGCACATACCATGACATGTGTTGGCCTGAATTGGCTTGCAGATATAAATGATCACTTCTCAACATGTACATCCTTTTATATGCTTAACGTGGAACGTTAAGCATATATAAGGTGGAACGCGCAGCAGTCACAGGCCCTACCATGCCTTCTATGCATCTTCAGCGTGATGTGTGAGGCCATTCATACGTCAAAATTTTAAGAATACTTGTCGCCCTACTCGATAAAATTGCAACAAAAGAGACGTATAATTGTTTTAAAGCTCACAACAGGTGCTGCCTATGTATAGAAATACAATACGGCGCAGTATACAAGCATATACACTTCTGCATATCTGCAGTAGGCCAGTAAGATGTAGCACCTTCAAAACCATATATATACTATGGCTGTCAGTCCTGCTTAATTTGTTGCGATGAGGTTTTACATCCGCATATTGAAAACTTCACTTCACTTCACTTTATTTCCTTAAAGGCCTCTCTTGGAGGCATTACATAAGAGGTGGGTTTACAAGTATAAGAAAATACAAGCACAGGTCATTGTATTTGAAAATAAATTTTTAAGGCATCAATAAATGAACATTGGCATGAGAGGGCGGCGACTTCGTGGGGAAGGGCAGTCCAGTCTACAATTGCTCGGGGAAAAAAGATCCTGAAAAGGTTTTGGTGCGAGCAACAGGCCGAGTTATCTGATATGGATGCGAAGCGCGATGAGGTATGTGGGTGCGATGCACAATGTAAGGTGCCTGATTTAGTGAACTGTTAAGAATTTTGTGCAGTAAACAAAAACTGGCAATGTGGCGACGGAGTAAAAGGTTATCAAGACTGAAATTTTCCTTTAGAGATGAAACGCTGATGGAATACGAGTATGCGTGATGCACGAAACGGATGGCGCGGTTTTGAACTGATTCGATCGCATTTGTTAAGTATATCTGAGATGGGTTCCATATTGGACTGGCTACTCAAGCTTTCATCTGATCAGTGTTTTATATGCCAAAAGTTTCACTTGTTGGGGCGCATGACGTAGGTGACGATTTATGAAGCCTAAAGATCTGTTTGCAGATGATATGTTGTTAGTTATGTGTGTACACAAAGAAAGGTCGCTGCAAAGTGTGATTCCAAGGTACTTATATGATTCCACGCGTTCTATGGAAGAGTTAGCAACTTCATATGAAAAAATAAGGAGGTTATGCTGACGAGTAAAAGAGATGAGTTTGCACTTCTTGGCGTTTAAAGTAATTAACCAGCGGTTGCACCATTCTAGCACTTGGGTTAGATCATGCTGTAGTGCTACTTGATCAGATGCGTTAGTAATTTTCCGATAGATTACACAGTCGTCGGCGAAGATTCTTATCTGACAGTATACATGAAGAGGTAGGTCACGTATATATATTAAAAACAGGAGAGGGGAGAGTACAGATCCCTGTGGGACGCCAGATGTTACGGGGATTGTGTTTGAGCTTTTGTTATTAACATAGACGAACTGTCAGCGGTTAGCAAGAAACTCTTTAATCCCATTTAGAATGTTGGGATGCAAATTTAGAGCGGCGAGTTTCATTAGTAAGCGTTTGTGAGGCACCTTATCAAAGGCCTTTGCAAAGTCTAAGAAAATTGAATCAGTTTGCTGGTTACGATCAAGGGTAGTGTGCAGATCGAAAGTAAAGATTGCTAGTTGTGTTTCGCACGGGGTTGAAACACAACTAGCAATCTTTACTTTCGAAACTTTTGTCCATAACTGGAAAAAGACACATAAATGCTTTATTTATGCACTGTTTCATTTGCGTGGTGAAAGAAAAGATCAAATTCTGGAAAATAGAGGGTGAAGAGATTGTGCTAGTGAAGGCAAATGCTGCACCGTTTTGTCATGTACGCCAGCTGACTTCTCAACGAGGCTCCAACATTGGCTGTATTGCGCCGTAGGTGGTCCTGTAAGCACAGAAGACGGGCTAGCTGCAGCACATTTTGTGTAGTAATTTACATCAGCCGTAGACTTGCACTTGATTCCTATATGCCGGCGTGCTCTGCTTTGAGTGCTTCGGCAAGGGACCAATGACGAACAAACCCTTTATGATGTAGATTCAGCATAGCTCATATTCAAAAAGTAGATCACCCACATAAAAAAATAAAAGCATTATTGTCTATACGTTCTCTACCTTCGCCTGGCAAAGAAAAATATCTAGCTTTCTCAGATGATCTGGAATCAAGTGTATTGTAAGGCAACGCGAAGGTCGGACTTGGGGAATCAGGCTTTATTACAGACCTGAAGCCTTGGTCGCACACTGCAGCCAAACGCACTCCGCGATGACGATGGGTATCTACAAGAGGGAGCAGGATGAAGATGAAGCAGCACGTTCAGCAGTGTGGACGATGAAGCGCCACACAGTGCTCACTCTATTTCGCCCGCGCAGTTCAAGCGGCCAACCTGGCCGCAATTAGTCCGCAGGATTGCGCCGAATAAAAGGTTTCATACGTGAAACGTGGACAACTTCAGTGCCACGGTAACGACAGTCCGGAGGAGGGTAAACAGGGGAGACGCGATAGTTGACCGGGGAGGTTTTTGCAAGAACTGTGTAAGGACCAATGTAACGGTGCTGTAACTTGTCACAAAGGCCAGGAGTGCGTAATGGGGTCCAAAGTAACACCTCGTCGCCGGGACGGAACGAAACTTGGCGATGTGTTGCATCATAGCGGTACTTGCGGTCTTCCTGGCTAGCTTCCGTGTTGACGCGAGCAAGCCGGCGTGATTTGGCCACTCGGGAAAGGAACTGGTCAGGAAGAGAGGATGAGGAACTGGCATGTGTAGAAAGAAAAGAGGCGTCAAGAAAGGTAGCGGGAGAACGGCCGTAGACGAGGAAAAACGGGGTGTAACCTGTGGTCCGCTGTACAGCCGTATTGTAGGCGAACGTAACAAAAGGAAGTATTACGTCCCAGTTTCGGTGGTCCTGGTCGACATACATAGACAACATGTCAGAAAGCGTGCGGTGGAACCGCTCAGTCAACCCATTGGTCTGCGGGTGATAGCTGGAGGTCAATTTGTGATGTGTGGTTGAGGCCTCAATAACTTCGGCTACAATCTTCGACAGAAATGTCCGACCACGATCGCTGAGAAGCACTTGAGGGGCCCCATGGCGCAGTACGAGCGATTCCAAAAAGAAGGTCGCGACCTCATGTGCTGAGCCATTAGGCAGGGAAGCGGTCTCAGCGTAGCGTGTTAGGTGGTCGACGGCGGTGACGATCCAGCGATTACCTCGTGCGGACAATGGAGTGGCCCGTATAAGTCTATGCCAACAACGGTAAAGGGAGTAGCAGGGCAAGGTAGCGGCTGTAGTAGGCCAGCAGGAGGAGAAGTGGGCCGTTTGCGGCGCTGACATGGCAGACAAGAGGCGACGTATTTTGCCACACTTGAGGCGAGGCCTGGCCAGAAGAAACGGGCTTTCACGCGGTGGTAAGTTTTATGAAAGCCTAAGTGACCGGCTGTAGCATCATCGTGGAAAGCCGCCAGGATACGGATGCGAAGCGCTTTCGGAATAACGGGGACCCAACGGGTGCCTTCGGAGCAATAAATATAACGGGAGAGCACGCCGTTGTCAAGTTTGAACTTTTGGAGTTGCCTGCGCATCCTAGCGGTAGGAGGGTGAGAAGCACCGGTGAGAAGGTCGATTAGGGAAATACAGTAGGGATCTGCTCGCTGGTTTGAAATAATGGCGTAGCGATCTGGAGCAGCGGCAAGAGTAGCACAGGTTAAGGTTGGGGCTCTGGACGACATTGGGACGTCGAGGGTGCACACAGGAAGGCTCGAGGAAGCACTAGGTGGTGAATCTGAGAGCGGGCAGCGGGAAAGAGCATCGGCATCTCGATGTTTGCGTCCCGATTTGAATACGACATCAAAGTGGTACTCCTGCAAACGCAGAATCCAACGGCCCAGGCGTCCAGTCAAATTTTTGAGGGTTGATAACCAGCACAGAGCGTGGTGATCGGTAACGATCGTGAAATGGCGGCCGTAAAGGTAGGGGCGGAATTTCTGAACTGCCCAAACGACGGCTAGGCACTCTTGCTCAGTGATGGTGTAGTTGCGTTCCGCTAGTGTTAGAGTTCGACTGGCAAACGCAATTACCTTTTCCCGAGAAGCTGTATCACGTTGCAGAAGTACGGCGCCGATACCGAGGCTGCTGGCATCGGTGTGAAGAATGGTGGCAGCAGTGTCGTCGAAGTGAGCGAGAACAGGGTCCGAAGTGAGGGCATTCTTTAGGGTTTGGAAAGCTTTTTCGCATTCTTCGGACCAATTGAAAGTAGTACGGTCTGTAAGGAGGCGGTGGAGCGGTGCAGCAATGGTAGCGAAATTTGGAATGAAACGGCGAAAGTACGAAGACAGGCCAAGGAAACTGCGTAGTTCCTTAGTGCGCTGAGGGCGCACAAAGTTCAAAACTGCAGCAAGCTTGTCAGGGTCGGGTCGAATGCCATCGCGGCTGACGAGGTGGCCCAGGATCTTGATTTCTTTCTTGGCGAAATTGCACTTTTTTGTGTTCAGCTGGAGACCGGCGGATGCCAGGCACGTTAATACTTGATCAAGGCGGCATAAATGATCAGAAAAAGTCGCAGAGAAAATAACTATGTCGTCTAGGTAGCACAAGCATGTTTTCCACTTAAGTCCTCTAAGAACAGTGTCAATCATGCGCTCAAACGTAGCGGGGGCATTACAAAGTCCAAAAGGCATGACATTGAATTCGTAAAGCCCATCGGGAGTAGCGAATGCGGTTTTTTCTTTGTCGGCTTCGTGCATCGGTATCTGCCAGTAACCGGAACGCAAATCCAAAGTGGAGAAATATTCGGCGCCCTGAAGACAGTCGAGGGAGTCGTCAATTCGTGGCATAGGGTAAACATCTTTTCGAGTGACTTTGTTAAGTGCGCGGTAATCAACGCAAAAACGCACGGACCCATCCTTTTTTTTGACCAAGACGACCGGAGATGACCAGGGGCTAGCTGATGGCCGAATAATGTCTCGCCGGAGCATATCATTCACATTATCTTCTATGATTTTACGTTCTGATAAGGAAACACGGTAAGGGCGGCGGCTAACAATAGAAGTACCTTCTGTAATAATGCGGTGCTGTGCAGAAGACGTTCGGCCCAAGGTCGGAGAAGTGACATCAAAGGAGGCTTGGTGTTTTCGAAGTAATTCCTGCAAAGCTTGGCGGTGAGTCGCAGGAAGGTCAGGATTGATGGTGCCAAAGAGAACACAGAGAGAAGCATCGGAAGAAGCTGCTGGTGAGGAAGAGGGGGCGGTAAGGGTGGTGAGGGACACCGGGTGAATGTCCAGGACACAAGGAAAACATGTCCCTTTAGTCAGCGCAATGGGCTCTGGGGAAGTGTTCGAAGCAGCGACAAGCGCTGTGCCATGCTCAAACCGAACAAGACTTGGTGGTAGCGCGATTCCGCGGGTCAGATGGCGATCAGAAGGCACGATTAGCACATCTCCGTTATCAATGTCAGTAGAAGTAAGCGCGACAAGTTGTTCGCATCCAGGGGGCAACACTGAGTTAGTAGCGGCAAGCAGGCGATAACGGGGCTCGGGAGGTTCAGAAGACGGATCGCTCTCGTTCATGTAAATGACCCTGTCGCGACACGAAATGCTGGCTGATGCGGCAGACAGAAAATCCCAGCCTAAAATAATTGGGTGAGCGCACGGTGACATCACGGCAAATTGTACATGGTGGCGGACACCATCAACAAAAACTCGCACAGTACACTTTGCAGAAGGCCGAATTTTTGCACCATTAGCTCCGCGGAGTTCAGGTCCATCATAAGGCGTTTTCACTTTTCGCAAGCGGGAGCACAAGTCAGTGTGTATCACAGAAACAGCGGCGCCCGTGTCAACCAAAGCCTCAACAGATAATCCTTCAACCCGCACTAAAATAATATTCCAGGGACGTTCCGGAGGATTTTTGGGATGGCCGAAGAGTGCAGTTTTCCCTCCTAAAACTGCAGTGGTCAGTTTTCCGACAGGCGGGGAGTCGTCAGAGAAGCTTGACGGAGAGGCGAGGTGGAGCGGCGAAAAGGCGAAAGAGAACGGCGTCTTGAAGGCCTGTAACCAGCAGGCGGAGCGGGGCTTTCTGGCGGGGGTGATGAACGTCGGGGATAATCAGGGAATGAACGGTGGTTAGAGCCGGAAAAGCGAGGAGGGTAGTCTGCTTCAAATGATTCGTAGCCGCGGCGTTCATTCTGGAGCCTGCGACGACAGAAGCGGGAAATATGGCCTCGGTACCCGCAGTAATAACACACAGGGCGGGCTGGGCGCCAGTTGGGGTAGTATGTCGGCGCGGCGGCAGGTGGTGCCAATGCAGCGACATGAGCAGTGGTAGGCGCCGGTGGCGTAGGTGCTCCAACTGCGGGCGGCAAGGACGTGATCTGGGCGTACGTTGGCACCTGACAGATGGTAGGAGCGACCGATGTTGGCGGGGAATGGGTCATTGAGGCCAGCTCTTCTTTACAATGCTACGCAGGCCGGCACTTGAATTATGTGGCTCAGATGCAGGGCGGCACAAATTACCTTGAGCCGAGAGCTCTTCACGAATTAATTCGCGAATAAGCACACGGAGGTCAGCTTCGGCAGTGAAACCAAATGAAGTGGGATCAGGCTGCAGGCGTATTGACTGTAGTTCGTCAAGGCGTTGACAAGTCGATATGATGGCGTCAATTGTGGTTGGGTTCTGCACGGCCAGGGCGTTATAGGCGAGTGGACCAATACCTTTAAGGACGTGCCGAACCCGCTCGGCCTCTGGCATGGTGGCATTTATGCGCCGACAAAGTGCGAGAACGTCTTCGATATAAGAGGTATAGGTCTCATTGGACCGCTGAAGTCGGGCTTCTAGCTTCTTCTTGGCGGACTCCGTGCGAACAGTAGGAGCGCAGAAAATCTGGCGTAACTTTTGTTTAAAGGTAGCCCAATCCGGAATCGTCGACTCATGATTTAGAAACCACGTTTTGGCCACATCCGTCAAATAAAAGGACACATTAATTAATTTAAGAGAATCGTCCCATCGGTTGAAAGCACTGACCCGGTCGTAGCTGTCGAGCCAGTCATCAGCGTCGTCGCCGCGGAGACCGGCGAACATCTGAGGGTCGCGCTGACGGCTACTGACAGTCCAAGTGGCAAGGGGAGCTGGAGTCGAGTTGGTAGCAGCCGGAATAGCGGAGTGGCCCTCTTGTGTCATGACGATGGTGGTCGGGATCAAACGGCGGCCAGAACGAAGCTCCAGGTGGATGCAGGTGACGAAGCAGCGGGGAAATCAAGGCGCACCTCCACCACGTGTAAGGCAACGCGAAGGTCGGACTTGGGGAATCAGGCTTTATTACAGACCTGAAGCCTTGGTCGCACACTGCAGCCAAACACACTCCGCGATGACGATGGGTATCTACAAGAGGGAGCAGGATGAAGATGAAGCAGCACGTTCAGCAGTGTGGAAGATGAAGCGCCACACAGTGCTCACAGTATTTATATTCAATAGCATTACTCTCTACCCAACTTATTACGACAAGTTGTGTACTTGCTGTGGCAGCTGTTAACTAGTTCGGACATAGTATTTCCTGGTAAGGACTTAAAATAGAAAATAATGAAGAAGTTTGAAGCATAGCCACCCCACAATTGGAGACTGGAAAGAAGTGTCGATGATTTTTTTGTTTTACATAAACAAAAAAAAAGTTGAATGCGTGCTCACCACCGAAATATTTGTCATAAAATTATTGTTGCCTGATCCTCCTGCTCTTCAAGGAAGTTATTTTTATCCGAAAGCTGTATACGCGCGTGAATAACTCTCGTGACCTGCCTTCAAAAGTTTTTGCAAAGTCGGCTTAAATTCACGCGTTTAAATTCTTGTTCCTATGCAGTATTCTGGGAAAATTCTTCATGCCTTTAAGGAATATTATCAAAACACATTGCAACCAGACCAAGGGTATTTTGATCTAGAAATTACGTTCGTTCGCTCTAACAGTTTTGAAAAAATGTGCCGTCTTTGCCAAAAGTATTCAGGCTTCAGGGTTTCCTTCTCTAACGTGTTTGGAGCCCTTCTTATATATCAAAAGGCAAAAAATGGTCTTTACAGATAATAGTGATTGAATTTTTTTTCCACACAGGTGAATATTAATTTGGCATGTCCTGTAAAATACTTAACTACAGGGCTAAGGAGCAAATCGTGCAGCCTGGTTGCTTTTGGCAAAGACGGTACGGTTTTACCGATACTGCATTGTGCCCGGCGGTGCTTAAACATTTCAACCCTTCCTTTGATGGTGCGTGCCAGTACTGTGCGGAGGTGGCTGACACCTTCCACATGGTGTGGGCGTGCCAGTCAAACCCATCCATTCCCCCTAACCCCAATCCAACTAGAGAGGACTGGGAGGCGGCCCTGCTCGGCTGTCAAGACCTCAAGGCTGAAAAGGCTTGATTTAACGGACGCGGGCGGCGTTGCTTGCCAATGGGGCCTCGGAATAGGGGCCCCACCTAGTATTGTGAGGGGAGGAGACCGATACGTCTCTAACCCAAACACCTCCCTGTAACTATTTAATTGTTATTTATAAATGTTTTAACCACCACCCAGCAGTGCTAGACAGGCAGCTGTTTGCGACGCAGCGGCGCAGCGTACGCATTCTTCGCCATGGCAGCGTACGCATTCTTCGTTCTCAGGCCTGAGTAGCATCCAGTCACTCCACTGAACCCCGGCGGAATTTCACTTGCGGTGTCACATGAAACCATGCGGACAGCGCTGCCGCGCTCGCATGAGTGGCGCCGGCGTGCTGTCTCTTTTCGACCTTTCTTTCTCTCTCGCAGCGCTGGTGCGCGCCTCGCGGGTTGTCTGCTGCAGGCTGCAGCTCTGCTCGCACTTGAAGAATAAACAGTAGAACCACGACATTCCTCGTCCTGTCTCGCGGAACAGTCTGCAGCTCAGTATGAGTTATATTGACCCTTTATTTTAATATATATGTCCGTAACGAAGTAGGTTTTTGGGAGCATTTGTTGCTTTATTTGCCTGCCATGTGTCTATACTTCCCTGCAGCAGGAAAAACTCGGGATCACTAGGGCAGACCTTTGCGTGGCAATTTCCTCTTGGGCTGCTTCGGTTGACGCTGCATGCAAAGCTGCGCTGGATGACCGGTAATATGTTCATTTTTATGCAGTGCGGGCATATTAACTGGAAATTAATCATCTTGTCAGTCATTGGCACCTGATAATTAAGATTGTGCTTATCTGCTGTTTATGTACGCCGAGAAGAATAATAGTGTTCTCAAGCTGTACTAAAAAAGCAATTCTGCATTTATATTTTCTCTTATTTTTGTTTTCTCTTGCAGATGTTTGTACGAAAGGAAGATGTTGACATGCAAGCTGCTCGAGCATACATCGGCTAGGACTGCTGAAAGCTGCTGTCTTTATAACCGAGAGCAAAAAGCGCATGCTAGAGATGGTGGCTTGGCAGCCACCTAAAGCTGCCTTTAATGCGGTGTCTTCCTACAACCTTGAATCTACCTACACCTTGTCAATGGACCTAACCAGAGGTGAAGTCCTGGAATCCTGAAAGAATTCTGCCTATTGTTTTTGTTCACTATGTACCACATGCGCACCCAATACACATCCATGAAACGAACAATTCTGGCTTTTCTGTGTGGATGCATGTATACTTTCAGGATGCTGTATATATATTATTATCTGCATGTAAAATACCTGCACAAAATCAAGCCCAACCCTGCATTTGACGCATGATGGCCTTAGCTGCCCCTGCGCCGTAACACCCATCAAGTAAATAAATAGTCACAAAAAAACAACAATAAACAATAATGAGATTTCTTGGATGCCTATTATGAAAGCCAGTGGACAAGCTTGCGTGGGCGACGTTGGGCAGCCGATGAGCCCAGCTGGATAGCAGTTATTAAAAGCCAGTGAGTAAGATTGGTTGTAAGTATTGGATAGCCATTGAGAGTGGCAGGATGTACTTTGCATAGGCGCCAGTGGGTATGCTTGGGTAGAAGGTACTGGGTAGCCGTTGAGTGAGGCTGCATGCCAATAAATAACCTAATCTGCCTCTGTTGGCCATTGTTGGAAAGCCAGTTTAGTAGATTGGAATAAATCTTAGCACCCCAATGAAACACCATTATTGGTCCCAATATTGGGGCTGGTTTCCCCCCATATTGGGCTGATGGCGATTCATTGACGGCGTGCTACTTGGGTTGGTGTGGGGGTCAGTTCCAAGTTGACAGTTCGGGTCGGTAATGCAGCATCACTCCAGGGCGCTGCACTCGCTAGTTTCCCGAGTAGGTGCCGGCGTACGATGGGGAGGAGCTGTGGCGAGGCACCGGTGAACGGGATCGACGAGCCCTTGGGGATGAAGATCGGCTGGAGCGACAGGCAGTGGGGACGGTTTCGTTGCGAGGCTGATCTGTTTGAGGAACACAATATCCAGGTCCACCATAGGCGGGGCGGGGCTCCTCTGGTTGGGCAGGGAAGCGTCGAGGTCCATTCTAGTATCGACGGTCGGCGTTGTACTAAGAGCGAGGGGCGAAGAAGGTACGGTTACAGCAATAACGCGATGCGTGGCCGGTGCGACAGCAAATGAAACAAATTGGCCTGTCGTCTGAGTTGCGCCACTCTGCAGGAATGCGGCGAAGGTAGCGACGTGGGGAAGCCTGACTGGCGGTAGCACCAGCCACTACAGGAACAGGGTGCGTTGGTGACGGTGGCGGCACGGGGTTGGTGGATCGAGATCGACGTCGGCAAGGTCCTGGCAAACAATGGCCTGTATCATGGCCATGGTGTCGGGCAGCGGAGACGTGAGCGGTGCAGGAGCACAGACCTCAATTTCACTCCGGATGATCCGACTCATGTTCGCTGGATGAGAAGGCTGTTGAAAAGGCGCCAGGTCAGCGCAGAATGATGTAGCCGCCGTGTTCAGAAGGCGCTCAAAGCGATGTACGAGACGTCGTTGTTTAGCTTGCTCAAATTTTGGAATGACGAAGTACCGCGTCGACGGTAGAGCAATCCATGCAAAAGAGGATTGCGTTATCCGCTATGCACTTGAGGATATGCCCTATCGTGTCACTTTCTGGCATGGAACTGTTCACCTTGCGGCATAACGAAAGCGCTTCTTGAATATAGGCAAGGTAAAACTCGGTGGAAGATTTGGTGCGAGTAGAAAGTTCGGTTTTTGCAGCGACAGCCCGCCCAATGGGCTTCCCAAACAAGTCCTGAAGCGTTTGTTTACAGATTTACCAGGTCACTAGCTCTTGCTCGTGATTTTAGAACCACGTCCAAGCTGTTCCCGCTAAATAGAAGAATGTGTTCGCCAGCATAACGGTCGCGCCCCAGTGGTTGTTTCTGCTGCACCGCTCGTAGTCATCTACCCAGTCATCAACGTTGGGCTTGTCTTCGCCATTAAAGATGGGAGGGTGGCAGATCTTTGTGAGCACCACTAGCTGAGCCGATGTTGCTGCCATGGTAGGGGCTTCCTCGGCGGTCATAGTGGTCATTGCTGACGTCGTTGTGAGCCTAGGTAGGTGGGGGCCACTGCGCAAATCCAGCTTTTTCTGCGCTATTTAGCTCTTCTACTCTGTTTTGTGCGCACGGGAATCTTAAGTCACCTCCACTAAGATGGTACGTTGCAAGGTAAGTCGAAGAGATTAGTTAGGGCTGACACAGCACAACGAATCACAGCAGCGTCAACCAGGCGCCAGCGTACACTGCTCGAGTGTCGTCTTCTCGAAAACTTACGAGATTATTCTTCTTCCTTCCTTACGCGCATGTCAGTGCATGCACCGCCTAATGTAACAATTTGAAAGGCGTTTTAGATATGAAAGGGGTTTACTATAATGCAAACCACGCCCCGATATGGCAAAATCTGGAAAACGTTATGGCCAAGGAAATGATTTGTTTATTGTATGTATTGAAATGAGATTTACAAGGAGAATAATGTAGCAGCAAAGTGGCAGACCATGGGTGGTACAAAAAGAGTTGCGGTTAAAAGGGGAGTTTGACAAGCAGATCTTTTATCACCCCTTCTATTCATGATCTACGTCGAAGAGTGAATGGAAGTTAGAGTTGAATAGGTTTGAATTTAGGACGCCATGGCGGAAGAGGGTGAATTGGAAACTAGCTGCATGTGCAGATGATATGTTCTTCTAGCAAATAGCCACGAAGGCCTCCAAGAATTTGACAGACAGTTGGGGATGGAATGCAGATGTTCTGATATTAGGATTTAGTGCCTAAAATCAGCCGTCATGAATTTTAATAAATAGTCCTGTAGAATCACGCTACAAAACTTAGAGTTACATAGAGTTAAAGGTTACTAGCTTCTTGGTATTTGGGCAAACGAAGGCACACACTATTTGCGAGATCAAGAGTAGAATTGTAAAGAAATCAAAAGGAAACGTTGCTGTCATGAAAACTCGAGAGCTCTACGGATATATTATGAAGCTATTCGAGGAATCTGTAAATGCGCAAAGGTACCTGGCTTGACATTTGGAAACGCTACGCTATGCTTGGGACCTGCCACAATTTCGGCGTTTGCAGTTAAGCTGGGTATAGGCGGCAGATTTGCATTTGGGCACATGGTGCCATACGAATGAATCAGGTTAAGGTGATATTGGATAGCAGATGTTGGAATCGCGGGAGGCGAAAAGTAAGGTGCACTATGAAGACAGATTGAGGCCAATAAATCAGAAAAGCTGTGCGCAGAGATTTTCAGGCACCTGTACCGGTGCCCTTATACGACATGGCGGTGAAGAACTAGATGGCTTTCAAGTAAATAGAAATGCCTTGGGGAAGAAAGGTATAGAAAAACCAGGTTGAAATAAAAAAGTAAAACCTTCAGAACATTCCAACTGCCAAAAGAGAATAATCGACAAGAGCTTAATGGGACAGCTAAGACTTCAATTCAAAACGAAGCTTTTTAAACAGTTGTTTGACAACAGAGCCGGATAGAATATTGGTGGAAAAGTGTTAGAGTTTACAGGGGAAGTAGCGGTATTTTTAAACACACACACACACACACACACACACACACACACATATATATATATATATATATATATATATATATATATATATATATATATATATATATATATATATTTCTTGGCAAAGGCCAGACCCCGGCCGAAACGTCGGATTAAAATTTACTGTGTTGCCACCGTGCGTCATCTTCTTTATGTTTAATGTTTATGCCCTACCGGCCCCATTCGAGCTTCAACCCTTGCCTATATATATATATATATATATATATATATATATATATATATATATATATATATATATATATATATATATATATATATATATATATATATATATATATATATGCGTGTGCGTGTGTGTGTCTAAGCAATTCGTTGGATCGTTGGATTTACCTTTGAGCAAAAGCACTGCGAACCTCGCCGATTTTCTACCCTCGTCTACCACCTTGTATGTGCTGCTCATAATAATTCGGGGCTCATATTATATACCCTTGGCCAAGCACTGAATGGTCAAAAAGATTTTTAAGTGATTTCTTTAATGAACAGTTTCTTTTTGCTCTTGTAGGAAGGTGTTGGACATTTCCTTCTTTTTAGTTATCTGAAGCCGAAACAACATGAAGAGTTTTGCAGGGCCGATATTGAGCAGAAATTAAAGTTCCCACCAAAACCCTATAACGACATATGCAAGTCGTCGGCAGTATTGGCAAGAAGCTTGAACGCGGTGTGACGCAATTGTTCAGTTCAGCGTAATACCTGAGGAAATTGTGATGTTAAAGGTGACGGTGACACCTTTGCTTCACTAAGCAACAGTAAGGTATCCATTCAACAGTGTGCGAAGCCTGACGCAGTCCTAGCTTTTATCACTCTTTCTACAAGAAATGGCTTGTATAACCGGCCTCTCCGCATGCCTAGTCATTCTCCAGTATTTGCGCTCAAGAAGGGCGTGTTCTCACCAGTTTCAACTCCTCCAGATTTTGTTAAGTGAAGCGTAATTCAGAACGCTGGTGTCACTAGCGGTTGGACATTCATGCCCAATGCTGCGGCCTCGCAACTCTCTGGTTCCGTTCTCAACTTTTACCCGTGCGTATCTCAAGGCCCGGCTGAACTATTGAAATTGTAGAAAATAGAATACATCTTTTGAAATTAGATCATTGCTTATATGTTCTATTGGACATTGCATGAATGCATCAAACAATAACTGTTAGGCGCGTACTGGTACTGTATCTTGTTTGTCTTATTAAGAAAACCCAACACAAGCTGAACCGGCACGCATCCGAAGATTTTTATGTCTTGATGGCAGCTTGTTTTCACTAGGAACAGCGTGTATGAGTTGAAAGACAGTTCAAAGAAAAGTAAAATGCACACAACAAAACTAACGTATATTGTCACAAGTAAGATGTCTAGAACGTGTCAAACAGTTAGGTTTGAGTCTAGACTATACTGTCAAAACATTACTATAGAATTCATTTTTGCGTTGGTGCCGCAAGTTTAAGAACTATAGGCCAAGAAATGTTTCTTATATCAATTCAACTTTCCAAACAATAAGGGAACGCTCCTTCGATGAAAAATAACATTTTCACCCACTTCCCGCGGTCTTGTATTAGAGGAAGAGAAGGTGTGGAGGAAGAGGAAGAAGATAAAGAGGAAGCTCAGCCTTTCCGCTCTGGTTGTGCGAACATCCTACGCATCCTAACATCCTACGTGTAAATAAACCTCGTAACAATATTACTACAAACTCTTTTATTTTGCACGAAGAACAAAGATTAGTTGTATTCCCTGACAAATATTTTTAGGCAATCCTATAATAATAGCGACCGTTGAAATTGTAAGTATGGTCGCGGAAGTTCGCACAACAAATACATTTTCGTCACTGATTCTTTATTACCTCTTTTGAAGAACGAAATCCGTAGCTGCCTGCGAAATAATGCCTGAGGTATCAACATAGGGTATTGCAAAGTCACATGGCTATATCGGCAGTACTGAGGTAAGCTCGCTGCCGAGGTAAGCAAGCGAAGCAATCAATACGTGCCATTCCAGTGAACTGATAAACAAAAAAGGAAAACGTTGCTTCACTGTTGTGCGTTTTGATACTAAGGAAACTTCACACGTGTCTCTGAACAAGGCTACTTCGAGTCTCTGCAGTGACATGTTGACAAGGTTAAAAAAAAAAAAAAACCCTCAGCAAGAAAAGAAAGCAGAAGATTGGCAAGGCTTTGTCATGCCTTATATTGCTTCCCTGTCAAGGCTGAGAACACACACCTGTCGTCGCCGAAGACATCAAGTGGATCAGCCTAAATGATACCCACGTGGTCTTTGTCCTTGGTGTTGCCTTCGAACGATCGGTTTCTTTTATATTTATATTCTAGGTGTGTCTAATAATGAGCGCAACCACCGCAAAAAGTTTCCCCCACAGGGACGATGGGCGCCTCTGTCTTTGTTGTGTTATGGGGAAAAGAGGCGGAAAATAATTAATTTCTGGAAAAAGTGCTTTTCCTTGAACATCTCGTAGCATGCAGAAGTAATAAATTTCCAACCATGACAATATAGTGGAGCTGTCAATCAGAATTTCGCTGGCAACCATGAGGTACACAATACATGATGCAAAGGTCTTGCGTAAATCTTGTATAAAAATGGCAAATGCACAACGAGCCCAATGAAGGCTTATTTGTGAACTTTGGCAGCTAGAGGTGCAAAGTGACCTGTCAGGGCCCACGCTAAGAATGAAGGGGCGTATAGTATGACTCTTACAGTAGACTACGTCACTGCAGAAACGAGAAACCCGCAAATATTAGTCAGCACCAAATTTTATTCCGTGCGTCGGCTCATGCTGTGAACTTTCCATCATTGCATCTATGGCTGAAAGCTTTCGGGTTACAGTACGCTTCTCTTCCATAGTCGAAAACTCGGGACAAGGCTTAAAGCCGGACATTTTATCTACTCAGACAGTCTACTTACTCTTAAGAACATTACCGCTTCTACCTCATATTTCCTGTATATGAGGCGGAAAACTGTGCGGACAAACTAAGCTGATTCCCTCATAGAGGCCCACGGACATACTAGATGAACAAAGAAAACACACGAAGAAGAAAAGGATATGAGACAGCTATTTTCTGCTTCAGCCTTTACCATAGTCTATGGCATTATTCCATTCTGGGCCGAAGAACATGGAAATGTAGACCAAGTTCATATTAGCATAAGCACACATATCTCTGTCCCACACGCGTGTCACCATATTCCCCAGCCGAAACGTCGGAAATATACCGTTGTTTTAGTTTGTTCGCCTCGACCTCATCTTACCTATCTATCTATCTATCTATCTATCTATCTATCTATCTATCTATCTATCTATCTATCTATCTATCTATCTATCTATCTATCTATCTATCTATCTATCTATCTATCTATCTATCTATCTATCTATCTATCTATCTATCTATCTATCTATCTATCTATCTATCTATCTATCTATCTATCTATCTATCTATCTATCTATCTATCTATCTATCTATCTATCTATCTATCTATCTATCTATCTATCTATCTATCTATCTATCTATCTATCTATCTATCTATCTATCTATCTATCTATCTATCTATCTATCTATCTATCTATCTATCTATCTATCTATCTATCTATCTATCTATCTATCTATCTATCTATCTATCTATCTATCTATCTATCTATCTATCTATCTATCTATCTATCTATCTATCTATCTATCTATCTATCTATCTATCTATCTATCTATATATATATATATATATATATATATATATATATATATATATATATATATATATACGTTGTCTAGCACAACAAAATATAATATAATATTACAGCCCTTACAACAGTTTGACTTATTTGAATTTAGTTATTAGTTTAGTTATTTGAAAACGGTGTCCATAAAGCGTTCAAATGTGGCTGACGCATTACACAGCCCAAATGGCATAACATTAAACTCATAAAGGCCATCTGGCGTTACGAAGGCTGCTTTTTTCTTATCCGCAGGGTCCATTGGAATTTGCCAGCGTCCAGATCTGAGATCAAGACAAGAAAAATAGGCCGCACCAGAGAGGCAGTCGAGGGCATCGTCTATGCGAGGAAGAGGATAGACCTCCTTTTTCGTAACAGAATTCAGACGCCGATAATCGACGCAGAATCGCCATGAACCGTCTTTCTTGCGTAGAAGAATAACAGGAGCAGCCCAGGGGCTAGATGACTACTGTATCGCCTTCTTCCGTAGCATGTCCTCCACTTGCTCATGAATGACTTTGCGCTCAGATGGGGACACGCGATATGGCGTTTGACGAATGGGACGAGCCGAACCAGTGTCGATGCTATGATGGGTCCGATGTGCAGGGCGAGAGGTTGGTCCATCTGTTTGAGAAAAGTCAAACTTAGGCGAAAAAGGTAGAAGAATATCCACAAGAGTACGGCGTTGTGGTGAGCTGAGATCGGCGCTGATCATGCGGAAGATCAAAGTTTCATCAGCAGGCAGAAGTACGGTGGCACTCGTAGCATCTGTGACCAAGGCAATGACGTGGGGCGCATCGGGTCCACTGGAGGCAAGCTTCAATCCCGTTGGTAAAACTGCGGGCTCGGATGCTGGATTGATTGTCCATAACGAGGCACTACCATGATGCACGGAGATCATACAGTGAGGGATAATTACATTTTTCTTCAGGCATGCTGAGTGAACTGGGTGCACCATGGTCTGGAATGAAACCTGCTCAAGAAGTGGAACGGACACGGGGACGAACCTGGCAGACAAGGGCGGAACTACTGTGTCTTCGGTAGTACTAAAAACTGTTTCTTCATCGCGGCCACTGTCAAAAAGAGTCGGCAGATGCGAGCCGTCAAAATGAACCTCCACTTCGGCAGCCCACGGTAGCGCCACAAAACTTCAAGTCCATTCCTAAAATGATGTCATGCGTAGAGTGGGGTAAGACTACGAATTCGGCTTGAAAAATTGTACCACCCACAGACACGTGAGCACTACACACACCCAGTGGCCGCAACGCCTCTCCACTCACACCACAAAACGTTGAAGCGCGGTCGTATTCAAACATCACTTTGCGTCCCAACAAGCGCCTAAACTATTTACTCATCACAGACACAGCAGCACCCGTATCTACCAAAGCTAATGAACACACACCATCAATGAACACACGAATTTTGTTTTTGAGCATTGCAGTTGGAGGGATGTTGGCACACAGCCCATTTCTAGCAGGTCACCCCCATCGGTAGCGCTGGTTAGTTTTCCTGATGGGGCGACATGGAGCGCCGCCGCGGTGATGGAGAACGACGCGCACGGAAAGCGGGTGGAGGAGTAACACTTCGCTGAGGTGCTGGGAATGGTCGCGGAGATTCCCGTTCTGGATGTTGCCGAAGTACCCACGGGGAGTATTGGGTTTCTGGAAAACGGGGCTGTATTGCCGATTGTTGGGTAATTGTGGAGGCATCGGGCGGTTATAGCGTGGCGGGAACCTATGCGGCAGTACCTGGCGATGTGACCTTCGACGCTGCCGCGGTAGCATATCGGTGAGGAAGGTATAAAATGCTGCTGTGGATAAGAGCCAGGCACAGCAGGGCGCATCGTGGGTCTGGCTGAATGCTCACACTCCACAGGAATCCTTGTTGATCGAATAGAAGATCTAGGTGCACTTGAGGTGACGTCATACCTTGGGGCTTCAAGCATCGACACATTCGGTTTGGCAAAATGCATTGGCGGGTAGTCAATAGAAGCTGCAATTTCAGGAGCTGGGGAGAAAGGCTGCACTTGAATCGCTTCTTGTGGTCAAGCCGGCCGTCTAGAAGCCCTCTGGACAGAAACCTCAGCAGATTCATGCAGGGGAAGCGTGTTGATCCATAGAAGTTCTTCGCGCACGATTTGCCGGATAGTTGACGGAAGATCTAGTTGGGCTTGGTCATCAAGACTGGCCACGGTAGGCACGTTAGCCTGCCGCCCAAATTTCGGCGCAATACGACGTGTTTTAAAATCTTGAAACGCGCGGATGTGTCTAATGACATCGGAGACAGTGTCAAGGTTATCTTTGGCGATTAGAATTTGTACACGTCCGCCGCGATACCCTTTGAAAATGTGACCGACTCTTCCTCCGGCATGTTGGAATTGACACATTTGCATAACTTGAGGATCTCTTCTGTGTAAGTTGTACAAGTTTCATCGGGCAATTGAGCTCTTTGAGCAAGGGTCTGCTCAGCCCGCTTTTTGCTGGGAACAGAGTCGCCAAAACTCAGTTTTAACTCGGTGGCGAACCGTTCCCAAGTCGTCAAGTTGTCCTCGTTATTCTTAAACCAGGTCATAGCCGTGTGAGTGAGAAAGAAAACGACGTTTGTTAGCATGGTAAGAGGGTTCCACCGGTTGTACCGACTAACTCGTTGATAATCAAGTAGCCACTTCTCAACGTCCTTTACCTTCTTCTCCGGCAAAAGGTCGTGGTTCCCGGTAAGGCTGGGACGGAATTGGGCTGGAGTGGGTAGGCATGCCGCCAGCCTGGCTTGCAGTGTCGCGGCTTGCACGGTTTGAGTCGGTGTGGTCCATGATGGTCGTGAGCGGTGGCAGTCCAGCGATGCGGCGACTACGTCGAAGCTCCAGTTGGTCTTACAGCGCTGTAGGTAGGGATCGTACCCAGCACCTCCACCAAGTTGTTACGATGTAATAAGAAGGGGTGTTTTTTACAGTGCGGGGGAGGCGCTGCGATCGCCGCAGGTTGCAACCGTGTGGCACCTCGGCTCTTCAATGTTTTTTGAACTGTGTCCGGAAATATTGTTCTTTTGTGTACGAGACAAAGGACAATGACCCAGTGAGTACCTCCGGTGAGTGCGGAGTGATTTTCGTAGATTTGAAGTCATCGTTTTTCCGCCTGCAACAACGTTTTCTGCGACAGACTGCTAACCCTAACAACACCCAGACGCAGCTCAGCTGCTGCCCTGGCCGGGCTGTCAGGACGCACCATGCCGAAGCCGGCGTCAGTTCGCTCACACCCGAGTGGCGCAAGTGCGGGAGCTGTGGGTTCATCAAAAAGTGTAGGCACCAAAAAAACTGAAAGCAGCCTCAAAGAAAAGGCGTTCCGACGCCCAATGCGCGATGAAGAGGACGGAACGCATCAGCTGCCGAACGCGGACGCTGAGAGTGGTCTTTCTGTGGGACTCACTAAGACTAAGGAGCAGCACGCAAGCGACCAAATGGACACTGAAGACGAAAGTGAGAACATCGGCGACTACGGCGACTGGACTTTAATCAAGAAACGGAAACCTCAAAGGAAAGTAAAGCCTGAACAGCTTCGTCTTGAACAGGTAAGTCGACCTCTCTTTCCACTCTCGATCAGGCCACTCAACCGAGTACATGTGCATGATATACCTAAACAAGCCATTACAGAGGCGTTAGAAATGACCGCAAAAAGTTGGGAATTGGCAGATTTGGCTGCTTTCCGCTACGATGTGGTAGCAAATCGCGTCAAGGTCACTGTTAGAGATGAGGAACACGCAAATAGTCTCACCGCATTAACGCGACTGGCCGGGAAAGTGAACGGACGCGTCTGCACGTACGAGGTCACGATTGAACGAACGCCAACACGAGGCGAGGAAAAAAGTCGGGGCGTTATCAAGGTGCGTCCTGGTCAAACCATTGAGTACATCAAGGACCACCTAAGATGTGAAACTGCAACTATTGACGCGCGTCTCCTAGGAAAGACAAACATGCTGCTTTTAAAATTCGATACAGAGCAGCTACCCAAAAGGCTCGTTTTTGATTACGAAATCACAAGGGTCTACGAGTACAGACCGAAAATTATTGCCTGCTATAACTGCCACGGACTGGGACATATTGCTAGGTACTGTCCAGCAGAAGAGATTTGTAAGGAGTGCGGACGGCTGCACTCTAAAGACACAGAATGCGATCAAGAGTTATTCTGCGTCGCCTGCCAGAAACCGGGCCACATTTCAATCAATTCGGCTTGTCCTAGTCGTGTACCAAAAGAGCCTAAAGAAAATAAGCAGAACCCTGATGCAGTTAAGGGAGAAGTTACATGGGCAGACAAGGCGCGACAGAACTCGTCGACAGAAACTGCGCTGCCCCCTGTTTACCAACAACAACTGGAAGAGTTGCGAAAAGAAAATCAGCCACTTAGAGAAATGCTGGAGAAAGTCCTTGCAAGGCTACCACCGGAACAAGACGTTCATGCATCTCAGACGCAGCGGCAACATGCTTCAGCCTCGCCCACTGGGCAGATGCAACGCGTGCGTTCGAAAAGCCGGCCCGGACGGTCGTCCAGTCGTAAAACAACTGCAAACTCCATAAAGCACCAACATACCGAAACAACACTGACTCAAACGCCAAAGACTCATCAGACGACAAAGGCACTTACCGCACAAGATTCGGCGTATGCGCAAATGCTGAGCATCATGAGGCAAGAGCGACACAACGAGACACAGCGCCTAGAAAAAAGCCTGCGGGATGAGTTTCAAACGATAACAAACGCGATACAGACTCAGATTGAAGCAATTTTTATAGAGTTGCACAAAAGCATCCAACACCAGAACGATGAGCCAAAAAGACGTAAGCTCGCAGAGGCGCAATAAGAATCAGATCAATATGTCTACAATGGAACTGCAGAAGTTTCACGCAGACTGGACCTACCCTAAGGGAACAAGTCAGAAAATTGAAGCCTCTGGTCATCCTTTTGCAAGAAACAAGGGGACCTTGCACTATTCGGGGTTACCGTACATTTCAGCAGCCTACCATACTTCACCAGAACAGAGGAAACCAACATGCACAGGGTCAAGCTGCTCTCCTTGTCAGAAACGAATGCACAGCAACCGAATTACAAATTCCTGATCTAAGTAATGAGTTCAGAGAAGTAATCGCTGTTAAAATGTGTCCTCCTGGGCAGCGGCCCATGGTGGCAGTCTCCGTGTATTACAGGCCTCTGACTGGCAGTCATAATACCGACTCATACGGGTGGCTCGCCAAAGTCCTGGCCCTGTCAGGAAGCCTCCCCATCCTGGTGGGAGGAGACTTCAATGCTAAGCACCCGACTTGGGGCTACGCCACAGCTGACCCAAGGGGACGTATGCTGCACGACACTGTAGAAATGTCTGGTCTTACATATACAACACCCCGGACACACCAACGCGCATAGGACTACACGCCCGACAACGAGATACGACACCAGACCTGACGTTGGCCACACCAGGATTCATCAGGCAATGGGAAGTCGAACAGACAACACGGGGAAGCGACCACTTACCAATTTTGATCCCCCTTAACCGAAAAAAGATTCGTGAAAAAAGGCAAACGGTTACCATTGACTGGGAAAAGTTTCGGACAGCCACTGGCGGCAACTTCATGGACTTCGCGCAATTCAGTGCCATGGTTGCGGAAGCACGGCCATGGTCCCGAGACACTATAATATGTGACGACACTACCACACACATGGATAGGCACCTTGCCAACTTGTGGCGAAAGGTCAATATCCTTACGCAACAATAGAGATATAAAGGAAAGCGCCACAGGGATCTCATGAGCCTTAAGCGCCAATATCGACTCATCAAGGAGTACCAAAAACAGCTCGAAACAGATTCATGGCACAGCACTTGTGCGACGCTCGGACGCAAACCCGGCCTTAAAAAGCTGTGGGGAATTCTACGAAGCCTGCTGGGGAAAAAGAAAAGCACACCACCACTGGCAGAGCTGTTCCTGCGCGAGAACCCAGCTGCACTCGAGGAAAAGGTGATCCACACGTTTTTCCCGCATGCTTCTGAGATACCCACGCCACCATTGCCGGCGATCACGATTGACAACACAGTGATGGAACTTGAAAAACCATTTACATTTGGCGAGCTATTGGCAGCATTAGTCCACGGCCAACCGAAATCGGCTCCAGGACACGACGGAGTAACATGGCAGGAGCTCAGAAATCTTAGCGACGAAGCCCAAGATCAGCTCTTAACTATCATAAACGATTCATGGGAATCAGGAGTGGTGCCAGATGCACTAAAGCTATCATTGATATACCCCATACCGAAATCAGGGAAGGACCACACAAAACCAGAGAACCTACGGCCAATAGCTCTCACATCCACTATCTGCAAATTGATTGAGCGAATGATAGCCGCAAGAATACAGCATTATATCGAATACGTACAGCCTGGGTTGCATCCAGCCCAGGCTGGATTCCGTCCGAATATGGGCACGCATGATTGCCTTTGGCTGCTCCGCAGGGTAATCAACCGCAGGTCTCGCAAACAGACACCAGATTACATCCTCGCGGTTGATATGCGCAAAGCATTCGACAATGTAAACCAACAGGTAATCCTACAAGAATTAGCAAAAAGATATCCGAGCCAAAAAGCATACAATTGGATATGCAGCTTCCTTCAAAGTAGACCTATTAGGCTTCATGGCAAAGCTTCGGGATGGAGCCCCAGAACCTATTACTTGGATAGGGGCGTGCCCCAGGGCTCTATCCTCGGGCCTTTGCTTTTTAACTTGGCCATGACCCGCGTAGCAGAAGCGCTCGAGCGAGACACTTCGGCCCGCTTCACCATCTACGCAGATGATGTCACCATATGGACAGAAGCAGTGGATTACCCAAATGAAGAAGTCATGCAGACGGAGCTCCAAGCAGCAATCTTCAGCCTCACTGACAGCTTGGAAGCATTGGGGCTACAGCTCTCACCTGAAAAGACACAACTCATAAGCATAGACGGCAAGAATTCTACAAACGCCAAAAAGCAGATTACACTGCATCTTGGACAACACAACATCATGTCTGCAAATGGGCAGACAAAAATCTTGGGGGCACAGATTTCTAGTTGCAACAGTCCTCGTAAATGGATTCGTACATTGCAACGTAACTGGACCCCGATGTTGCATATGATTCGCCGGATTTCAAACAAATACGGTGGAGCCCGGCAAAAATCGTGCCAAACACTGTCTAGAGCGGTTGCTGTAGGCAGGATTCTGTACGGGGCACCTGTCTATGAGTTTTCTAATCGCGACGTTAAAGACATCGAAAAGCTACACAGGGCCACTCTTCGCACCATTACTGGGCTTCCTAAGCACACGAGAAATGAAGAGCTACTTAAAATGGTCAGCATACCACCCATACAAGACATTATAAGAGAAGCAAAAATAAGAATGCGATCCCGACTGGAAAACACGACCCAAGGGCAGCAGATCATGGCATGGGACAACCGAATCAACATTGCTCCGAGGCCCCTGGGGACAGACAATTCACCCCCGTGGGAGGCGCCGGTAATCGCGCTAAGGCCACAACGACCTATTAGTAGGCGGAATGTGGTAGCTAGGCAACTTTTAGCACAGAAAACTGCCCTCACAAGACCACTCAATACAATAGACATCTACACTGACGCTACAATTAGAAATGAAAGGGTGAGTGTGGCATGGGTGTGTGTGCCAGCGCCTCAGCACAACGGACAGCACACGTGCCACCTACCTGGAGGAACAATTTTACACTCCGAGTTGCTTGCCATATGGGGAGCCATAAATACTATTACGACCGCTGCAGCCAGAAAAGATAACTTCAATGGTTATCGAATTTTAACCAAATCATATGCAGCGATTGCAGAGCTGACGGCACCAACTACAGACGACGCAGTGGCCAAGGACATCAGAAAGAGGCTGAAGGGAATGCGGGAAGTTGGAATAGAAATTCAAATTATATGGACACCGGGACATACTGACACGGACGGGGGAAACGCAGCCGCGCAAGCGGCCGCCGCGCAAGCGGGTGAGCTTGCTGAAACGTACAATGCCCCACACCCCAACTCCATGCCTAAACCGATAGACTTAAATCCTTACCAAACAATGCTCACTAAAGGCTCCTCTGGCAGATCGATGATGCACTATGTACGCACCAAAATAAAACAAGACAGTAAGCTTAGATTACATGAAGCGACACCAACGCCGGTGTTTAAAGACACGAAAGGGCTCACTCGACCACAAGAAATATTTCTCAACAAAGTAATAACAAACGCTGCTTGCACACCGCACATACTTGACAAGTGGTTTCTCCGAAGACACGAAACACTCAAACACAACATCTGCACGCACTGTCAGGAACAGTGTACAGCAGACCTAGAACATCTTATATGGCAATGTCCATCGTTTTCACAAGGAAGAAACAAAATTACGCATATTCCACACGACGACATGCCCACATTAGCAGGTCAGGTTATATCAAGCGCCGAAATACAACACTCCATTGCTACATACGGCAGTGAGAGCGGCCTGCTTCGAGTAGTGTGAGAGAGGTCGACTTAGAGCGCGAAGATCGGCCGCATGGCAAGCAACAAGCAACAGCTTGAAGAACCGTTAAGACGAAGAAGTTACACTCCCATCCCTCCTAACTCCCCAAGAACCCAAACAGCGGCTGAGAGCCATCCCTTCCTTTCAATAAAGGCTTCATTCATTCATTCATTTACAGTGCTGATGTAGCGGAACAAGATGAAGCCTACTGGCGCCCAGAAACCAACGCTTTTTCCTCCTCTTCTGCCTCACCATCACAATCCTCCATCACCGTCAGTAGCAGGAATATATATATATATATATATATATATATATATATATATATATATATATATATATATATATATATATATATATATATATCATCGTTGTCGTCAGCCAAAGTGTCACGCTTTTGCGGCAGCTCTGATTAGTCGAGACGGGTGACGTCAGGGATGTATCGACAATCAGCCGGTACTATTTATGGTGCTTATGGTAGGATGGCCCCACACGGTCTGGTAGCAAGTTTAGGTGAAACCTAGAGAAGGAATGTACCGAAAGTACACAGTTGGCACTGTTGTCTGCGGCTGTTGAGACTTCTAACAAGCTACTGCCAGTTGCTGCTCCTACAGATTCCCGTAAGCAAGCCCTCGGACACCTGGGCCGCCCGCTGATGCCTGTCGTCGTGCTGGTGTGGGCCTCCCGCCACATTGGGAGCCTCGCTCAACGTTTCTTTCCCCCTTTTGTAGCAAAAGCTACAGTGGCCACGAACGAGGAGTTTCGCTTTACGGGATGCACTGAGCCGGTGCCCAGAAACAGCAGAAGCTGGCCGATGCCGCGCGCTCGCCGCGTCATCTGGCAATCAAGGAGTAAGAAGATGTCTCGTATTTGTGCAGGGCCCAACAACATAGCTAGATATAGTGAGTAGTGCATCTGAATTCTCCTTCTCCAGCTTGATGAGGATAGTTCTGATGATGACAGTCCAATCAGAGGCGCATTTTGGGCGAGCGTGTACTCAGCATTGGACATGATTGGATTGGACCCCATTGACACGTAGGGATTCCAAAGATTTCCATTCAATTGGACTGAATTGGTTGGATTTGCATTTCACTGGAATGAACTGTACTTCATTAGACTGGATTGGTTTGGATTACATCAGATTAGACTGGATTGGATTGGAAAGGAGTAAGCAGCTAGCGTCAGGCACACATGCTTTCGCTACATATATCCTGGCCTAGCTGAGCTAAGCCACGACCAGTTTTTTCCCCACCCTCTTAGTTCTTCTCTTTTTCTTCCTTTACAAGCTCTTGGTCTCCGCGGGGGCTTTCAGTCTCCATCGTTCTATTTACACCGTTGCAACGTCCGCTTTTGATGTTTCACTTTTTAGTGCACCGGTACGTTTTGAATGTGGCTCTACATGGTCTCGCCCTCACTGTCGTGTGAGCTCTAAGGGCGGGTTCACACCTCCTCGTTGGATTTCAAGCCCGTGATCGTAAACCGGACTATTGTAAAGCTCCCCTGAAGAAAGAAACACCAGTTTCGAAATTGTCCGCAAAATAAACATCAAAGAGAATTTACAGTCTCTGGTGTTGTAACGCTCCTGTAGTGTATACAAACACACACACACACACACACACACACACACACACACACACACACACACACACACACACACACACACACACACACACACACACACACACACACACACACACACACATATATATATATATATATATATATATATATATATATATATATATATATATATATATATATATATATATATATTAAAGAAGATGACCTGGATGTCACACAACTTTTCCAATTATGTTATTTTAATTTACGGGTAAGAATCAAGGTAAAAATGGGAATCTATATTTATCCAGTGCACCATCCGACAGTGTCGGTAAAAGAAAACCGGATAATCTGACCTGCCTTGTAAGCGCCAACGTGGGCACTCTGTGCCGTTTTCTTTCGCTGGAATACTTCTATAGCACCTTCTAGGGGCGTTTGTTGTCCCGGAAAAAAGCAGTCAAAATCATCAGCCTGACTATGCCCACTGCTGGGCGAAGACCTCTCCCATATTTCTCCAATTAACCCGGTTCTGTGCTAGCTACATCCACTTAACCCCTGCCAACATATTAACCTCATCCGTCCACCTAACTGACTGCGGCCCCCTGCTACGATTTCCTTCCCTTGGAATCCAATTTGTTACCCTGAGCAACCATCGGTTATACTCTCTTCGCACTACATGTCCTGCCCATACACATTTCTTCTTCTTGATTTCCACTAGAATGTCAGTAACTTGAGTAATTTCTACCACTAACTCTGCAGGCTTCCTAACTCTTATTGTTACCCTTGCCATTTTTCGTTGCATAGCCCTCTGCGCTGTCCTCAACTTAAGTAGAACCCTCTTTGCAAGCCTCTACGTTTCAGCCCCATATGTGGCTGCAGGTAAGATGCAACTATTGTATACTTTCCTCTTTAAAGATACCGGTAATCTGCTTGTAATAATCTGCGAGTGCTTGCCAAATGCGCCATCCGAATATTATGCTTATTTCCTTTTCATGGTCCGGATCAGCGGTTACTACCTGTCCTAACTAGACATATTCGCCTACTACTTCCAGTGCTTCGCTACCTACCGTAAACTGCTATTCCTTCCAGAAGCTGTTGAACATTACCTAAGTCTTCTGCATATTGATTTCCAAGCCTACCTTCCCACTTTTCCAGTCTAGCTCATCAATCATTATTTGCAGTTCATCTCCCGAGTTACTTAGCAAAGCAATGTCATCAGCAAATCGCAGATTGCTGTTATTCTCAATCTATCCATATCCTTAACTCCTCCCATTCTAAGTCTCTGAATAATTCCTCTAAGGAAGCTGTAAATAGTACTGGAGAGATCACGTCTCCTTCCTAACACCTTTCTTTATGGAAATTTTATTTGATTTCTTTCTGCATCACTATGGTTGCTGTGCAGCCATTATATATATATTCCAGCACTTTCATGTACGGCTCGTCTACTCCCTGATTTCGCAATGCCTGCATCACCGCCGAGGTTTCTGATGAGTCAAATGCGTTTTCGTAATCAGCGAATGCTTTGTATAAGGGTTGGTTATATTTCGAACATTTTTCTATCACCTGGTTGATGATATGAATATGATGGATAGTAGAGTACCATTTCCGAAAACCTGCCTAATCCTTTGTTTGATTGCAACCTAATGTTGTCCTGATTTTATTAGCGATTACCTTCGTAAATACCTTATACGTAGCAGACAGTAAGCTCACAGGTGTGTAATTTTTGATGTCCTTAACGTCTCCTTTCTTGTGAATGAGGATAAAGATTGCATTCTTCCATGGTTCCAGTACCGTCGCTAACACCAGACACTGCGTATACAGGGTGGCCATATTTTCTACTACGATATCCCCCCCGTCCTTGAACAAATCTGTAGTTATCTAATCTTCTCCATCTGCTTTTCCCCATTTCATAGTTTCTACTGCTTTCTTCACCTCGTTCTTCGTCACTGGTGGAACCTGTGACTGTTTTTCTCTACCGCCAGTCTCATTACGGTATAGACTACTTTGGCTACTATAGACATCAGTATAGAACTCCTCGGCTACTTTGACTATCTCGTCTATGTTCGTGATGACGTTGCTCGCCTTGTCCCTTAGCGCATACATCTGGTTTTTCCCTATGCCCAATTTCTTTTTCACCGCTTTAAGGTTTCCGCCGTTCTTTACACCATGCGAAATTTTCGTGCCATACTGTCTTATATCGTCCACTTTGCGCTTATTGATTAGCTTTGATATCTCGGCCAATCCTATCTGGTCTGTTGGATTGGAAGCTTTCATATTCTGGCGTTTCTTAATCAAATTGTTCGGCTCCTTAAACAGCTTACCGGTATCCTCTCTAACTATCCTACCGCCTACTTCTACAGCCCACACAGTAATGATATTGTAAAGAAGATGATACAGCGCCGAAGCTAACGACAATGAAGACGCCGATCAGTTGGCGCGCGCACTGAGAGCTCGGACCGTCTTGTTCGGACGATATTGTGCCTCGCTCTACGATCGCCTTGTGTCACCGGTCGCCGTCGCCAGTCCTCCGAATAACTCCCTATAAACCCCTCTTCATTTGGTGAAATATGCCGAGGTACGACCCTTAACGATCACCGTGGAGCTCCGCAGCCGTATAGATAGATACCTATGGCGACACACGAGGTAGGCCAACAGCCAGTGGCAGCCCCTTCGCAGTACCGAATGGTACTGGAGCATCTCATGCTCCAGTACCATTCGGCTGCGAGATCCCGCAGTTTTCAGCGGGAAGGGTGACCAGGACGTTGAAAAGTGGTTGGCCTCGTACAACTGGGATGACCGCATGAAGCTCAACAACGTCACGTCTACCTGTGTGACGTTGGTAACCTCTGGTATCGAAATCATGACGCAGACATGCCAACTGGGGCCAACTTCAAGGCAAAGTTCACGGAAGTTTTTGGTCGACCCACAGTGCGGAAACTACGGGCTGAAGAAGCCTTGCGGATACGAGTTCAGCATGGAGGGGAAACAGTCACGAGCTACATTGAAAACGTCGTGGATTTATGTAAGCGTGTCGACCCGTCTATGGATGAGGCTACCAAGATAATGTACATAATGAAGGACATTGACGTCTAGGTAATAGTCGCCATGGATCACCTCACTCGCTACGCGGAGACTGCAGCCCTGCCTACGGCTAGTGCTCGTGACGTCGCCTCCTTAATCCTGCGTCACTTCGTTCTACGTCACGGGGCTCCTCGTGAACTTCTCAGTGACCGCGGCCGCGTCTTTCTATCTCAAGTGGTCAGCGAGCTGTTGAAAGCTTGCCAAACAATACATTGAACCACCACAGCTTGCCATCCTGAAACCAACGGCCTCACAGAAAGGTTTAACCGAACGCTTGCTGACATGATCGCCATGTACGTTTCTTCTGACGCGTCTAATTGGGATCAGGTGCTTCCGTACATCACCTATGCCTATAACACAGCGTCTCAGGCAACGACTGGATTTTCCCTATTCTTCCTTCTATACGTCGTGAGCCTTCCTGTCTACTGGACACCATACTTACTTACCACCCCGACAGTTCAGAGTACACTTCTCTTTATGCTGTTGCCCGTAATGCTGAGCAGTGCCGTCAGCTGACGCGCTCATTCACCTCGAACATTCAAGATCTTCGCCGACATGAGAGCGATCACGGAAAGCCCGCTGCTTACGTTCCTACCTACATCCTCGTTTGGCTGTGTGTTCCGGCTGATTCAAAATTACCTGCAAAGTATAATGACCATTGTCGTTTATTAGAGCCTACTTCACCAGTTAACTACGTCGTGGAGCCGGCAACGCCTCCTTCAGACCACCGTCGCCGCGAGCGAGAAGTTGTTCACGTCAGTCGACTTAAGCCATAATATGACCCCCTTATCATACCCTCGCCCTAAGTCGCCAGGATGGCTCCCTCTTTCCGCCGGGGCAGTAGTAAGGAAGAAGATAATACAGCGCCGAAGCTAACGACGATGGAGACGCCGAACTGCTGGCGCGCGCACTGAGAGCTCGGACCGTCTTGTACGGACGATATTGTGCCTCGCTCTACAATCGCCTTGTGTCACCGGTCGCCATCGCCAGTCCTCCGAATAACTCCCAATAAACCCCTCTTTAATATCTCTGAAATTATTGTTCATTGCTTCTAGGGTAATGTCGCCATCGTCGGCTAGAGCTGAATATCTATTCTTTAGCGTAATCCTGAACTCCTCTGCCCTCCCCCTCACCGCTAATTGTTTGATGTCTTTCTTTCTTACTATTCTTTGCATTCGTTCTTCAGATTTAGGCTAATTCAGCACTTCGCCATCCTGTGGTCACTGCATCGCACTTTCCCGATTACCTCTACATCTTGCATAATGGCAGGGGTTGAACACAGTATGAAGTCAATTTCATTTTTATCCTCCCTGTTAAGTCCTTTCCATGTTCATTTACGGTTCTTCCGTTTGCTGAAGAAGGTATTCATGATTTGTAAGTTATTACGCTCTACAAACTCAACCAGTAACTCCCCTTCCCCTTCTATTCCTAGAACCAATGCCATAGTCACCTACTGCCTGGCTCCTGCCTGCTTTTCCACTACTTGGGAATTGAAATCGCCCATTATTACAGTATCATCATCATTATCATCATCATCATCATCATTAACCTGACTATACCCACTGCAGGGCGAAAACCTCTCCAATATTTCTTTAAATTAACCTGTTCTGTGCTAACTGCATCCATTTGACCCCTGCGAACTTGTTAACCTCATTCGCTTACCAAACTTTCTTTCCTTCCTTCCCTTTTCCTTCCCTTGTAATACAGCTTGTTACCCTAAGCGACCATCGGTTATCCTGTCTCTTCACTACATGTGCTGTCCATGATCATTTCTTCTTCTTGACTTCCACTAGAATTTCAGTAACTTCAGTTATTATTCTGACCCAATCTGCACACTTCCTATCTCTTAATGTTAACCCTACCATTTTTGGTTCCATAGCCCTCTGCGTTGTCCTCGACCTAAGTAGAACCCTCTTGGTTAGCCTCCACGTTTCAGCCCCATAGATAAGTACAGGTAAGATGCAACTGTTGTATACTTTCCTCTTGAGCGGTACCGGTAAGCTGCTAGTCATAATCTGCGAGTGCTCTCCAAATGCGCTCCATCCCAATCTTATTCTTCTTGTTATTTATTTTTCATGGTTTGGATCTGCGATTACTACCTATCCTAAGTAGACATATTCGGCTACTACTTCCTGTGCTTCGCTACCTAACTTTAACTGCTGTTTTTTCCCGAGGCTGTTGAACATTGCCTTAGTCTTCTGCATATTGATTTTCAAGCCTACCTTTATACTTTTCCTGTCTAGGTCATCAATAATTTTTTGTAGTTCAGCCACAGAGTTGCTTAGCAAGGCAATTGCAGCAGCAAATCACAGATTACTGAGGTATTCTCCATCTACCCTTATGCCTAACTGCTCCCATTTCAAGACTCTGAATACTTCCTCTAAGCAAGGTGTGAATAGTACTGGGGAGATTGTGTCTCCTTGCCTAATTCCTTTTATGGGAATTTTGTTACTTTCTGTATGCAGAACTATGGTGTCTGTGCAGCCACTACACATATCTTTCAGCACTTTCACGTACGGTTCGTCTACCCCCTGATTTCGCAGTGCCTGTATCACCGCCGAGGTTTAAACTGAGTCAAATGCTGTTTCGTAATCAATGAATGCTATGTATAGGGGCTGGCTATATTCTGAGCATTTTTCTATCAACTGGTTGATGGTGTGGATATGATCGATAGTAGAGAACCGTCTCCGAAAACCTGCTTGTCCTTTGCTTGATAGCAGTCTAAGGTTGTCCTAATTCTATTAGTGGTTACCTTATTAAATACCTTATACGTAACAGATAGAAAGCTGATTGGTCTTTAATTTGGAACGTTTTTAGAGTCCCCTTTCTTATTAATGAGGATAATGTTTGCTGCTTCCAGGATTCTGGTACCGTCGATGACACCAGGCACTGCGTACAGAGGGTGGCCAGTTTTTCTAGCACGATATCCCCCCCGTCCTTCAACAAATCTGTAGTTATCTAATCCTCTCCAGCTGATTTCCCCATTATCATAATTTCTAATGTTTTCTTGACCTCGTCCTTCATCACTGGTGGAACATCTGACTGTTTTCCCTTCCGCCAGTCTCCTTACGGTCCTGACTACTTTGGCTGCTGTAGAGGTTTGTATAGAGCTCCTCGACTACTTTGACTATCTTGTCCATATTCGTGATGACGTTGCCCGCCTTGTCCCTTATCGCACACATCTGGTGTTTGCCTATGCCCAATTTCTTCTTTACCGCTTTAAGGCTTCCCCCGTTCTTTACAGCATGCTCAATTTTTATCTATGTTATACTTCCTTATATCGGCCACCTTGCGCTTATTGATAAGCTTTGATATCTCAGTCAATTCTATCTGGTCTGTTGGGTTGGAAGCTTTCATACTCTGGCGTTTCTTAATGAAATCGTTCGTCTCGTTAGAAAGCTTATCGGTATCCTCTCTAACTATCCTACCGCCTACTTCTACAGCGCACTCAGTAAAGATATCTCTGAAATTATTGTTCATTGCTTCTAGGGTAATGTCGCCATCCTCGGTTAGAGCTGAATATCTATTCTCTAGCGAGATCCTGAACTCTTCTCTGCATCGCACTTTCCCGGTTACCTCTACATTTTGCATAATGGCGGGGGTTAAACACAGTATGAAGTCAATTTCATTTTTCGTCTCCCCGTTAGGACTTTTAAATGTCCATTTCCGGTTCTTCCATTTGCTGAAGAAGGTATTCATAATTCTTAAGTTATTGCGCTCTGCCAACTCAACTAGTAACTCCCCCTGCTATTCCTAGAACCAATGCCATAGTCACCAACTGCCTGATCTCCTGCCTGCTTTTTCCCTACCTTGGCAATGAAGTCGCCCATTATTATAGTATACTGCGTCTTTACTTTTCGCATTGCCGATTCTACATCTTCGTTGAAGCTTTCAACTGCCTGATCATCATAGCTACATGTAGGTGCATAGCCCTGGACAAAGTTTATTATACGGCTTATTAGGCCTAATTACAGTGCCTGCTACCCTCTCATTATTACTATAGAATTTATGTATATTACCCGCTATATAATAATTGACATGGAAACCTACCCTTAGTCCTCGCCTCTCGGGTAAACCTCGATAACAAGTACATGCCCATCCTTCACTACAGTATATACCTCATTCGGCCTCCTAACCTCACTAAGCCTTATGATATCTCATTTCAAACCCTCTAGTTCCTCTAACAGTACTGATAAACTAGCTTAACTAGCTAGGGTTCTAGCGTTAAACGTTGCCAAGGTCAGTTTAAAATGGCGGCCTCTCCAGCGGAGCCAGGAGTTCTTAGCACCCCCTGCTGTGTCACAGGTCTGACCGCCACCTTGGTCAGTTGTTCCGCAGCCGCTGGTGACAGAGGGCCAGGTTTCATTCGACTAATCATAGGAGGTTGCGGCCAATTACTGCACCAGGGTGGCCAACTACTGTTCTGGTGAGAGAGTGGGCTGCCGGAGGTGTTCACCGGCATCAGGTCGCACCGCGAACCTGTTTATGCAAAACCGTCGACACGTGGATTTTTTTATCCAGTGGAGAATTTCCTGGCACCGGGATTTGAATCTGGTCCTCTTGCATGCCAGGCGGATGTTCCACCGCTACGCTGCCGCTGCACCGGATAAAGCAGTGTTTTATTCTTAATGTTCGTGCCATTGTACTGATCGGGTTATGCCATGGTTCACGAACCCAGTTCTTGAAGCCGTTGATATATGTGTATTGTTACGTTGTAGAAAGGACACGCAAGGATAGACGCATACGAGGTGGTATCACAGACACAGCCACTGAGACAGTCACTCAACGAACATCCTCGACTTCATCGACCTCTTCTTCCCGCTCTTTCTTCCACATCTTTCCACAGGAATGGGGGCGGGGGCAGGGGGACAGGAAAAGCTCTGAACGTGTCAAATCACACACATACGCGCGAAAACAAACACTAAGCCGGCGATAGGCGATAACAAACGAGATCACACCAACGCACCAATCTGAAATGTTAAAAAATACCCATTTAAAGTCTAAGTTAGGGGAAAGCACGGTGTCCAGTCGAAGTCCGTTGATGATCGGCTGGTGTACAAGCAGTATGAGGTAATGCCATCACACGGTAAAGGCAGCTCACTGAAGTGCAGCGAGGCGTAGTCATTGCGCGCAGGGCGCGATTTCTCACTTGCATCCACCTTGCCCAGCGGGATGCCGTAATCCGTGAGGCACCACGCCGCCCGCTCGAACTCTGGGACATGCGGCAGCAGTGGCCGCAGCATGGGGCATAGACGTAGACCAACATGATCTTTGCGTTGGCGCATGTTATCTTGAAGTTCATGGTGGTCAGCTTGAGCAATGCTTCTACTGGTGGCGCAGACAGCGGGACCGTCTTCTCCGCCATCGTATCGATCATCCCTCCGGCCGAAAAGATGTTCTCATATTCGGTCAGGGTACCCGGGTGTGAGAAGACGAGCGTAGGGTATTTGTTGACGCCTAAGCGGTTGGCCAGCTTCTATTCGACCGTGATGTCCACCTTGGGCAAAAGCACCTGCGGGTCCGCCGCATCAACGTGGTGGCCTCAATGGCGTACTTAGGCTCCAACTTCGCGAAGTGCTCCCACCATGGCACGTAGAAGTTGAGGAGCATGTAGCACATGTTTTTGACAACCAGGTTGAAATTGGACTGATTGAGCTTGAAGACATTCATGAGACAATGACACCCATTGCCTCAATACCCACCTCTATTAGCGTGGGCGCCGTGTCCGGCTAGACCGTCGGCTTCTTGTTATCGTCCTGCTCATCACCCTTCATTTTCGATGGGGTGTCCTCATCCTTGGTCTCCACCTTCACGGACTGATCTCCTTGGTCAGTCTCACCAATGTTTCCCTCTGCTTGCTTGGTCTCGTCCTTAGTCTCTCCCTCGACACCATCACTTTTCGTGGGCTCCCCTACCTCAGGCGCCAGTTAGGACTTGTCCACATTCACAGTCGGCTTTTTCATCCCGGTGCATTCAATGAGCGACAGGTCTATGTCAGCACATCACACCTTCCCTGCAACAACTAGGACGAAAACCAAAACTGCTATACAAGTCTTAAACATGAGCACATAGAATTTTTGGACGCTTATATCTGTCCAGCCGAGTGTTGATCTCAGTTAGCTGCTACAGGCGCTGCCCATCTGCAGTGGAGGAACCGCCCTCCTGTGCGAGGTGGTCGCCCATACCAAGGCATAGCTGTTGCTTCTTGACCCATTCTCGCAGCTCCCTCTCAAAGCACACCAGCCACCCCGAGTGGGTCAAACCACCATACACCCCCCTGACAGCAGGTAACAACCGCTCGAGCAGCACCTGCTCCTTCCGCTTACACTCGGCCAACAACCTCTCTTCCAGGCTCTTGGTTTACTTCCTCTACCTGGTCTTCAGCATCTTCAGCTTCGTACTCATCACCATTGTTTGGTCTTCGGCTTTTCGTTCTTGTGCTCGCATGGCCTCTACTACCTCCCGGTTCTTGGTGCGCAACTCGTCGCAGCTCGCCAAATGAGTATTCAGCAAGTGTAATAATGTAAACCAACCTATAATACGCCAAGCGTGCATGCGAGGCACTAATTTATGCATCTGTGCTGGAAAGGGCGCAGGTTTGCATAGCACCCTTCAAAGGGTGTAGACTCTAGCACCCTTTTCGACAAATGGTGCAGAACGCTTCCAGCACCCTTCTCTGTAAAGAGTGCGGATGCAGCACCCTTTTTGGAAAAGGGTGCAGATGGGCATGTTGCACCCTACCTACTAAAGGGGGCAATGATGACCTATGCACCCATTAAAAAGATGCGTTGCTGCCTTGATGCGCCCTTTTTGAAGGGTGTGAGGGATTATTTATAGACACGGCAAATGCCCCTAAGGGTGTAAATGTTTTTACTATGTACACTACTAACCTCCCTGGTTTTCATTCGTTTGGTACTTTATGTCACCTTCAACGCCGCATTTTGCTTTGGGTGCAGTGCGTAGCGCACCCACGCTTCAGTGAGCCAAACTTAGCAGTCGATACGTTTCGCCATTAGACACACACATTTGCTCTCCATCGGTCGTGATAGGCCGATGATCTATGTAGATTTGAAATCCTCCGGAGGCAAACAAAAAAAAGTATCGGAACTCGCATGGCACTGACTGCCACACCGAAGAGCGTTCAATCGCGAGCTTCATCACACTTCATCGGCGAATTCAATGCACAACCACTCCGCTTTCGCATTTTCAAGTCGAAATATGCATCGGAACAACTCGCTGGAGAAGTAGGACGCATTCTCGCGCGCCGCCCTTCGTCGTTGCTCGAGCCAACGCTGTAGCTTCAGCACCGCAACTATCCAAGCCGCAAGTCCACTATGGACGCCGCCAGCATTTTCCATGTAGAACGTTTTAGACCGCTTCATCGCGCTCTGCAGACATAGTATAAACCCCCGGGAATAATTAGATGTGCGACGTCATCGGTTGTTTCGCCTCCGTGACGCGATCACAGCATCCCGTAACGCAACTTTTCAAGAGGGCGATGGCGACCAATAGGAGGGGGTGTTTTAGAGTCCGAAATTCGGCCCCTGCCCATTTAAGATGCCGCACGTATTCCCACTCGTTCCAGAGTCGCTCACACACGGCACGTTCATTAGGTTTGATTAAAGACTAGATTTATAAATATGCAATTGTTGCATGCATGACAGAACATGTTAAGGAATGTACTTAACACTCTTTATGTGCGCTAATGAGAAAGCACACAGGACCATCTTGAGCTCGCATTGCTTCGCTTGTTAAGTGGATTCTCGATTGCATTGTTGGTTATGATTGGGATGGGTGTTGTGACTAATGTGTTAAGTTTTATGCTTTGTCATATACGTTTTATGGCGAATTAATCCCGACTGGATTTGCTATTGGCTTTTTATACGGATTCTGGATTGTATTCTTCGCTATGCTTGGATTCCGGATATGGCCAATGCTGCGTCATTATGTAGTGTCTTTAATTCAATATTGTGAAGTACTGATGACTGCATTCGATATTTGTCTTCATTGGATTGTGTTACATTGGCTTTGGACCTGCCTTCTGGTCAGGCGTTACGCGAACATTCACTTTCTGCGCACGCCAGTGATAAGCCAAGAAATGTTTTCTCATTATAACAAGCCTAAAACAAATTTCGCTATTTGGGAACCGGCTCAGTGCAGCTCCGGTGAGCCGCCATATTAAGACTAACAACTGCGTCTCCCAGTGCACCAACCGGCACAGCCGGCTATAACATGCAGATCACTGTGGAAGGACGACCCATCACGGAACAAGAAACGCATTCTAAGGAATGGCTTACGGCTCTAGATGACTCGTACAAGACCCGTGCGGCTAAGAGAGCAGAAGTTCGACAAGTTAGCCCGCAACAGATGCATAGCATGAGTGGAGACGCTCACCCTGGCACTCGGAACGCGTCGACGAATGCTTCCACGCCGACGGACGGCGCGGCTCCAACTCGTTCACCGCCCGCAACAAAAGCAGCGCGCGTCGCAGTCCAACTCAGCAAACAACTTCCATCACTTCCTCCAGAAGCACTCAGTTGATTTTCCGTCCTTGCGCTGAGCTTCAATTAGATCGGATCCCAGGAATCAAAATACGAAACGCTATCCAGGAACAGCTGAAGACTCTGCTTCCGTCAGACGCCTTCCTCCGGGTCCACCCTACCAACCACACATTCACGGTGGCCACCTCGCAGACTGAACTTGCTCTGCGTCTCTCTCAAATCACCACCCTCAATATTGATGACAAACAACATCCCTGTGTGGCGTACACAGCACCTGCTCCTGGAGCAACCCGTGGCGCCCAGCTTGCTGTCAAGAAACGCTGCGAATGTCTACCACCACATCGCGCAAGACAACTCCAACTGCAATATCTTTGCCGCTAAGCGGATGGGGAAGACTAGCTCTATCCTCGTTATATTTGACGAAGATTACGTCCATTATTCCGTCAACTGCATGAGCACAGAGCACAGAGGCTGCCCGAACGCCTGCACCAACTGCAGGCAACCTGGACACAAATATGACGTCTACTATCTGCCTAAAGCTAAACTCCGTCTATGATGCGGAAAAATCACCTCGTCAAAGACCATTCCCCCCCTCCATTCCTAAATGCATTTTGTGTGAAGGCCCATATCTCAGTGGCACCGGCTCATGCAAGGCACGTAAACTTGTTACGTCAAGCAAACCGGCTGAGCAAAACAAAGTGTGCAACCCACTGACTCTCAGTTCACAGGACTGGCTCGCACACCCTCCCCGCATAGTTATCACTTCCAGTCACAAACCTGGGCCCATGCAGTTGCTAAGCCCGACGCATGGCCTGCGCCATCATACGCCCAATTTGTTACAGTTCCGCCACGCCAGACAACCTCAGCACAGAAAACGCCGTGCTACGCCAACGTATTGCGCAGTTGGAAGCCTAGATAAGTGCCACCTCTGGTGTAACCTCTGCTTCCCAATCCACCATCTCCATACTGCCCACCATAGCCTACGCACCAAATGCCCCCCCCCCTTCACTTATTAGTGCTTTTAGCCCTTCTGTTTCTTCTGATTCTGCTTGCAATGAAATCGAAATAGTTTCACCCCAATCTCACTGTTCGATTAAAACAGCTCGCCGGAAGTCACCTTAAATTGACGCTGACCTACAAATTCTTGTTAAAAGGTTAGAACTTACTGTACCAGAGGCAGAGGTGGGCATTTGACCTCAAAAAGTGCAACCTAACCTCAACCTCAATAAAAATTTCCTGACCTCACTCAACCTGAAGCTCACGCTTTGAGGTTGAGGTTTCACCAGGTGACCTCACCTCAATTTTTCTGATGCCACCACCGACCTCACTCAACCTCACCTCAAGCTCAAACTGTGAGTTTGAGGTCGGTTGCTCGACCTCAAAAAATATATATATAGAAAAGGTTTTTCACTTGAGAACACTAATTATAAACGTCATGGCACAAGTCATGTGCGGTAACACGCCAGAATGACGACATAAATTTTAAACAACATTGATATGATGAGGATTACTTGTAAAGTAAAAAAATTTAAATGAACATTTGCCAGCGGGGCTACTGATTCCTATAGCAGGCTGACCTAATAACGGCAATATAATTGGTCAGTTTCAACTCTTCAAATTTTATTTTTATATGTTTTGATATGATGACTTTTGACCTAATTCCCGCTGTAAAGCTTCTGTGTCCTTGGCGCTGCTGGATGTGAACCCCCGAAGGTCTGCAGTGAAACGTGGCACATATCTGTGACCGTCAAATAGTGTTTCCTCATGACAAGCAAGTCATAATTTCTTGGTGAAGACATTTTCCTGCGATTTGAAATCGAATCGGATGACAAAATCACAAGCAATCTAATGTTTCTGCAGTGTTACGTCTCTGATACAAAAAAAAGTAGATCGACCACTTACGTATATATGGAAGTTGTAGTACCATAGCATTCTTTTATCAAATTGACTTCTCACGCGGGACTCATCACAAGAGGCGGACAGAACAAAATGTTGCCATATCGAGAGACGCTTAGTTAGGAAAAGGTAAAGCGTGCTTGACTTTTGACATTGCGCTTCTTTCGATAAACCTGACGAGTGAGTTGTGATGTATAGAACAAACCCCGTGACAAATTATTGGAAAGATTACCCTCCCTTTTACTTATAATAACTAATGCAGCCCCAAAACATTAATTTTATCATTGATGTAAGTTAAAGAAATAATACGTTGGATTAGGGATAATTCGCACATTACCTTGAGATGCCGAGAGAAGCTCAAAAGCTGCTTTCCTTGTCCACACAGTCTCTTGTCGCAGTGAATGCATTCCAAGTTTACAGTGCTTTTCGTTTCTTTTGCGCGGCTATTGTAACGGGAATTGCCTTCGATGTTTTTGTCAATTCGACAACTGCGCGCGCACACATCATTATTGGCATATTTAGATTTTTTAGCTATATCTGCCATTGCCACACCTGCCATAACCGCATCCATGTCATGCACCTTCAACGCCAAACGCAACAATGCGATAGACATCGAAGAAGAAGGGCAGACCTCAGCTGGAAAGGGCGGAAACTTCCATCATAAATTACAGCAAGTCGCCGACCACGGCATGGCTGCGTGTCTTTGCTGAAAAAAGACGGCCACAGTAAATGGCGAAGAACACAACATGTTGTTTAGATGCGGCCTTTTTTTTTCTTTGCCGATTTCGGGCGGCTCACCGGCGCCGTTTCGGAGCGACTTCCAAGCAGACGTTCCAGGAACGATTGGTGTCTATGAGAACGCGGGGCTGAGACACCAGCTTCTAGCCGCGACGAGAGAACCACGCCCACTGGGAGAATGAAGCGCGAACACTTAACCCATGTTACAGGAGTTGTTTCGTTTTTCTTCGCCTGCACAATATCAGTCAAGAGAGGAAGACTAGCGGGTGGCGAGCAGGGTGGCGACGCGTCTACACGGAGGAAGAGCAGAGTTTGAACACTGGCGTGTCCCTCCTGCGAAACGATGAGATGCCTGCATGGTCGACAAGCGACAGAAGTCAGCGCAGCCGCCGCGGTGTTTCGAGAAGCAAGAAGGGCCTGTCTTTATATTTCTTTAGACCAACAGGAATACGCCAGTCGGAGGTAGCGCACAACCAAAAGCCAAAGAAGCAAAAAAAAAATGTTGCTACAGGAAGAACCCCATAGTTGTCTCTTCTGATTTTTTTTTTCTTTTTTTTTCTTAGGCGGAGGGGGGAGGGGGGAGGTGACGATTGGCCGTACCGCAGAAAAGCGGCCGGTTGTGAGTAAACGCGGGTGCGCAAACGCGAGAGGGGGCACTGGTAAGTGACCTCACAAAACGAAAATAAGAAGTGAGGAAAAATAGGGGTGGTGCAAGTGTACTGAAAAACTAAAGAGAAGAGGAGCCACAGATCTTCACTAGCGCATTCACACGCTCAAGCACCGCGCACACATCTCGCTCTCTCGCCCACACTGCCACTGTTCTTGTAACTCTCGGCCCGTTGACAGAAACGCACTTAAAAATACCTAAAACTCACAAACTCCCAGGAGGAACCCCAAAACAGACAGAGGCGCGCTTATGTGCAGTGGCTTACTTTCCAAGAAATGCCGAGGGGTTCCCGGGTCCGCGCTTTGTCCGCTAGCTGAGATCGGACAACGGCTGCGGAGCCGAAAGAGCAGAAGCCAGCTTACGAACAAAAGGCGCGCCCGCCACTTTGGCTGCAAGCTGTAAGACGGAGGGGAGGCCCTCGATAAGCAAACATGTAAATGAATAAGACGCAAGCTCACGTAGGATATGAGAAAGGGATGACTGCAAGCAATCGTCAGTCACCTGTCTGTTCAATGATTCTCCGAGAAGGGCACATTAAATTTATCTTTTTATGTAAGGGTTAATTTAATGTCTAGTGACTAATACTACTACCACTACTGCTACTACTACAACTACTACTACTACTACTGCTACTACTACTACTACTACTACTACTAAAATAATATTATTAATAATAATAATAGTAATAATAATGATAATAATAAAAGAGTGGATGGCACTGATATACAACTACGATCTACCGTCCTATTGCTTTCTTTCGTTTTAATTCGTACCATATACAATAGCAAAAGCATATTTTATTTACTAAAATACAATATTCGTGGGGTGACCTCTAGTCAAGCCATTTATCTCTCGTCTCTTTTGCATCCTTTTTCTTTCCATATGCCTCTCTGAAACCTCCTCTCTCGTGCCATCCTCCCCAAGCAATTCCTTGGTTGCTGTATCTTGCGCTTCACTCTTTACCTGGTATTCTAGCTTTATTTTTTCGAGAAGTCGGCACACCCACGTAGGTCTGGAAACCCTTCGAGATTGCGCAGACTTTCTTTATTTCCCAAACTCGCTTGGAAATGGTGGCGGGATCTTGTTTCACCTTCTTTCGTGTCTGCAGCCGTCATCCGACCCCACTCGTTAGCCGCGCTGCACTTTACGCCCCCCCCCCCCCCCTCCTTTTTTTTCGTGTCGAACGTAAACGCACGGACGCAAACTTTGTTACGTGCGCGTTGGTAGCCAAAAGAGTGTACACGACAGGCAGTATGAAAGGTGTTTTGTCGGCTATTTTATCGATGTGGGAAACAATAATTTTGACCTCACAAGCCGACCTCACTAAGTTACGACCTCACTCAACCTCAAACTCACGCATGAGGTTGAGGTCTCATTTGCTGACCTCACTCAAAAATATTTCACGGGTTACCGACCTCCCCTCAACCTCACCTCACTCCGTGAGGTTGAGGTCTTTTTGAGGTTGAGGTTGACCTGATGGGGTCGAAACCTCATGAGGTTGCCCACCTCTGCCAGAGAGGCTAAAAAAAGAGAATCGAACGGTTTGAGAACAAGATAGCAGAAAGCATAGAATATGTCTTATTTGAAGGCATGGAAGATATGCTAACACAAGTAGTCAATGAATTCAGCAGATGCCTCGACATCACAAAAGAACAAACAATTCGACGCGTTGAGAATCTAGAGGAGCGTATTACCACCCTCGACAGTCACCAGTAGAGACGTCGAAAGACAAAAGCCCCGGAGTATCACAACACACCTCCCACTCCTGCTACACAACCACACCCCATTCCCACCCAAGACATACCCCATATTCCCACTGTGCAAGATCAACTACTCCTGTTGCAGGTTCCATTATGCCAATAATTATGATGGTGAAATCTAGTTCAATGATAACACTATGTCAGTGGAACCGGCGGGGGTTTTTGCCAAAAACGTAAAGTACTTCTTCATTGCGCAACCAGCCCTGAAGTGCTGGATCAGCAGAAATCCACAAATCCAATAACCCTTCCCAGCAATGTCCCATTACTTCCTCAATCACACATGCTATCCAAAGTTGACTTTCTAATTAGGCGCTCACTCCCTACAATAACAAATGTTAGTCATACCAGACCTCAATTATCTCCTCCTGGAAATGGTCCCTCAGCATGCACAGGCCAAGAGCCGTTTCATTCTTAATTTATATAGTCGCCCAATACATCTACATACCAACTTCGATCGTCTCTTTACGCTGGCCAAACGAACTGCCAACACGTGTCCTCTGCTGATTGTGGGTGATTTTAACGCACTGTATACAGCATGGGGATACCCACGTGATTCCCCAAAAGGACACAGAGTATGGCTCACTGCTCAACAGGCAGGGCTCTCTCATCACTGGCCTCACTTACCCCACATGTATCAGCAATAGTGTATGTAGACAGCACACAAGATCTTGCTTTCACTTACCGGCTCCCAGCAGCTACTTGGTGCAACACCAAGAAGTGCTAAGGCAGTGATCACTTCATCTTTGAAATCCTTCTTAACACTCAGCTTCCTCACCTTCCACCTAGGAGATCCACTCTCACCAAGTAGGATTCCCTTCGGAAATGCAAATCTACCAGGATAGCTGCTCCAATCACCGATATAACTGCTTGGACTACACACTTGCAGAAGGATTTCCAGGCAGTAACACGAAAACTTCCCATCGACTGCCCGAGTGACGTCGTTGATGCTCGCCTCCTACATCTCTGGGAAACTAAAGCCAGTCTTGAAAGACGCTCATAATGTCAGAGATAGAACAGTACCCTCCGCCGCAGGCTGGGCTGACTAAACAAATATAGAAACACACGCAGCTATGCTTTCGATGCAAAACTGGGAACCCTGTGCAACCGTCTTGATGGTAACATTAGCCTGCCTCACACATGGAACCTCTTCCGACATGTCATAGACCCATCTCAATCTATGACACCACAGAGACATTACTTTACAAAAATAATTCACACTTCTCCCCCACATCTATCATAGCTACTCGAGGATCTCAAGGATACATACTTTAAACCTTAATAGCCAATGTCCCATCAGGAATATAAAGGGCTCCCTAATGACCTTCTAAGTCTGCCTATCACTGAAGAGGAAGTAATAGCAGAACTATAGAACCAAATACCTCTTAAGTTGCCGGATTAGACGGTATACCAATAAACTTCGGCGCAACTTTTACACCCTCTCATAACCGCCTTAAACAGTCATATTATTGGATGCTGTCAAGAAGGCACTTTGGCTGCCCAGTGGAAGTAGGCAAGGTAGTATTTATACCAAAACCAGGCAAACCGCTTCTCCCCACCTATCTTTGACCTATTTTTCTCATCTCTCGTGTCGGAAAATTAATGAAGTGTAGTGAAGTGTAATGTAACACCCCAGGAAGGGGTGTTACATAAGGGGTGGGAAACATTATAAAAACATTGTTATTGTACATATTTTTTTACACTTTCAAAGAACTTTGATGAGCAGGTGATAACAGCGATTCACCTGGAAGGCCGTTTCAGTCTGCAGCTGCGCGGGGAAAAAAGGAATTCGAAAAGATAACGGTGCGTGACAATGGACGGGCGACGTGCAGGCGATGACTGGTGCCGGGTGATATGCGTGCTGGGGGAAGAATATAAGGGGCTGCCCGCATGGGACTGTTTTATAACTAAGCATACTGTTTTATAACTGTTTTATAACTAACTATATAACTTTTTTTATAACAAAATATAACGACTAAGCAGTTTTATGGGGGAATGGAAGCTCCTGCCCAACTACATATTTGGTTTCCGGCTAGGTCTGGCCACTCAAGATGTTTTTCTAAGGATAAAGAACCATATCCTTGACTCAAAAACTCGCGATACACGAGCCATTCTTGAAGTCGACACCACCAAAGCATTTGATAATGTAGCACACTGTGCCATTATTAATAATCTTCCAACGCTACAAATAAGCAGTTTTATGTACAACTGCATAAGGGCCTCCCTCAGCAACCGAACATCGACTCTCCCTTATACCCTCCCAAACATCAAGCTCGGTACCCGGGGAACACCTCAAGGAGCGGTACTTTCACTGACACTCTTTAACATTGCCCTCATTCATCTCCCAAAAAACTTTCTGAGATTCCAGACATACAATTCGCCCTTTATGCGGATGACATCACTGTCTAGGCATGTCGAGGCAGTGACGCCACGAGAAAGACTTACCTCCAAACAACCCTCAACATTATTGACACCTATGTGAAGAAGAGAGGCCTATCATGCTCAACGTCTAGATCTCAGTTCTTCCTTTACCGACCCAAAGCCGCTCATCTTGATAGCCCACCTATCACTTGACACTCGGTACACAACCGATTCCCGTAATAACTTAAATCAGAGCGCTAGGAATCACTCTCTACTCCCAAGGAGTACTTGGAGATGTAATCAAAGCAGTCCAGACTCATGCTCATCAAACTGCTCGGCTCATCCGTCGTGCAGCACCCCGGAAAACAGGCCTTCATGAAAGAAATACGAAATACACTTCGCCTCACGCAAGCATGCGTTACCAGCATAGTCTCATACGCTCTTCCATACTTACCAATCTCAAGCAAGGAACACGATCAAGTGAACGTTTTACTCCGCAGTCGTACAAAAGCAGCCCTGCGTCTTTCTCCCAGCACCTCAACACGCCGTTTGCTCAAACATGGGGCCCATAATACGTATGAAGAACTCCGTGAAGCCACGCTGACAGCCCAGGCAGCTGACAGCCTTTCGCGCACTGCTTTCTTCTGTACTCATATTCCCAATAGAACTCCCATATGAAGCACCCCATTACCTTATGCAATTCGCTCCAAAATGTTGGTGTCCCCCCTCCGCCTGCCTAAAACATGAACCCAGAACGGGACGGTAAACGTAGAAGAGCCAGGGCGTAAGCCTTACACAGAAAATATGAAGAAGACCCAAGTGTAGCATACGTAGATGCAGCCACCTATGCAAACACCCATCGTAAGGTACTAGCAGTTACTAACAAGCATGCAAAACTTCTCTCTGCTTGCTCAAATCTCACCGATTCTACAACACAGGTAGAGGAGGCGGCCACTGCGCTAACCATGACATCACACACACTCCATGAAAATAATTTCGGATTCTAAAACAGCTATCCTAAACTTTGCCAATTGTTTAGTGTCCCCCAACACCCATCACGTTTTGGGGTTTTGGCACCAGACAATCTGCCACCCTTATTTGACACCCGCGCGTGCGGGCCTGCCGTGTAATAAGGAGGCTCACTCGCTGACCCGAGGTCTCACTTTCCAGGCTGGGGAGGGACAGTCTTTCGCAGATACCGGGGAATGCCTGCTGTCCCTTCGTGACATCCTTACATAAACCCACGAAAATAGGAGGTCTTACGCATCCCGTGCCCTGAATCTCACAATAACACAAATTGGCGCAAGCTATGAACGCGCACAGCCCCATACGCCATCATTCTCCACGCCCGCTTTCCTCACCGGTTTTCTTCTTCCTGCAAGCTCTGTGGTAAACCTGGCGGCTTTCTACGCACAGTACTCACCTTCCCCTCATTCCCTCATGCTGCTTCACCAAACGGTAGCCCTAGATTACTGGGTGAAACTACTCACCAGTACCTCCTATAAGGACCAGCGCAAGATCATTACTTGCGCTCTTGCTCGTATAGCCCTCCAAGAGCTTTCCTTTGCTTTGTAACAGGGCCCTCCATACATGGAGGGGGCACTCGATCCCACACTTTGTGACATTGGCAGTAAATATTTCTGCCGCCACCACCACCGGTAGGTGGTCGTTAGAAGGTTACATGGCTGGCTCCTAGTTAGTGTTCCATAGCAGTGTTCAGCACTTAGAAAAGTAGCGCAATGTAAGTATAGGCTTTCTACAAACAATGCGCATTGTCATGCACATTATCAGTGCGCAACGTAACATAATTCAACACATAAAAACATCGGGATGTTTATGCATTCTCACATATGTGTGGACCCAAATGTGATACACTCTGTTTTGTAGCTCCCACTCAACATGGTACTTGAAGGAAATCGCTTGTGTTTCAAACATTCAGGCGCAGTAGGTTTAAATGTATGCACGTTAAAATTCCATAGAAAGGAAATACCATCGTTGGAAGGTCGCACACAAAGAGAAAGGGAACACACGGCCCATGCACAGCTTGTACTGGGATATGTTCATAGCATTTGCCGCCTTTCTCTTCTTCACTGCCTTTTTATTCGACCTGGCTGATTTGTACGCAATGTTTTCAAACGTAGGCATGAAAGGAACGCCGCCATTTTTGTACCTTTACCTCCCAGCCTCAAATATGTATCCCGCGTGTTTCGCAGATCTGGTGAATCTGCTGGGGGCCTTTTATTCTTCACGCACTCAATAAATTTCGTACCTTACCTAAGAGTCTTGGCTCGTGCCCGGCAGCTCCACCTTACACAATTTCTACACTGTGGGAATAAACATACATTAAAAAAAGTATGTTATTATGTAAAAAGCCTACTACTCTGAGCTGATACGGGGCCAGATCTTTTCTAACTCAGAGGCTGCTTTTCTCTTCGGAGCCATCGCACAGCGGAAATAGAACATTTCAAGTTGAACATGAATAAAGCCGTTCACAATTGCAAGGTGGCAGCGGAATGCGATATTGATCAAAAGAATGAAAATCGCCTACTGTGGTCATGCACAAAAATGCGAACATTGCGCCAGTAGTTGCTGGACGTCTTAACGGCCGCGGAAATATGATCAATGATAACATTTTCACAACTGCTCCCGATGGTGAAACAAAGCGGTGTAACAGCATGAGCGCTATATGTGGAGCCTCAGCTGGACATTTCATTGCAGGCCGCGCATTGCGATTCCCCGAAAACTGTAGCTATTGAAGTGCCGGGTACATGACTAAAAACTAAAATACAGCAAAAAGGAAGCACAAAACCGCATGTTTTGCTCAGTATACAATTCAGTACATACTAAAATGCGTATGCTATAAATTGTTTTGCTCGATTAAAATTGCTTGCAGTAATCCGGCGATCATGCTAGTTCCGTCTGATGCGCCATCTTTAGCACGTTGAATAAGTTGAAAGTGCGGTGGCGCATCAAAACGAATAAGATCGCATTTAAAGCCCGCAGTTTGCCTGAAGTCTGTGGTGAAATACATTAACACTAATCTCATCACTAAAACATGTGTTTGAATCCTGAGAGTGCAGTTTTCTAAATCGCGACATGTAAGCAAAATACTACTACCTTCTTTCTGTAAGTGTAAAGTGCTACCTGTTTCGTTTGGTCTTGAATACTACCTTCTTTTATTAGTGTGTTTCCCTTTAGGTTGCAAAATTCGATGTTTTTATTCTTAATAACCACATAGCCAGCCGTGAACACAGCCAGGAGGTGAAGGTATGACAACGGTTACAATATGCAATTACCTTCCCGGTAATCGATTTCTGACTTCACTCAGCTTATCTTACCTTTCTGCTACGTTCAGCGACACCTTTCAGCAGCAATCATCGTTTAACTAGCTTAGAGACCCCAGGTCATCCTTATGAATGAATGAGAAAGAAGTCAAGGACCCTACCATTGAGAGAACAAAATTACTTCGCGCTGATATCCAAGCTTTTTAAACAGCACAAATGGGTAGACGGACACAACAGATGTATAACGCTCTCTACTGTAAGAATTTTAATACAGAAAACAATTTTATTGACAGTGCATTTCAGTTTGCGTACAGCGCTGTATGCTCAAACAAAGCGCAAGTTTGGTTTTTTATTTTTTAGTGGCGTACCCTGCATTTTCATTGCTGGGATTTTGCGGCATTACGCTTGCAGGTCCTGTGCTTGCAGTCGCATTTTAACCTTCATTCGTTTTCGAATTCACTGCGATCTTCCCTACACCTAGCGCCTTATCGATCAGCATGTACGAACATGTATTTTTATTGTTCTTACATCACACCCTTCCGTAATGTATCAGCTTTTATTTGTTAAATTCAAGCAAACGAGAATGTAGCGCTCATCACAAAAACAGAAGCCAGCAAACATCCTACATACAGAATCAAACTATTGTCCAAAAATATGACAACTGTACAATACTCAAGAGGAGCTTCCTCATGGTTGAAGAGGTAGTTCTGGTATGGGTTGTGTAAAATATTTCCTCATCCGTAAACCAGCAGAGCTGGTATACTCTACACTGCAAACATATTGTCGCAAAGTTATGTTTGTTTGGGACAGAAATGTGAATTTTCATGGCGCGGGTGGTGAAGTGTTGTGTCCCCTAGGAATGTGTAGTGCTTCAGTGTCCCTGGGTGGAACGGTATTCGCAGCGGAGTTTGCAGTGCTTTTGCGATGTACGCATGACATAATTCTAGGTATTGACTTTTTGAGAATGTGTGGCGCTACGGTCGACTGCCGCTCTGGGGAACTCTGCGTCGATGGTTCCCTTCCTTCTGGACTCTTAGAGAAGCCACACGTTCGTGAGGATGTGTTCTGTGTAACACAGGATACCAATGTGCCAGCCTTGTCTATGGTGTGCATCCCAGTTTTGTGCCCCAGCCGTGCTTCCGACACCTTCGACGCTACAGTGGCACCGCTTCATTCTAACTGTGCAAAGAAATACATTCTGGTTCCTCATTGCCTACTGTCGGTGGTCAAGGGCTGCTCACGGCTGTGGGCCATTAATTGTTCTTCGCAACCAGTAGTTTTGCCTGTGAATATGAAGATTGCGACCTGTAGCCAAGACGACGCCCCGTCGGTGGCTTTGGTTACTGATGCACCTGGCGAAAGTGCTGCCGCTCCAGCCCCTGACTCGCAACTACATCGGATGATCAGCCGCTCTCTAACCAGAGACCAGCGTGATGCTTTGGAGGCCTTACTGGTGAAGTATTCTTCCATATTTGATTTTTCCGAGCCTAGCGGCTCACGGTGCATTCCCGTGACACGTACCCGGCATCGCATTGACACAGGCTACTCACACCCAATTCGACAGAAGCCGTACAGAGTGTCACCAACAGAACGCCAGGTCATCAGTGAGCAGGTTCGGGATATGCTGGAAAAGGGTGTTATTCAAGAGTCATGCAGTCCCTGGGCCGCCCCTGTAATTCTGGTGAAGAAGAAAGATGGTACATGGCGCTTTTGCGTCGACTATCGCCGTCTGAATGCTGCAACAAAGAAGGATGTGTATCCCCTTCCGCGGATCGATGACGCCATAGATTGTCTGTTCTCAGCATCATATTTTTCATCCGTCGATCTGCGATCGGGATATTGGCAGATCCCTATGCACCCTGACGACAAGGAAAAAACGGCATTTATCACACCCGATGGCCTGTTTGAATTTAATGTAATGCATTTCGGGCTCTGCAATGCTCCTGCAACTTTCGAGAGATTTATGGACGCTATCCTACGGGGACTAAAATGGCAAATATGTATGTGCTACCTCGATGATGTCGTCATTTTTGGCCGGACATTCGAGGAGCACAACGAACGCCTCGCTCTCGTGCTTGACTCCTTCAAAAACGCCGGTCTAGTACTTAATTCGAAGAAGTGTCGCTTCGGTGAGCGTCAGATTTTTGTACTAGGACACCTCGTCGATCGTGAAGGCGTCAGACCTGACCCTCAAAAGACCGCGGCCGTTGCATCGTTTCCAACACCTCAGAACGTGAAGGAACTCCGAAGTTTCCTAGGACTGTGCTCATATTTCCGCCGTTTCATTCCCCGTTTTGCTGACATTGCTAACCCGCTTACGTGCCTTCTCCACAAAGACGCTCCCTTCGAGTGGACATCAGAGTGTGACTCTTCTTTTTGCCAGCTCAAGTTTTTGCTAACGTCACATCCGATTCTCCGGCATTTCAACCCTTCTGCTCCAACGGAACTGCACACGGACGCCAGTGGTGTTGGCATTGGTGCTGTGCTGATTCAGCGTTACGGTGACAAGGAACATGTTATTGCTTATGCCAGTCGTTCCTTAAGCAAACCTGAACGCAATTACACAATTACTGAGCAAGAATGCCTCGCGGTAGTTTTCGCCGTTCAGCGGTTTCGCTGTTATCTATACGGGCGGCCCTTCACAGTGGTCACTGATCATCATTCCCTGTGCTGGCTGATAAACCTCCGGGACCCATCTGGCCGTCTTGCACGGTGGGCAATTCGTTTACAAGAGTTTGATTATACAGTTTCGTACAAGAGTGGACGCCGGCACGCTGACGCGGACTGTCTCTCACGTTTACCGCTTCCCACAACGGAATGTGACGCCGACAATTTTGATCATTACATCGCTGCGGTTCTGCCTCCATTCCCCGATACCAGTACGTTCCGCACTGAGCAGAGGAAAGATGAGAATCTCCAACCATTCTTTACCGCTGCAAGGGACCCTACAGCTTCCAGTCTCTATTGTATACGGAGTGGTCTTTTGTACAAGGACTATTCTCCCACTGGTCTCCGCTACCTTCTGGTGGTGCCCGCCAGCCTACGCTCCTCTGTTTTGCGCGTTATGCACGACGACCCCACTTCTGGACACCTGGGATCTGCGCGGACACTCTATCGCATCCAAGAACGTTTCTACTGGCCCCGGATGCGTGAAACCACTGACAAGTATGTGGCTAGCTGCGCTCAATGTGCGAGTCACAAACGCCCTGCCGGCACTCTTCCTGGTCTTCTTCATCCAGTGACGCCTCCAAGATCCACTTTTGAGAAAGTCGGGGTAGACCTCTTGGGACCCTTTCCCAAGTCTCATTCCTGCAACCGCTGGATCGTCATCTGCACTGATTACCACACTCGTTACTGTGAGACGGCAGCCCTTCCATCGGCTACTGCACACCAAGTCTCCCTCTTCCTGCTGCACTTTGTTATACTGCGCCATGGGCCTCCCCGAGTGTTGATCAGCGACCGAGGGCGTCAGTTCACCGCTGATGTTGTCGAAGAACTCCTTCGTTTGTGCCAAACGCATTTCCGACAGGCTACCCCGTATCATCCGCAAACAAATGGGTTGACCGAGCGAACCAACCGGACACTCACCAACATGCTTTCAATGTACGTCGCCGCCGACCACAAGGACTGGGACACTGTGCTACCATTTATAACATACGCATACAACACCGCCCAACAGGAAACAACAAGTTACAGTCCATTCTTTCTCCTCTATGCCCGGTCTCCTCGACACATCCTTGACACCATGCTCCCGTTCTCCACAGATGACGAACCTGAGATTGCTGAGATCCTGTGCCGGGCTGAAGAAGCCCGCCGGATAGCCCGCCTAAGAACTCTCGCCTCACAAAAGCGCTCGAAATCCCGCTACGACGACCACCATCGCCACGTCACCTACCTCCCTGGAGATATGGTCTGGCTTTGGCGTCCACTAAGGAAGCGTGGCTTAAGTCAGAAACTGCTCGCGCATTATATCGGTCCCTATGTTATCCTCGAGGCAATTAGTGACCTCACCTATCGGATTGCGCGCCTTACCAAAAGTGGCCGACGTTCTTCACGAACTGAGCTTGCCCACGTCGCGCGTCTGAAACCCTGTCATCCTCGTGCTGACGATTAACTCGCCCGGAGGGCTTCGCCTGCGACGGGGGAAGTGTTACGGACTTCTTCTAAAACAGAGCACGGAGGAAGAAAGGAGGAAGAGGAAGAAGTAGTGAGCGCGCCCGTTCGACCTTTGTCTTGTGGCACTTGTGTCGTCCCCGCTAGCCGTGTGTACCCAGCGTACTGAACCGACTAGGACGTCTCGGTCGCGACGCTAAGGGCGTAACAATATATAAGGTCCAGATAGGAGCACAAATGGTTGTCGTCGCCTTTTATACTCCTTGCTTAAAAATTATAATAATGGATTAATTACTCATTAGCATTCCCCAAGCGCAGCCGTACGGCTGCAAAGAAAAGCTATACATCTTTCTCACAAGCTTCGTAGTGAAACATTCGTCCTGGTCCGGGTATCAAAACCAGGACCACCGCCTTTCCGGGGAAGTCGCTCTACCAACTGACCTAGCCAGGACGGTCAGCAGAACACATGCTAGGGCGACAGCGAATTCTTCTGTAACTCGAAGTTAGAACTTCGAATTACAACTTTAGCAGATACTTTACGTCGTGCGAGTAGGTGGCAGCGTCCTCATCGCTGGTGGGCCATTTCTCGCACCTGGTTGTGTTTCTGCACGCGTGCTTACAAGTCACCGGTTTACCCCCGCCTTCTGCAAAATAATGCTGTCACGGTACGCTTTTTGCTGCTTCACCGGCGCCGCCGACTCGCTAGAGGCATAGCCAGGCCTAGCTTCCCCGATCTTACTTGGCAGAGGGCGACACATCGCCAAACCTGGCACCGCCTGCTCTCCGACCGCTTCTTTGTGCGGGCTTGCAGCGATACAAAAAGGCTGTATTCCATCGACCTGCGCGACAAAGTGCTCTATGAAAATGTGCTGATGCAACGCCCGAACGTCCGTAGTCTACGTAGCAGATAAATGTTGGCTCCTGCCGCTTCGACAGGCTGGAACGGCGACGGGTGTCTGACGCATGTTTGCTTGATGCCGATGGCACCTCGTTCGTTCGCTGCTATTTTAAGTGCTTAACCAGCATTACGAATCTGTAATTATGCCAGTTCCTATTCGCTGTGCGCTGACAAGTTACGATCTCCGCAAGGAATTCGGGGTGACGAGGAGCAATGATTTTGTCGTCGCCCCGTGGAGCCAGCTTATCCAGCGGTGACTAATGAAAGTGCATTGAAATATGTTTTTACTTCCCGTAGAAGGAAGGCAATGACAGTTCAGTCGCACCACGTTGGGTTACTATATCCGGCTGTAAGTATCAACAGTTGGCCTGGGAAGCAAACATCCTCATATTTATTTATGTCTTATTGATAGGGTAACGCTGTCCGGGCGAGGACAAAATGAGGAACCTATCGTGCCTCCTCTATTTTGATAACGTTATGGATGGCAATATGAAAAATATAACCGATATTTTTAGGCAATTTCCTCTGTATTGCAAAAAGGGCCGCTTACACAACTGAAGCATGCTGCGTCCTTGGTTGGTTGGGAGTCAGCTTTGCGTGTTGTAAGTTCCTTGCACCGCAAAAGTGCAAATATTGGTGAATACCGCTTCGCTTATTCGTTTACGGCTGGCGACCTCTTTTGTGCTGCTGCTCAAACCGCCAATACCGAGAAGCCGATAAAGAAAAATGTAAAAACCAGTTGATAGACTTCGAACGAGAATACGAGAGGAAGCGTGGAATAGCAGATGGTTTGGAAATGGGGATGCGAGGTCCATGGTGGCCGAGAAATGGAAATGGATTGCAATGAACCTTCAAACTCCCCCTGCTTGTCCTGCCTGCGATTTGTATGCGGAATGACGACATCCTAGCAATGGCGTGCTGCAAGTTGCACATTTGTACACAGCCTGTGTGGAAGCGCAGGTCTTCAATCGCAGGCTCTTTTTTTTTTGTTAAGGTTTAGAACCGTGATCTAGAACGCATGAGGGGCTCATTATTTGAAATAATCTGCTGCGTAATAATAGCAATAGTGCTTCTACCGGGTAAGAAAACCAGCCACAAGCAATACAAAAGCACTCGTGCATGAGTAGTAATTTTTTTTTTTTCATTTTTGTTCTTCACGAGGAAAAGGTCCCCAAGCCACTCTTGTTCCTTTTTTTCGCAGCGCAATATTGCCTGTGAAAAAGACTGCAACTTCTACTATCCTTAAAACAATGTTCAGCGGCTCTCAGCTCACTAGGAACCGGTAGATGTTAGTCAGTAGATTAGTTGTTAATAAAGAAACGTATAGTGCTGCCGCTAATATCACTAATCGTAAAAGAATCCTAACTTCAACAATGAAGGCTTTATTAAACATATATTCTATATTGTGTTATGTGCGCTTCTCTGAAACTCATCTTGAGCCGTCTAATATTATGCAGGTTTAACAATTTCGAACTGGTTTAATGCTTTCTTTGCTCTTTTTATCTTACAGAAGCAGCCACATTTGACATCATCTTGTGCAATCAGCGATGACAAGGCATGTCTGAATGTCGACAAATAATGACTCTCAAGATGTCCTTTACCGTTAAAGGGTGGCATCTCTGTTTTGTTTTTTAATGCATTTCACATTGGATACGCAAGGATGGCGCAGGTCAAGGCACTGCACTACTGCATGGGCTCTTTGGTTCACTAAAAATCCCGAAATCGAGCTGCGAAATATTGGGACGAAATGTTCTGTAGCAATTAAAGCATTCGTGCGGATAAGTATTTGTAATTTCATTGATACCTTTACTCTGGTCTCAAAAGCTTCAAGATAGGCTTGTGTGAAAGTGCTGCGTTCAAATTTAGCTCCCTAATGAAGAGAACTATATTTATTTGGCAACCTGAATTCAATTTCTTAGCACCAAAATTACCCTTAAAATTCCATGTTTAAACTACTTTCAAGGAAGGAGCCGAAGCAGTACTCGAAAAAGTATTTAACAGCCATGCTAAGGTAATTCCTGAATGATCCGGAATATACTCTATAAATCAGGCCCGTCCAGAAAGAAGTAGATTATTTACTCCTTTGAATACTTTAAATATCTCTCAGCAGCCCAGACTAAAGCAGATACTCTTTTTCTGAGGAGTAAATAAACCCCTTTTCCAGATTGGGTTAGGCCGCGGGCCCTTTGCTCCTCTTTGGGCGGTTTTTAGTTTACAGTGTAGCGTAGGGGGCAATAGTGGAAGGAATCGGGTAAGAGCTGCACTGCCAAGATAACTAACCCATTCCTCTTATTCTGCGTCGTGAAAGTCTTCGCTTAACGCCCTTCCATGACACCTCCTTTTTAGGTGCTCTCTGCAAGGAATATGAAGCCCGCAGTGAAGGCAGGCCGATGTAAGATTTGTCATTGCTTCCTAAGGCCTGCTTATGCTGCTACCGATTTCTATCGGCACGCTAGTGTACTAATAAGGTCACTTCAATCCCTCGTTTCTCTGAGAGCTTTTGTTTTCACACATTTACGAAATATGTTAAGAACCCCTTTAGCCACAATGATAAAGTTTCTCCAGTCGTACTATTTCGCCTCAACCCATTCCTAAATTTCATCGGCGAACTTATCTAAAAACCATGTTTGCTCAAACTTCAAACATTGCGTAAAATATAGTATCATTCCTCTCACTGAGTAAATGGAATAGCATTCGTACTTTCTTGAATACTCACCAGAAAATATTTACCGTCATAATTTGATTCCAAGATTTTCCACGGAAGTAAACAAGTTTGCGGAGCGAGACACATTATTGCCCGACTGGTTTTGATAGCAGATTATATTCTTAGGAACGTTCGTACAATTGAAGTGATTAGGCTAGGTTGATTTCGTTTACAAGTTAGTGTAACCAGGCTATACATGGAGGTATAGCGTACTGGGTGGGATATAAAGTCTGACCACCTGATGTTTTTCATGCGCACAAACATCGCATAACATACGGGCCCCTTGCTGTCGCCAATAGTTGATCCCGCATCCTTGGTTGGGCAATTGAGACTTTGAACCACTGATCCACCACAACAGTGCGTCGCATGCAATAAATGATCCCAGCGATCAGTGAAAAAAAAAAGCTGAGTATATATTTGGCTGTATTCACAACGCTTCACAAAGCATTAAGATTTAAGACTGCCGTAAAAGCAGAAGTAAGAATAGGATTCACTCTTTCTCACAATGTAACAAACCGTACAAGCTCACAAATCCTCATCACTTTTTTAATAGAAACGTGTTGTAAAACATCACACACAATGCGTTGAGCACGCGGATGCAGTGTCTGCTGCGTCTCGTTTTGTAACTCGAATTATATGGGTCATGAAGGCTAAGTGTTGTATCAACGACTGGCTGAGGAGTGCAGCATCGCGAGAAATCTGATAGGTAAATTTTTGTCAAAACGGTAGTGCTCCTTAACAGCATGTCTAATATGCTTCGTTTATATTTGAAGCGCACTGAGTTTAAATCACGATCAGTCGACACAAGAAATCAATCCCATAAGAAAAACATGCATCACACAAAAATCACCTTCGCTCTTTCACCATCCATTTTCATTATTTAAATGCACTTTTCACAATTAATCGGTCGTTCGTTCTTTGTTGAGGCTAATATTGCAATACTAGACAATGTGGAAAAATGTCTCTTTGTTTCAGTGATCAAATTACATTCAAGTAGCTCCCGTCCGACTCTGGAAACTATTTGTTCACGATGAGTATCCACGCTTCTGTTGCGACACACTAAAAGCAGTATCGGCACGAACAAGGACACCAGCTGAAGGCTACGTGCAACCACCAAACCTAATCCGTGCTTGAACAAACCTACGCGTGTTTACCGATCAGGCGACAACCTAAAGAATATTTCTGTTGAATAAAGATTCTTGGTGGAAGGCGAAGTGTAAACATCTTTGTTAATGTTCTCTTTCTCTGCAAATGCAGATGCAAAATAAAGTGGTTGGCATACAAGAATGCGTTACTATTTCCGACTTCTTCCACACAGATGCTCGGAATAGCTACGTTTATCTATCGCCGTGCCAATTTTCACTAAACAGAGTGGCTTGAACAATGCGAAATATTAGTCTCTGCATCAACATTCTTCGTGAGAAATCAGTCGGTATCGTTGGCTTAACGTAATTGAGAAAGTTCATTTTTATTCGATGCGATTGAAAAAGTTGCAATTGACGAGACTGCGCTTAAGTGATTAAGAGCGGAAATGGAGAAAAGTACTTGACATAAACGTTTTGTCTGAATATGTCTTCATTGTCAAGGGTTTCATCCTCATCAGCACTATCTATGTTATTATGACTATTATTGTCAAATAAATGCACCGTCATTGTGTGTGCTACAATTATTCTTATCTGTAGCACCCGCCTGACTGTTATAGCTAGTATAATCATTATAATCATCACTGTCACCACTATAGTCACTACCACCACCACTAACCGCAGCGTAATGTTGATCTACTACAATCGTTATACTAAAGAAGGAGAATTACGATCTCTCCCTCAATAACAGGCGTGGAATGGTGGTGTTGCGCTTGGCTGGTAATCGGAGAGATAGTGGTTGGGTGGTGACGACATTTTTCTTTCTTTAAGTTATCAATGGCAGGCGTTATTTCCTTCCCGCCACATAAAAGGGGTCATTTTGTTTTGCGCTCATGAAAACGGTCCATTAATATTGTATGTATGTGGGTGCCCCTCATTACAGATGAGGTCTTTCTCGCTGACGCCGTTGAATCAAAATAGTTCTACTAACGAACCTTAATTTATCTGGCCGCTGCCCCGCATATTACATTTTGAACTAAAACAAAATTGCAGCATCACGAACTGTACTAACTTGTCAATAAAACTTGTCACAGCGATGGCGTGACCGGTAACCTCGGAAGTCTTTCTTCTGCAATCAAAAACCTTTACCGGCCACAAGTTCTTGCAGATCAATAAAAACGCGCAAAACGGGAATGCAGCTTTCTTGTCTGGTTCCATTTTCATTTCGCTCGGACCAGGGTTTTCTCTACAGCCAAAAGCCGCTGAATCTTTGTTTTTGTCCAGCAACCGCTTCATCAGTGTACCTCTAACAGGTGGTATAGTTCGCCGGTTGCAAAGGTTGGCACTGAATAGGCGGCGGGTAATGTGACGCAACTGTTGCATTGTTCTTTTACGATGGAAATAGATCCCACCTGAACTGTTAGGTCCAAGAGTGAGACATGCTGCTCCTAGGTAACGCAGTCGTTGTTGTACAACTAGGATAAAACATGGCTTCCATTCTTGTTCCTGCCTACCCAGATAGCGTGCGTCTTGTCCCATTTTATAATGAGATTAGACCCAAACCATGCCACCAGAAGACATGAAATGTGTCATTAAAGTGAACAGAGATGTGGTTCAACATCTTATTACTGCAAGATCTTCACCTCTTTTGATGAGTGAGTCTGTTTGCACCGAAACCCGTGAATATGGTGTATTTATAAAGTTTGCAATCTGGTGGGAGACGCTGCAATTATATGAAGTACTCTACAGGACCCATGTAATGTCTGTTAGGAGTTAAGGTCCATTGGTGGAATACCATCGCTTGACCTATTTATTTCTTTTAGAACATATATTGGTTCCTGCCATAAGGTCATGTCACAGCCCATTTTAGCCAATAAGACTTTTGTAGCGAGAACTACACTACGGTAGCCACTTCGCCCCTTCGTTATGATCGCACTTTCGTTGTGGTCGAACCTTGGCCGTGGTTACACTGACCTTGAGCAGTTGAAGAGGAGCAGGAGGAGGAGGAGTAGAAGATGTAGTAGTAGCAGTGGTAGTATTAGTAGTAGTTGTTGTAGTAGTAGTAGTAATAGTAGTAGTAGTAGTATAGTAGTTTTGTAGTAGTTATAGTAGTAGTAGTAGTAGTTGTTGTAGTAGTAGTAGTAGTAGTAGTAGTAGTAGTAGTAGTAGTAGTAGTAGTACTAGTAGTAGCAGTAGTTGTAAGAGTAGTGGTCTTTGTAGTACTAGAAGCAGTACGTAGTAGATGTTCTAATTGTAGTAGTTGTAGCCGTGGGAGACGGTAGCTAGCAGCTGTCATGGCTGAGCCCTAACTGGACGTAGGGCTTCCTGACATTACGTTTGGCAGGAGCTGCCAACTCGGGCCTCTCCATTCATATGGGAAGGTGATATCAAATTCAGCCTGCCAAAACCCTTGCATTCACGTTATCCCTAGGCCACGCAGGGACGTCCCTACGGCTTAGTTAGAGCAGGGCTTTATATGTTGGCTTGAAGCATACGCTATGGCGCCATCGCGAGCGTGGGAGTGAAAACAGAGAAAAAGAGATGCCGTAATGGAGGGCTTCGAACCACCGTGCGATAGAGGCTTTCGCACATCGCACCACACTGGTCAAAAATGACCACTATTGCATAAATAAGCAAAGTTATAGAGTAAAGTACTATATGCAAAAGCCATATCTTTACTTTCAAGCCGAACCTAAGCATAGCCATGCAGATTGCTCTCGCGTAACTCCCGGTTTAGCCACAAGCTAAACCACAGCTAATATTTTTCAGAGCACTACACCTTGACGACTCCAAATTTCGCCCCTATATCACTTGTAACGCTTCCGCGTTACCCCCTGTTCTATTACAGCAAGCATAATTTCGAAAAATTAAAAATTTCGGGACAACATCATGCGTTGCCACCAGCGATGCCTAGAAACTTGTCTTCAGCTTCGCGGGAACCAACCACAAATCTTTTCAATCGTGTCGTGTGAGGATATAACCGGCACAACCTCTGGCAACATTAGTGTGGTTATCTACAGGGCCAGCTGTCAGTGGGGCTTTTTTAGCGCACGCTCAGATATAGAGATATTCCGCAAAATGTTAACGATTTAGGCAAGATGCATTACATGGCATTTCAATGAGCCTTTGCAGGGGCGCTGCATATAATGCAGGATAATTAAAACAGTTCCAAACGTTAGGAACACTTCACCGCTGCAGCAGAACTGGTAGCTGTTTCGGCTCAAATTAAAAGGCATGATGTAATCTCGCAATCAGACACATATGCTATTGCATTTTTTTTTTTCACAAGAGCATTGCGTTTTGGTAACTTCTTGAAAAAATGTTTCATATGTTTGCCAGTGTTCTTCTAACTTCACGAATGTGGCAAAGTATGGTTTGTGGTTTTGGCCATTGCTTCAAGGCGCTTGACTAAAATTTGTATTCAGGAACGTCTTAGCTTTTCCTCTGCCTAGCATTTTTCTCAGAGTGGAAGTTTTTCCGAACTTTACCGGAGAGTTTTTCGAGTTTTCCATCCCCATTTTAAACTGCCTGGGAGCCGCTTGTCATGAATTCACAATCCTGCTGGGCAATGTTTACGCATGTGCTGACCGCAGGCAAGTTTTAACTATTTTTGCGGTTGCAGTTCACGCGTATAGGCACGAGAATAATAAATAGCATGCAGAAATATTACAGTATGTAACCCGATACATAACGTAGGATTAAAAAGATAGCAGAATGCGGCAGCATGGTGAAATTAGTCTACATGTTTCCAGTCATGCGGCAATCCACAAATCATTTTTAAAACTTTTATTATTAGTAATTTATTTAGCATAGTTGCGCAAGTTTTTCAAATCCATTTTAGGGTCTCATTCCGTTCGTTATGAAGTTAAGTGGGTTGAGAAACAAACGACGAAATTTTGCATACTAATGGTCTCCTATGTGGTTCTATTCTCGAGCCCATACAGCAGTCCGCTAAATATGAAACGAAAGAAGAAAAAAAGAAGTTTCACGTGCATGTTGCGCTTCTAAACCTTGCCTGAATAAACTACGCGTGCACTCTCTGCAATATTGAATTGAGTGGTCAACGTCTGTCACAGCCTTGATAGTGTGCTACCGCATTCAGCACTAATAATAATAATAATAATAATAATAATAATTCCTTCATAGAAAAGGATGGGCGCTGTGCCTGTCGCACTTGTTCTGTGGACGCCTGAACCACGCCGTAAGGGGTGGGAGGAAAGTGGCAGTGAAAGCGGAATGACAGAAAGGGCGGCCGTAGTGGAGGGCTCCAGAGTAATTTCTACCACTTGGGGATCTTTAACTTTCCCTAACATCGCACAGCACAGGGACGCCACTTCGTTTCGCAGTTGCTTGCATTTTTGTATTCAGTCCCTGGCGTAAATGTATTCGCGTGATATCTTTCATTCGGCCTTTAATACTATATAATTCCCCTTCAGCAGTGAATAGCAGCGTGTAGAGGCAGTTTACAATGGCTCTCTAGAAAAAGTTTGACTTTTGCCGCAGCAAATAAACATGGCGACTCATTTAGCCACCGTTCAGCGATTCAGAGAACAGTCTCTGGTATTGACGTGAGTAAGGTCAGGTGTTCTCGTGCAACCTTTTAATAAATGCTGCGTAAGCAACACGCTTGATGGAAGTAAACGACGCATTGTGGGAGAAGCGAGCGGCAAAGAATCGTCTTGCGACGATGCTGCTGAAAGTGCGGTGTGGGATGGTAGCTCCGGTGATGCAGAGACACAGCCGCTGTTGGAAATATATGCGCTTCAACCTTTTTTTTGCTTCTCTAGGAGAATGTTTAATTTACACGCCGAGGACGGCGTCGAGCTTGGCGAAGAAGCGGGGCGATTAATACTAGCAGAATTATCTGCGCGACAACAATTCCACAGGCTGCTTCATCTTTGTCAACGCTCAGAGAAGAGGTTCATCTTCTTGTTCACAATGCCCCCCAAGAGAAAAAGGAGCCATCCTGGTGACGTAAGGGGACGAAGATACAATGGTGTCGTAGAACGGCTTAAGGTGCTGCACACGTGCAGTCTCGCGGCCACGCCATCGGTAAACCAAAGATGGCGTAAGCGGCTCAACAACTTAATTCACTTGTGAAGTGCGCTCAATGACGTGGTAAGGCCCATGATACTTGGAGACCAGTTTCGTTGAGAGGCCGGGGCTGCCGGATGGAACCCATAGCCCCACGAGTGAGCCGAGCTCGAAGTGCGGTGCATTCTTCTGATTGGTGCCATGGCAATATTTGTAGCTCCACTGAGAGTCGGTCGTGAACTTCTGCGCAAACTGGCGGCATTCTTCGGAGTAATGTACAGCTGCGGTCACTGTGGTACATTTTGATGGGCCAGGATGTAGGGGAGGGCAGTATCAAGGGAAGGAGATGGATGCCGACCGTAAACCAAAAAGAACGGAGAGAAACCCGTGCCGGATTGCGTACCGGTGTTGTACGTGCAGGTGATATCAGGAAGGATAGCGTCGCAGTTCGTGTGGTTTGATCCGACGTACTTCGCGACCATGTTGCCGAAGGTGCGATTAAATTGTTCAGTATGCAGTTTTTCTCGGGTGGTAGGCGGTGCAAGCCCGGTGAATTATTTTGCACTCAGGGAGCAGGGCTTGAACGACATTGGATAAGAAAGCACGGCCTCTGTCGCTGAGATTTTGGCGAGGAGCACTGTGACGGAGAATGAAGTTCTTCAATAAGAAACCGGTCGCATCTCGTTTTGTTACAGCTGGGAGCGCGGCCGTTTCTGCATATTGCGTAAGGTGGTCGACGGCGACAATGACCCAGCGATTGTCATAAGTTGTGTACAGAAGAGGACCATATAGGTCAATTCCCATGCGGTCGAAGGGTCTAAGCGGACATGTGAGAGGCTGTAACTGACCAGCCGAACGGGGAGAGGCATCCACCTAAGAACCGAGTTGTACATACCGCGCAAATAGTAGCGAAGACGTATTCGAGTGTACGCCTTGAAATCTCGGGCGTGACTACACTGCGGATCGTCGTGAAAAGCTGTGCATATTTGAGTCCGTAGATGGCGCGGAATCACGAGGAGCCATTTCCGTCCACATGAGTTCTAGTTGCACCGGTAAAGGAGGTTATCCCGAATCTCATAGTGTGAAGCTTGACGGCTAAGGGCACGTGAAGGAGCAATCGCATGAATTGTCATCATCATCAGCATCATCACCATCATCAGCCTGACTATACCCACTTCAGGGCAAAGGCCTCTCCCATATTTTTCCAATCAACCCGGTTCTGTGCTAGCTGCATCCCCTTGACGCCTGCGAACTTCTTAATCTCATCTACCCACCTAACATTCTGCCGCCCCCTGCTACGATTTTCCTTCTCTTGGAATCCAATTTGTTACCCTAAGCGACCATCGGTTATCCTCTCTTCGCACTACATGTCCTGCCCATGCCCATTTCTTCTTAATTTCCACTAGAATGTCACTAACTTGAGTTATTTTTCTGACCCACTCTGCATGCTCCCTATCTCTTAATGTTACCCTACCATTTTTTGTTCCATAGCCCTCTGAGTTGTCCTCAACTTAAGTAGAACCCTCTTGGTCAGCCTCCACGTTTCAGCTGTAGTAAAGGTAGTCAATAAGAGATGCGATCCATGGATCCTTTCGTTGTTCAGCAGGCATGTCAATGACGTCGATCGAGGACTTCACGGAGTCCAAGACGGAGAGGCTCGCAAGGTCGGCTGGAAGCGGCAAGCGAGACAAAGCTTTGGCGTCTTTATGTTTGCAGCTAGAGTGGTAAATAGCACGGATATTGTATCCTTGCAGACGAAGCGCCCATCGTGCCAAGCTACCAGAGGGATACTTGAGCGATGAAAGGCAGCATAGGGCATGATGGTCCGTGGCTACATCAAAAAAGAACGGCCTTAAAGGTAAGGGCGAAACTTTGTGAGTGCCCAGACAATGAGCAAGCACTCCTTTTCCCTTACAGAGTAGTTCGCTTCGGCTTTCGTGAGAGTACGGCTGTCGTAGGTGACTACATATTCACCAAAGACAGAGGGGCACAGAGGAAGCACAAAGCCGAGGTCGACAAGACTGGCGTCTACGCGCACTTCGGTGGGCGCCTGAGGGTGAAAATGGCCCATGATGGGCGGGGCTGTGAGGAGACGACGCAAGGTGTTGTAGGCGTCCTCGCATGCCGAGGTGCTCTGTCAGCGGGGCGACAATAGAAGCAAAGTTCCGTATAAAACGCCAAAAGGATGATCACAGGCCCAAGAAACTCCTTAGTTGCTTGATGGTAGTAAGCTTCGGAAACTGAGTCGCAGCTCGAAGTTTGGCGGGATCAGGCCGAATGCGCTCCTTGAGCACAACGCGGCCTAAAATAGCCAGCTCACTAGCAGCGAAACACTTCCTCAAGCTGAGCTTCAGACTAGCGTTCGCAAGACATGTCAAGACCTGTTTTGATAGAGAGGTGGGTCGCAAAGTCCGGCGAGAACACCACGATGTCGTCGAGGTAACAGAGGCACCTCTTCCACTTCAGGCCTCGCAGTATAGTATCCATCTTCTGCTCGAATGTAACAGGGGCATTACAGAGACCGAAAGGCATTAGAGTAAATTCAAAGAAGCCACTAGGGGTGACAAAGGCGGTTTAGGGCGATCTTCCACAGCCATAGGCACCTGCCAGTAACCGGAGCAGAAATCGAGCGAACAAGAGTTCAGCATCTGTAAACAGTCCAATGCATTACCTATACGCAGAAGGGGGTAGACGTCTTTCCTCGTGATTTTGCTTAGGCGACGGCAGTCAAAGCAGAAGCGAATAGATCCGTCTTTTTTCCTCACGAGAACAACAGCTAAGGAGGACCAGGGACTGTTAGAAGGCTCAATCACTCCATTCTCAAGTATAGTGTGTACTTGGGCATCAATAACTCGGCGTTCGGTGGCAGACACTCGACAAGGGCGCTGACGCAGCAGAGCATGAGAATCGGTGTCAATGTGATAAGCAACAGTTGATGTGCGGCTCAAAGCAGTCGCCAATTTTTTTTCATTTTTTTCTTTGTTTTTTCTTTTTTCTCGCCCCGGCAGACGCGGTTTTCCACCACCGCAATTTTCACAGCTGAACTCGAACTGGCTTCCTTCATTGGCTTAAGAGTCGCCATTTTTTTTTTTCATTTTTTTTGTGAGGGTCAAGTAAAGAACGGAACTGATTAAGCAGTGTGATACGTTCAGAGCGTTCAGACCCGCGAAGACTGGCATCGACAGAGAGGAGGAAACCGTCGGCAGAAGACTCGTCTAGCGCAATAACTGGAATTGTGAATGCAGCCAAGTCAGTTGGCTGCGAAGCGAGTGTTGCGTCACCGATTAGAATAGAATCAATGAGCTGGATGGTGCCAAGGCATTGACCGCTACGCAGGGCGATTTAGTAAGGTAGGCGAGGGGGGGGGGGGAAGTACATCGGTGCCGCGGGAAAAAGCACAAGCTTTGGGCACAAGACCGAAAGAGCGTGCAGGGAGATCAGTATCCTCGGCAACGACGACTTTGAGAAAAGGAATGTCAGGCGATAGTCCGTCTAGAGCAAAAAAACTGCTGTTCGGCACGAGTGCAGTTGATCCCCGCATTATGACGCGACAGAAAATCCCAACCCAAGATCATGAGAGCTGAATGATTACTTCAGCTGTGCACATCGCTATAGGCTCTACAGGCTGGGCGTTTGCCGTGCATAATGAGAATCCTTAAATAGGTAATGTTCCTTTGCGCAATGAACGGCAAAGACTTACAGCCATGGCAGAAACAGCAACGCCGGTGTCGACCAGAGCCAGTACTATAACGCCTTCAACCGAAACTTAAGATTTACGGGAGATTCGTGAGGATTTGATAGTTCGCTTGTTGCGCAGTTCTCGTCTCAGGAACTGCGGCATTGAGTTATCCTCTTAGCAAGATTGCGATGCCGTCGTAGAAGAGGTAGGGAGCGGCGAGGAGAATAGGTGGCACGGTCATTAGGGACAGAAGTTGCAGATGGACTGATGGCTGCGTACTGCTTTCGGGGTGGCTACCAAGAAGCTGCCATTCGGCGCAGCAGAAAATCGTCATGAGCGCGATTTCGACAGTACCTGGCAATACGGCCAGAAAATCCACAGGAGTAACCGATGGGACGGTTATCACTCGTTCGCCAAGGATTGCGGATCTACGGACGAGGCGGAACCAATAGCTGTGGAGCTTTAACAAATTCCTGAGCAGGCCCTAGAGGTGGAACGTACACAAAAGGGTAGCTATGTGGCTTTGGTTTGGCAGCGATGTCAGCACACGTCAGTGGTGCGACAGGAACGATGGCACATGTCATTGGTGTAGCGACCGAGACGTCGGCATATGCGAGGGGCTCAACAGCTGACGCGGTCGGAGGCATGGGCAGAGGCAGAGGGACAGATGGAAGGGCCTCCGCCACGCACTCGACGATGACCTGTCGAAGGTGCGCTAATTTTGGGCGATGACTTGTCGTGACAGCTTGCAGTTATGGGCAGTAGAGATATCTGGCGAGCAACTTCCTCCCGGGTGAAGTCTTTGAGCTGGTACAGCAGCGGAGAGGTCTGAGATGTAGCGCAAAGGCCAGAATGTGACTACACAGGCGCGGAAGGCTGTCGAAGGAGGTTGCGCTGCTTGCCCAACTCATCGCAGCTCTGGCAAAGGTTGACAACTTTAGCAACAATAGTCAAATCCCGGGATGTTAACATTTGAAAGGCGTCATATTCGATGCCCTTCAGGATGTGCTTTATCTTTTGTGGCTCGGACATCTGAGCATTTGCGCGAAGGCACAGGTGGAGCACATCTTCAATGTAATTGTAAATTTCTCGCCTGGCCGCTGTGATCAATCCTGCAGGCGTTGTTCGGTGCGGAGCTTTCGTACAGCAGGACGACCAAACACGGTGGTAAGGTTCCCCTTGAATGAGTCCTAGTTTGTTATATTGGCTTCGTGGTTACTATGCCACAGGTTGTTAGCTACGGTAAAATAAAAGATAACGTTCGTCAACCTTGTGGCGTCGTGCCACTTATTGTACAAACCCACTCGCTCGTATGGAGGACGCCTGTCGTCACAGTCGGTCCCGTCAGTCCGACTGAAGTGCGCAAGGTCTCGCTGGCGTAAGGAGCCAGAGAAGACGACCGGCGGGGTCATCGGGTCGGTTGGTGGGCGTTCGTCTTCTGTCATGCGAGATGCCGGTAGCATGCGGGTGCGAAGCTGTATCCAGCGTGAGGCAAGGGTATCAAGCCGCACCTCCACCAAATCTAGGAGAAGGATTAATTTACATGTCGAGGACGGCGTCGAGGTCGGCGAAGAAGCGGGGCGATTAGGACCAGCACAATGATCTGCGCGACAATAATTCCACAGACTGCTTCTTCTTTGTCAACGTTCAGAGAAGGGGTCCATTTTCTTTTTTCACACTTCCTTTATTTATTTCTTTCTTTACCTGTTTTTCCACTTGACAGACCTACGCTTTATACAGTAATTCAAGCAAGTTATTTACCGCAGAAAACTGGCCATCGGTCAGACGCTTACATATGAGAATGAGGTTATAAAAATACCTGGCTTGTGAAGTCACATGTACTTTTTAAAATATGTTGTGAACCTCTGACAGAATAAACTAAAATATGATATTTGTGCCTAGCAGCTCTAATAATACTATACCTCCAATTCGAAGTGGTCTGAATGGGAAATTCCCCCCAAAATGTGTATATCGAAGACGTTCACTTTTTTTTCCTGACTCATATGCTGCAAACAACCAAATTAGAAGCTGTGTGATTCTTTAAAACGCCAGCAGGTTCGCTTAAAAACTATCCTGCGTAATTACCAAGATCTAGTACACATTTGCTTCAGCTGCGTTCCTTAGAGCCTTTCTTCTCTTTTGCGTACTAGAAGCAACGAAGCAATGTATGTTTTTGAAGATTGCTCGCGTGTACATAAGCAAAGTGATTTTAAAATGAGTGTTAGGAATATCAAGCTTGAGAATTTAACAACATGGTGCGCGTGTTGATTTTTATTTTGTAGTTTGAAACTGCCATGACAGAAAAGGAATAAACAGTGCTCTTTTGTGTGAAAAGAAAGAACCTTGATCTCCTGCCAGTGATTGCCTGTGCTCAGTAGGCATTTTGCTATACAGACAGAACTATTATTTCAACATCATTCTTTTAAGACACTGCAGATAAGACGTAATATTCTCAACATGCGCAAATGTCTGCCTCATCAACACTCTTGGCCCAAACAATCTTCGTGGCCGTGAAGAGCTACGGCAGTTTAAGCCCGATCTGTCGAGTTCAGCACCTGGAGTCAATCACACCTGCGTCGCATCTCTGGCAACGGCAGAAATAAATGTATTGCATTTTTAAAGTAAAACTCACATTTTGTGGTAGCCTGTGACGTAACGGATTGCCCGCGCGAAGCAGCCAACCGGCGACAGCGAGTGTTTGTGTGCTGCAGCACTGCCGTTACTGAATACACGACTTACAATGTAGTTATGAAAAGAGCCCTATACATGTCACCAGCAGGCTTTAATGGAAAAGAAATACGTACTCTAGTTTTGCGTAGACGTATATTCCGCAGCCAAACACAGCTGACGTTATCCATCGTTCAGGGGCGCAGCTGCCCGAACGTCTGTGCAGGAGACGCGATGCTGATTTCTTGGAAGGGATGTGTTCAGTACTGGCGTTAAGTGCTTTGTGGCTACCGTCTTTTAAACAGTTCTACAAAACGAGTCGACTAAAGACGTATACATCTGGTTCCACGCAAGCTGTCGCTCGGCGGTAGGTTACTGTGGTGCTGGTACAAGCCACCCGCAGAGCCCAGCATCGGGAATAAGGTATGCTTACGTCTGAAGAAGCGATTCATCTATCCAGTTCAAGATCAGCACAAGCAGGATTATGAGCACCAATATGAAAATAAAATTGAATGAGAGTGGACATTATGGTGGTTTAGAGTAACGGCCTGTGGGGCGAGGTGATTCATGACTTTAAAAACACTACGGCGCAAAGAAAACAACACAAAACAGAGGACACCACATGCGTACTTCTTGTCCTTCTCTGTGTTATGTTGTTTTCTTTGCTCAGTAGTGGTTTTCAAGTTAGGGTAGTTTATGCGTCAACGTTTTCAGAACTTTGACACCTAGCTTGCTTCTCGAGAAACGCGTTTAAATGCAGTACATTTAAAACGATGCCGCTTGCTGTAAATAGGCTTCCTTACTGAACAACAAAAACATTAATACGTCAAGGGAGCTTTCGTAAGTCTTTTTTTTTCGCCCTTCGCATCGAGGGCTGCTACAAACAGATTTGTGGTCTTTCCACACTAATCTTTTCTCACTCATGCTTTTTTTTAAATCATGTTCTTTATTGTCTCAGGGCATAAAGAAATATGTAAAAAGAATACGCTTTATTTTACATGTGAGGAGCCAGCATTACGTTTCGCACATTACCTGACATATACAGGTGCCATTGTTTCCGAAATTCACCGAGAATTTTCCGCAGCTCATTTTGGCAGAACGCGGAACTGAACAAAATTGCTACGAAAAACACGATTCTTGCCGCGGCCCTAGCCTGTGCCTGCCTCTTTTCAGTGCGAGTTTTCTAGCGCTCACTTATACTATTTCGAAACCTTTTTGCCTTATGGTTCGTTAACCAGAAAGTGTGACCAGAAAACATCCTTTGGACCAGAATTTGAGAAAAAAACATGTCACTGCCAGGAATCGAACCACCATCCTAGAATATCGGCTTTCCTCGTACAGGGGCGAGGATAAATAAATAAATATTATCTATACTATGGCCGCAGCCAGACACAGCCTATGTAAAACTTCAACGCATCCTCGATTTGTGCCGTAAACATCGTCGTCTTCTTGAAGTTCCAGGTACCCCACAAATTTATTTAAAAAAGGTAAACAGGCCTTGCCCTCATCTTGTACACGTTGTTTACGGATATAATAGAGCAATAGTCATAGCGATGGGTGTCATAGTAAGTCAATTTGTTTTAGAACGGTGAGAATAAGTGCAAAATACACGGCTTTTTATTGCGAAAGCAATACTACTCGCACTTTCTAGCCTATGCGTGGCCCGGCCGCGGTTACGACTTACCCACGTGACGCTGTGACGTCACAACCCACGTGACACACGGGCTGGCAGGAGCTGCCAACTTGGATCTCTCGTTTCACATGGGACGGTTATGTTAGAATCAGCCTGCTAGGGCCCTGGCAATCACGTTACCCGTATAGGCCACTAAGGCACGTTCATATGGCTTGGTTAGGCAGGGCTTTATATATGGGCTGAGGAAGAAGAAAAAGAGAAGAAGAAGAACGCTCGGTCACCCGAAGCTAATGCTTTCGCTTAATATTTGGTTTAGCAGCGTTGAACCCTTGTAATTTTTTTTTCATAGTTGGCAAGTTAATTGCTGGGTTGTTGCACGTTGCTAAAGGTAAACTTCAGCGATTATTCAATGCTCACAGATATCAAAGAAATTTGTATTAGACTTTCTTCTCAGCGTCACCGTTACGTGTTTCAAGAAGCACAATTTTGGAAACTTTCGTTTTCCCAAAAAGTAATTTTAAGCATAGCGCTCTGGGCCCCGCGATTCGCGCGGCTAGACAGCAAATTTTTTTACGGCCTACACTGTGCTTGATGTCGTCACAGTCGCGCAGGGATTATCGAGCAGAGGACGACAACGGCCCTACTGGGCGCGGCTTGTACGGTTTAGGGTCGCCCATACAATATTACGAGGTGCAACTGCCACGGGACAAGGCGATGGCGGCGCTACTTGGAAACAGCCTGGCACGACACAGGCACGGCCGACAGCTTGCTTGCAAACAGCATACATCTTAGAATCACTGCCTCGTAGTTTCAGCTCACACTTTAATGCATTCTTTTACAGCGATGAGTGGTAACTAGTGCTTTACTGTCGACTGAACGAGTTATTCCACGAAAAACAACACAATTATTTAATTACCACTGATTATACGAAAAAACAAACTACGCGACAAATTTATTTGTGCGATCCGGCACCCCCTTCACACCTGAGAATGCATGTGTGGTCAGAATATTTCAGGCTGTCCTGTTACAGCAAAGGATGGTTCTGAAAGAAGAGTTTACCCTCGCGAGTCTAGGTGATAACCGAAATCAGATGCTGTGTTTCTGCGCTTGTCGAAGCTAAACCGCCTGCCGCAGTCCGCTGGTGCAGGCACGGCAGATTATTTGTCATCCACCGTCGAAAACAAAAAAAAAACTAAAATCTGTTGATATTTTAAATATTTGGGGACTGGATAAATTTATGTAATAAAAACCTTACTGAAGATCGCGGATCTACAACGAGATGCTGGGGATAAATGCGATACATGTGAATTTCTACTTGCAGTTACCAACTGCCGATATGTCGCTCAACTCATCCGATCTCGTAGTCTAGCTCAGCTGCTAAGGCGTTGCCGGGATTACACCTTTCTTTTACTCTGGGACAGTTTGGTTGGCAATAAGGTTGTTCTACGAACAGACTATTCACTATAGCGATGAGCAATTGCGAAGCGCTGTCTACTGCGGCTTCGGTGTGAAACAGATTAGGGCTACCTCGGCGCAGCGCACGGCTAGAGCGCCGTTGTCCGCCGCTGTCGTGGGCAGCACCGTTGCGGTAAGCTAGCTTCGTTCAGTGCGGCAAGTTCGGCAATTCGTCGTCTACTTTCTTGATGCCGCTGGAGTCGGTCATATTGTTCGGTCAGCACCTCCACCAAGATGATACGAGGCACGCCGAGATATTAGGAGGCGATGGTACGTCGTAGCCGCTACAGTTCACCGTCAGGGACACACTCACAGGAGAACCAGACGTAGCTGCAGCGTCGTCTTTCTCCACTAGCCCAGCACTTCGTCATCGTCTCTTTCACTGCGTACCGTAACAATATTTTCATGTACCGCTTAGCATTTATTATGCCGAGCAACGATCATGAGAGGACGGAGCGGGCGGATTACATGCTGCGCTGTTGGGCTTGTACTCTCGAAGGTTGTATTTGTCGATCGGTACACTATAAGCAATGCCTATATGGTTTGTTGCTCTTGAAGCTTGATTTAGGTGTGCGAAGTGCACATAGTTAAAACTGCATGGCCAGCCTGCGTGCTTTAAACGTTTGCATATGGTCTCGGCTCCCCTTCTGTACCCTTGCGTAAACAAACATACACACCATCGCTGAGCTTCTTAAGGATAATCACGATCAGCAGGATGTTTACGTATGGCATGCAAGACGTCAACGAGAATTTCGATTTCACGCCGAGCGCAATCCTTTTCGTAAGATATTGAAGGCGTATAAAATTTCGTGAATGCTCATTTTTTATACATGCCACTATTTGCAAAAAGCGTTAGTTTTGGTCGTGTAGTATGGAGTAGAAAAAAACTGATAATAAATTGAAATAATGCCATTCGGTGGGGATGGCAAAATTTTATGTGGCAGCGGCACTGATGTCTAGACAACAATCCTACTCGCAGAGACGTGGATTTAGGTTCGATATCGGGCAAAAAATAGGCGATTTGTAGTACCGATCGGTCGCCCTCATATATGCCGGCCACTTGGATCGGGTCAGGGAGTGAATGAATGGCTTAAAAGTTCTAGGGAATTGATGCTTCATACGGCAATAATTTCGCCGCATTCAAGATTGCTCGCTCGTTTGGCCCTCATTGGCCATTCATGCCAAATATTGTTTGATTTTTTTACAATTTCATTCGAATGACTATAGTCCTAGCTGTCCCTGTCCCATAACATCCAGGACAACTCAATGATATCACACACGCTTCATATGGTGCAGCACGTGACTGTGATTGACGTTGGCACAACTCAGCAAAACGACAGCGGGTGCCTGCGGCGCGGCCGTACTCCTGTGTCGTCATCATGTGACGTCACGCAAGGCAGTGCTCTCGATTTCCTGCGCGGAATTTTCAATTTTCGTTGAAGTTTTTTGCTTATTTAAAACTATTGCTTGCGTGCTGTAAAAAATGTAATTGCGTACAGTGATGATCAAACCATTAAAATATAAATCAATTATTACCTCAGAGTGGTCCAAAAAGCGCCGTTTTTGCCTTTTAAAGCATAGATGAGCTCGTAAATGGGGAATACCGTAGCCCAGTCATGTTTCATCCAATTTTTGTCTTTTAACATCCATCGGAACTCCTTTTTTTCTCTAAATACGCAAGAATTTAAAGGGCGTCTGGAGTGGTTATAGAGTTCAACGAAATTAAAGGAGGCGAATGTGTGAAGACTAAGGTTAAATCCTGTCAAGCTGGTTCGCGCTAGCATTTAAATCGACGGCGTAATCGCTGAATAAACTATTTTAGCATTCAGGCTTCTCTGCAGTACACGCTGGTGAGTAGGGGCACCAATGAGGATGTCATCTGCAGAGGTGATGCAATTCCATAGCAGAAATCTTTGCTGTTAGGAAGGAGACCAACGCCACCGAAGATAAAGGTCGCGAGACGTTGTTCAGCTGCAACGGGTGACTCACAAGTAGAATTGGGCGAAAGCTGCTGAAATTGGAAACACCACCTATGGTGACGTTATCCTCTAATTTCAACGCACTGCTGCCGTGGCATAAAAAGAAGATTAAAAACTGCCGCAATATCAAGAGCATTTTGCGCCATAACTTTAAATGGCAGTGCTAAAACAACTTCGTGAGCTTCATCCACAAATTTCATATATTTATAGTGTGCATACTTCTGGGAATGGTCAATAAGTCATTTCAGCTTCCCTTTAAGAACAAAACATTCAAGCTAGGCTTACAGACATCATGCGAAAGAAGAACGAAGGCAGCGTTTCGTAATTTCATCATCATCATCATCATCGTCAGCCTGACGATACCCTTTGCAGGGCAAAGGCCTCTCCCATATTCCTTCACTTAACCCGGTCCTGTGCTAGCTGGATCCCCTTGACCACTGCGAAACGTCTTATTCTCATCCGCCCACCTAACTTTGTGCCGTCTCCTGCTACAGTTTTCCTCCCTTGGAATTCAGTTTGTTACCCTAAGCGACTACTGGTTATCCTATTTTCACACTATATATGTCCTGGCCATGCCCATTTCTTCTTGATTTCAACTAGAATGTCAGTAACTTGAGGTATTTCTTTGACCCACTCTTCACGATTCCTAACTTTTAACATTATCCCTACCATTTTTCGTTCCGTAGCGTTCTGAGTTGTTCTCAACTTAAGTAGAACCTTCTTTGTTAGCCTCCACGTTTCAGCCCCGTAGGTAAGTAAAGGTTAAATGCAACTGTTGGATACGTTCCTCTTGAGCGATAATGGTGAGCTGCTACTCATAATTTTCAAGCGCTTGCCAAATGCGCTCCATCCCAATCTTATTTTCCCCGTTACCTGTCTTTCATTATCCCAATCTGCGGTTACTACCGGTCCTACGTAGACATATTCATCTACGACTTCCGAGTTTCTCCACCTGTTCCAAAAATGCTATTCCTTCCCGAGGTTGTTGAACACTACCTTAGTCTTTTGCATATTTTTTTCGTGATTTATTTCATGATTATATTTAGTTAGGAGTTAACAGCGTGAAGAAAACGGCTACAGCCCGTACCTTAGGCAAAGCTGGTGGTTTGAGAAAAGCGCTTCTCCATATTGCCAGAGTTCTAGGTAGCGGGTGTTGAATAGTTCTCGAATATACTAATACCATGTGTTTAGAAACTGCCGCGAGGACCGCCCGTGTTCGTGTTCATGTTCCACTAATAGCGGTTAACGACGTTTTTTTTTTTCTCCAAATGACATTCTAGAGAACAGTGCGTGTTCTCATCCATGCGTACAAAGAAAGCAATAGAGAGATTTAGCTTGCCGGAGGCGTACTGATGTAGGCTTACACCGGTTTGCCGGACCCCTCCTGCGCACGTGCATTGAGGGGGGTGAGTGCAATCGCGGCCACTGCGCCTGAGTGAGAGGTGTCCTGTAAGCCGGTATACGGGTACGTCAGTACGTCTCCGGCAAGCTAAATCTCTCTAATATCTGTCTATTCATGGCATGAACGCCGACACTTGGGTACATTACTCCTCGCTCTAATTGCTTGGTGCTCATGAGAACAAAGTTATTTTGTGAAGGGTGACTTCCAAAGCAATGCGTGCAATTCTTAACAAATTTTACTGATTCAAAAAGTTGACAAACTTGTATAAAGCGCCTTTTCTTGTAAGAGCACCTCAATATGGTGGACAGTGTTTCAGGCATGATAGCCCGATTTCTATTTGTTATTTGGTAACGTACTCTACACAATATTATCGCTTTTTTTTCTGAACATCTGTTTTTCACTTTTTGTTTAGAAAGTAAGCAATGTCATCATAGGTATGTGCTCCCACGACCACCAGGAATTCATAAGAAGCAGTATAACAAATATTCCTTTCAGGTCTCGGCGGCCCTTGATCTCATACTTCTTATGGATCTCAACAACCACAACTGAGCACCACAGCTTGTGCAGAACACATATCTGCTGCACCTGGAAGACGACTCAGTTTGCCTCAACAAGAGGGCAAACACATCGCATGAATATTTGGCGACACAAACAAACAGAGCAACCTTCAAAGCTCTGTCAAATATTCATGGTGCTTTTTTTTTCTCAACTCATCTCCTTTTTTTGGGTTGTCGGTTATAGACGGGTTGGGGATGGACCCGCAGCAAGCGCGCGATGTTGCTCGAGCGAGTGCGCATCAAGCACAGAGATGTGGAACACTGGGTTAAGAACCAGTCAGTAGTGCCAATTAGAGGGAATAAGTCTACCTAGAAGAAACAAAGGCAGAACAGAGAAGAGGCTATTGTGTAGCAGCAAGTGCAAGTGATTATAGCCATTTAGGCGTATGAGAACTGCGGTATCCCACACAATAAAATAATGATTGCGTTTTGCGGAGAATAAGCTAGCCTTTGCCACGATACCTCTTAGTCAGGGCATCACACGGCGATTATAACCCAATGTTTACCCCCCCCCCCCCCCCCCCCGCTGCAAGAGGAGGCTATTCTACATGGTTGAACGGAGCCAGCTAGTTAAGCAGGCCCCTTCAGCGTTAAGGACTGTATAATCATATGGCGCATTCTCGCTTGAAATTGACGACAGTTAAAGACATTTACAATACCTGCTTTTCAGCCATTGCCACATTTCGTATTTAAGAGGTTTTATTGAAACTTTGGGATTGCGAATGGGGCTTCACTGAAAATAGCTTGCTCACCACAAAGCAAACTCTTGGGAAAAGCACTGACTTATGAAATTACAGGTTTCTAGCGCTACTGTGCGCAGCCAACGTGCAACCATCCCGGCCGCTTATTGCCAAACCCTATCCCGTAGGAGCACTCGAGCAGACGATGCTCTGGCTTGATACCTCTGAGAAACGCCACCTGTTGAGAAATTGCGGATATATTGTCTAAACGAATAATAACGCATTTAAAGGCCCCTGTTACCGTTGCTTTTGTGGTGCAATGGATTAACACCACGCACCTCTGCACTGATGCCAATGAAACATCTGTTCGACTTCTGTGTTGTAATTTTTTTTTGCAGAATTTTTTTTTTCAGTTGCTTTCTCCGTAATTATTCCCTGCCTTCAGTGGGCGTATGTTACCTTTAGGTTGCGTTCACTGACACATTCGTATGACAATGGTTTCCTCAACTTATTTATTTCCTGCCTTCAGTGAGGGCATGTTACCTTTAGGTTGCGTTCAGAGTCATTTTTTAGCAACAATCGCCGTTTACAGGGACTGCGTTATACTTTATGTTGCGTTCAAAGAGACCTTTCAGCAACAATCGCCGTAGCGTCGTCTGATCCAGTTCGCCTATGGGATATGGTTTGGCAATACGCATCCCGACCATATTCTGGAAGATTTGAAAATGTGCCATATAATTATGTTGGCAAGAAAAGAACGAAGTGCACACGACCAATTCTACCGGTATTCTGCCTCCTCTGGGAGCCTTTCCCAGTATTTTGCTGGTCTCTTTGCATCCGACCTTCAGATTCTACTCGGACGACTTATCACGGCAGTTTTTAGCAGTTATTCTTTGTCCTACGATGTTTTTTTTTTTCTTTGGGCTCGTTTCTGTAGCCACAATGTAAGTCGCAGAGATTTCGCAATTTCTCATACCTCAACGTTTGTATAAGTACGCTTAGTTTTTGTTATTAGGTACAGCTGTCTCCATTTCAATAAAACCGCTGACGCCTTAGCGACAGCACCTTTTTGGGAGCCCGGTCAGTGCGCACCTTCAATGCTACGCATGCACTACAGCCGAAAGGTCTCAAAGGTGTTCTATAATGAGAGACTACCCCATCTGTTCTTCGGGAGATTTCATCATTTCTTGTAGCAGTAACGTTTGACGATATCGAAAGAACGAGGTGTCTTTTAGGCCCCTATGTTGTCGACTACCAGAGCTAAATTTTTATCTCAATATATAAGCCTAGTCTCGCGGGTCCCTCATTGTGCCTCTATTTCGCTGAGCCTAAAAGAATAGATCCTTCTCTTCTGTCACAGCTACCCTTCGCTAAGACAGCGACTGCTAAAAATTCTAATCCAGCAATACGGTTTGCGCCTGTCATCTGTAGTCATTCTGCCCTTTGTGCAAATATGCTTGGGTACAGTAAAGGGCGTATCTGCTCTGCTATTTGATGTTTCTGCTTAGTTAAAAACTACTGCCTACATAATCTCTGTACGATTGCTTTTATTATTTCCAACACCTGAAGTCGCGGGATGCCATTCTCTAGCTTTAGCTATGTCTTACTGAGTGCGTTTTTCTTATTTTATTTTCCATTGTACCTACGATATGTTCTCTTTTATTTTACATTTATTCGTTTACAAATTGGCCTCTTCCACTAGCAAATTTTCCTGGGTAATTTGATTATAATTACAAGACATGCTGTATAAAGCGGGCTGCAATTGAGTTCTATGCCGCTACAGTAAATATATGTGCGCAATGGGAACTATAGGCACTCTAAAGCAATTAAGGACGGACGTTGCGGCAAGCACCCTTACACCGCAGCAACTCCGCGCGTCGGAAAGCCTAGTAAAGAACAGAACCGTTCTATATTCTGTTATAAAGTTTTGTTATACCAACGTAAAAAAATGAGATTAAAATCTACGCGTTACTTCTATTACTCGTAGAAACCATAACTTAACAAGGGACATAAACATTAAAAAGATTAATAAAGTCCCTATGACCGAGGGCTGAAGTTTAGTGCAGAAACTAAAATTTTGTAAGCATGCCGTGGTTTCTTCATGATTTCTTTGTTTTGCAGCTGTACTATAAAAGCTCTTCCTTACTGAAAACTTTACGCCACCTTCTCTTGTGCCACAAGTAATGCATATTGTAGAAGGATAAAATATTGATTTTTTGATAATTTGGAGACAATCTACCTAAAAACTATGAAATAAAATCATGTGACTAGCTTAGACAATCTGCAGTTTCAAGAAATCACTGGAGCACGACGAGAGTCGGTACGTCACACTTCTTTGTCAGTCTCACGGCTGCCCTACTTGGTGGTCACATGCTGTCATATCTTCATCCCGTACTGCAAATCCTCGCGGTTATCAAAAGAAAGTTTATTCTTTCTGCAGTTTCTTGTGAAGTGGATAATAACTGAATGTAAGTTTTGTTTTTTTCAGGGACTTAACAGTGGCTACCACTACGTCGTAATTTATTAGGACGTCACTCTGTGAACAGGGGCACTCAATCATAGAGAAAAACTGAACATTATTCACATATTTACGGCCGCTGAAAACGTGACTGAATGTTTTGTGGGCTTGAACAAACCTGCCAGCGTGCCATTGTTCTCTCATTTATACTTGGAACATGCGGTCATGTGAAATAGCTCTGACGGATGAGATAAGTATGTGTATAGAATGAGACTTAGCCGAACGGCTAAATAAGACGCCGAAATCACACAATAATAATTGAATCGCTATGATAATTATTGTCGTTTTATGGCCGATGACTAACCGCAGTAATATTTCGCTTATCTATTATCTCCTTGATGAGAAATGAGGCAACTTAGTTCCCGTAGGCTGAAGCAACAAATCGTGTGGCATGTTGCCACAAATATACTTACTGACGGGTAGTCACAGGATACCAAAATGTATCGGAAGGAATGTTGCACAGCCCTAATTTAGCATAGGTAAATATTCTTGCATTGACGTTTAGAATAGGACATTTTCTAAACCTAAACCTTGTTCAAAGCTTGAAGGCTGCATTTATTGCTTCATGGCTTAAACCAATATTGCAGCATCTGAACGAGCTCGGATGCAATTTCATTGCAGACAACCTTGTGGTGCTTCTCAAACGGATCATTTGTGCGTATTTTTATGCATGAAAAAAGATTCTAACAACAGCATTTCAAGCACAAATGAATCATGTATATGCTCATGTCTCAACGTTCATAGCCCCGGCATTAAGCATGCAGGTTCTCTATAAATAATAGTTGTGACATTATATTAAAATATTAGGTTTTGGTCGCATAAATTTTTCTTTGAACATACGAAGTCTTTACCACTCATTTTAGGCCTAAAGCGTTAGTTTATCAAAGTAAGCGCGGGACCATGGATAATAAACAGGCAGAAAAAATTGGCGTCGGTCACCGGTCCATTGCACTGGCACAGGGTGACCCTTATGAAGCAGCTATGCCTAACACTCCTTTAATTATCCTAAAAGTGCATTTTCGCGAAAAAAAAATAAATGCATATTTCTGACAAGCATGCATCGAATGCCACTTGCGAGTGGAGAAAATTTGCAACAGGAAGGCGAACCTTTCAGCATATTTATGCTTCGAGCCATTGAGTTACGCACATCGTATACGTCAATAAGGGTGCAATCTTGTTACCCTCTCAGTTGGGTAAAGGAATTATACTCTCTTCGGAGGCAATTTTCAAATCCTTAATATAAAGAATTCAAAATAAATCAGCAGTTGCTCCTTCTTGTGTCGTGAACAAGGCGTTATACGCAATATGCCAAAGAAAGGAAATATGTGCTCTGTGAGCAATATATCGCAGTCCAAACGTGGCGTGCCATTGCAAAGTTCGGTGAAAAAGCGCTTCATAAGAAAATAAAGTGATGTGTGAAAAAATGTAATTAGCCTCAGTCGATAGCACTATCATGCACGAATGTTTGTATGAAGAGGTTTTACTGGAATAATCGCATAAGTAAATGCTAAAGGAGTCGGCCTACAGCCGTCAACAGTTAATGGCGCTTATTTCGCAAGAAGGTTTTTGTTGCATAACGCACAATTTACTCTTCGAATCAAGAAACCATCAGCGGTATTGGTAATTAAATATTTTATTCGCTCATTGCCTCCTCTGCAGAGATCAGCTATTCTATTTAATGGCTTATAACAATACGTCATCTGCTCTGTGTATCATGGGTAGAGCGAGAGAAAGATGGCTTGCGCACAGTGAAATTCACTGAACCATTGCGGAAGAGGAGCCTCACTTCGCAAGCCGAGCCAACGTTTCGACACAGTTTACTGCTCTTCGTCTACATGTACACAAGTCGACGCATTGTCGAATGTTGGCCCAACTTGCGAATCGGGGCTCCCCCTCAACCATGGTTTAGTTCGTTTCATATCATCTGCTCTACGTATTGTATTGAACGTACACGTCTTTGGTTTGTGATCAATACTGCTCCCTACATCCTTGCCCGTACGCTCTGGATGTAGGCACTGGAAAAATAAATAAATAAATAAATAAATAAATAAATAAATAAATAAATAAATAAATAAATAAATAAATAAATAAATAAATAAATAAATAAATAAATAAATAAAGCATCAGCACATATATGTCAGGGATCTGCGGAAGATCAAGATCGTTCATGTAAGTTACTTGGCTTTATCTTCAGGCGTAATAGGACAACAGCCCCATTCGAGAGGAAAGCAAGCGGGGTTGACAAACACTTGCCGGCTGCTACTGGCCATGGCTGGCATGCAGAAAAGTGAACTGCTATCTGCCACTTACTATATTTGTCAAGTGGAAAGGTGCGATGTATACCTCTTTTAATTTAAATACCTCTATGTATTCAAAAAGAGAGCAGAGGCAGACCAGGAGACGGCAGCCAGGCGAAGAACTATGTAACCTGCTAAGGTTGGTATTTACAAGAAATATCTATACTTCACCTGTCCAACTTAGGGCATGGCAAAGAGAATAAAGGGAAGTCGAGCTCTCCGCATTTAATAGAGAGTGTGAAGAGACCGAAAGCAGCTGCCGCGGCATGAATTGTGTCATCGTCCAAGCTTGCTTGACAGTGAGGATAGCAAGGCGCCCTACTTTGGTTTGGTTTTATTTGGTTTAAACTACCGAGGTGACTCGGGCTATGAGCGACACCGTAATGGAAGGCTCCAGAAATATCGATCGCCTATGAATTTTAACGTGCACTGACATTGCATTGTACACTGATGCCTTGCTTTTCGCGCCCTCGTGGATAAGTGTCTGCAGGGGCCGCGATTCCACCCTGCATCACTGGGCACCACAGCAGAGCGCTTTAAACACTGCGTCACCACGGCGAGTTAGAAAGGAGGAATAATGGCCTTAAAGAATTATATTTCAGTTAGTTTCGCTGCTAAGGCAAAGTTGCTTACAGAAAATAACACCCAATACATTAGCATGAAAGAGTTGGTGCGCTACGAGAAAGCAAGAGATTATATGCAACAATGCGAGAATTAGAGTTCAGGACGTCCGCGCGTATGCCCTGAAGTTGGACTTCATTGCTACATCCGTAGACAAGCCATACTTCCGACGTCTCAAGGCGGAACATCCTCTCATCATAAAAGCATTTGTTATACTGGCGTTTTATAACCAGCTACACCCTATTACCGAAGGGACAATCGTTTTATCTGTAATCTACCATCAAATTTTCAGTTGTCGATGGAAGTACATACATGGAATTTCGCGCTTACTTGCGAGGTACTTTAAGGTCTGAAAATTTAACGTCGTTCACATCGCAATCGTTATGTCTATCTACCTAACTGTGTCCATTGCGAGCAAGAGGCCAACACCATATTCCTCCCAGAACCAAGTGCAAAGTTCATTGTGATTAACTTAAGTCTTCGAACTATTTAGTCTCATCCGCCCATGTAACCCTGCGACATCTGCTACGCTCCTCGTAGACAAAATAAGGCAAGGCAAGGCAAGGTATGAAGTGTCAGCGTTTAATCTGATGGAGAAAACCCAAGCGCGCGCCAGAGCCGGCGCCGCGGGACGATGATGATGGTATGTACAAGAGGAAGAAGATCATGGTATGTACAAATGAAAGAAGATCCGTAGAGAGCTCACCCAATCTGTCCGGGCGGTCGGAAGCGGCCAGCCTGGCCGCTCCTAACCAACCGATGTACCGCGGCGCACAAACGGCTTCAAGCGAGATACATGAACAATTTCAGCTCCACGGTGGCGTCGGTCAGCTGGGGAGTCAACAGGTGTGACTTGGTAGTTTACTGGGGAAGTTTGGTTGATTACCTTGTAGGGACCAAGATAGCGGTGCTGAAATTTATCACTAAGGCCAGGGGTGCGCAGTGGTGTATAGAGCAGTACTTCGTCACCAGGACGAAAAGAGACGACGCGATGCTTCGAATCGTAGCGACTCTTGCGGTCTTGCTGGCACGCTTCTGCGTTGAGGCGGGCAAGATGACGGCATCTGGCCACACGGGATAAGAACTGGGCTGATAATGATGAGGAGTAGTCGGGCGTAGAATAGAAGGAAGTGTCGAGGATTGTAGTAGGAGGACGGCCGAAAACGAGGAAAAATGGGGAGTAACCGGTAGTCCGCTGTACTGCAGTATTATAGGCGAATGTGACGAATGGTAGAACAGTATCCCAATTTCGATGATCCGGTGTGATGTACATGGATAGCATATCCGATAGGGTGCGGTGAAAACGCTCAGTCAGACCGTTAGTCTGGGGATGGTAGCTTGAGGTTGTCTTATGGAGGGTCGATGACGCACGAAGAACTTAGGATACGACTGTCGATAAGAAGGCCGTCCCGCGGTCACTTAGAAGCACCCGAGGAGCGCCATGACGCAATACAATTGACCTCAAAAAGAAATTAGCTACCTCTTCAGCGGAGCCAGTCGGTACAGGGGCCGTCTCAGCATAGCGTGTAAGGTGGTCGACAGCTGTTATAATCCAATGGTTACCACCATTGGAGAGAGGTAGGGGACCATATAAGTCGATGCCGACTACGTCGAATGGTGTGGCGGGACAGGGAAGGGGCTGTAGAAGACCAGCGGGGGAAGAAGTCGGCCGCTTGCGACGTTGGCACAGGTGGCAGGAAGCAACGTATTTAGCTACGGTGGTAGACAGGCCAGGCCAAAAGAATCGTATTTTTACGCGGTCGTATGTTTTGTTAAAACCAAGGTGACCTGCCGTAGCGTCATTGTGGAAAGCCGCTAATATACGTGGGCGAAGCACACGCGGTACGACTGGGAGCCAGCGGGTTCCATCAGGATAATACACGTAGCGGCGTAGTATGCCATCTTCAAGCTTGAAATTGCGAAGCTGTCGGCGAAGCCTAGCGTTGGGTGGGCTCGAAGCGCCGATAAGGCGGTCGATGATGGGCCGACAGTAGGCATCAGCTAATTACTGTGAGCGGAGAGCGTGCTTGTTCTCAGAGTCGTCAAAGGAAACTGCCGTAATATGCGTCAGTGGAAGCGATGATCGGCTGTGGTCAGAGGTGGAAATGCATTAAGAAAAACAGCAGGCTGATTCCGAAACCGGGCAGCGAGAAAGAGCGTCGGCGTCTTGGTGTTGGCGGCCCGATTTATAAACGACGTCGAAATGGTATTCTTGCAGGCGTAGAATCCAGCGGCCAAGTCTGCCTGTCAAATTTTTCAGCGAAGATAACCAGCAAAGAGCATGGTGATCGGTCACAACTGTGAAATGCCGACCATATAGGTAAGGGCGAAACTTTTGAACAGCCCAGACGACGGCGAGACATTCCTGCTCGGTAATGGTGTAGTTTTTCTCAGCTGGAGTCATGGTCCGACTGGCGAAGACAATCACTTTCTCACGTGAAGTTGCATCGCACTGCAGAAGTACAGCGCCAAGACCGTGACCACTGGCATCAGTGGGCAGGATGGTAGGAGCGCTGTCGCTGAAGTGGCCAAGAACTGGATCTGATGTGAGGGCGTGCTTTAGGTCGTTAAAAGCAGTGTTGCATTGTTCAGTCCATACGAAAGGGCTGCGCGCTTTAAGTAGTTCATGAAGTGGCGCAGCAATAGTTGCAAAATGTCTTATAAATCGCCGGAAATAGGACGCCAGGAAACTGCGCAAATCTGTAGTCCGTTGCGGACGAGGAAAGTTCAAGACCGCGGTTATTTTTTCAGGGTCTGGGCGAATACCGTCATGGCTAACCAGATGTCCTAATATTTTAATTTCCTTCTCTGAAAAGTGGCACTTCTTGGTGTTGAACTGAAGGCCCGCTGAAGCAAGACACGTGAGGATTTCATTCAGGCGCGTGAGATGGTAAGTAAAAGTTGACGAAAAGATAACAATGTCATCCAAGTAACATAAACAGGCTCTCCATTTGAGACCACGAAGTACAGTATCGATCATTTTTTCAAATGTTGCGGGTGCGTTACAAAGGGCGAAGGGCATAACATTAAACTCGTAAAGTCCGTAGGGAGTTGCGAAAGCGGTTTTTTCTTTGTCGTCCTCATGCATAGGTATTTGCCAATAACCTGAGCGGAGGTCCAATGTCGAGAAATATTCGGCACCTTGGAGAGAGTCAAGGGCATCATCAATACGCGGCATCGGGTAGACGTCTTTGCGGGTAATTTTGTTGAGTGCGCGATAATCAACACAAAATCGTACCGATCCGTCCTTTTTTTAACTAATACTACTGGGGAGGACCATGGGCTTGTTGATGGACGAATAATATCGCGACGGAGCATGTCATTGACATTTTCTTCAATTACTTTTCTTTCCGAGAGAGAAACTCGATAAGGTCGTCGGCGTACAATTGAGTTACCTTCGGTAAGGATGCGGTGATGTGCAACACTAGTCCGTCCGAGTGGTGGGGAAGTGGCATCAAAAATGGCTTGGTGGGCTTGAAGCAATTGCAGCAATTCTTGTCGTTGGTGCGGCATGAGGTTCAGATTGATTGTCTTCGACAGCATGGAAAGAGAGACTTGCGATGAATCACGTTGCGGAGGTAGCGGGGCAGTGAGCACCATCATGGATATAGGGTGAGCATCCACTATGCATGGCAGGGAAGTTCCTTTAGTCAGCACGAGGGATTCACGGGAAGTGTTCGTGGCAGCTACTATTGCTGAGCTGCTGCGGAATCGTACAAGACTTGATGGGAAGGCGATTCCACGTACAAGATGACGATGAGATGGCGCGATGCGTACATCCCCGTCACTGTTGTGTTCGGAAACAACGGTAATAAATGTTTCGCACTGTGGAGGCAATACGGTATCAGCTGCGGCAATGAGGAAATGATGCCGTGCAGATATGTCAGATGAAAAATCACTGTCTGTCGTATGGATGACACGGTCGCCACAAGAAATTAACGCTGAAGTGGTTGACAAAAAATCCCATCCCAAAATCATCAAATGCGCACACGGTGAAAGCACAGCAAACTGCACATGGTGGCGGACGCCGTCTATAACAACTCGAACTGTACATTTTGCTGAAGGGTGCAGAGGGACGCCATTTGCTCCACGAAGTTCAGGTCCATCATATGGTGTCGTTACTTTCCGCAAACGGTGGCATAAATCAGCATGAATAACAGAAAGTGCAGCTCCTGTGTCAATCAAAGCTTCGACCGGGAATCCTTCAGCTAAAACGGAAATCATATTGTACGGGCGATGAGGAGGACTTTTTGTAAGTTCGCAAAGTGCAGTTTCTCCTCCGGAAACTGCATCGCTTAGTTTTCCGAATTACGGACAGGAACATTTGTTGCTGGCCGAAGTGGCGAAATAGCGGCGGTATGTGGAAGGGGACCGTCGTCGGGATACATGAGCCCCACTTGGTTCAGACGAGGATACCGGCGGTGGAGATAATCAACGAGGTTGGTTGGGAATTGGTCGTCGCTGATAATATGCAGGTATGTCACTTTCGAAGGCATCATAACCACGTCGCTCGTTATGAATGCGTCGGCGACAAAAGCGAGATATATGTCCTCGAATTCCACAATAATAGCACACTGGGCGAGAGGGGCGCCAAGGTGCGTAATAGAGTGGCGTCGGTTGAGGCGTCGTCATGGCGTTGATGTGGTTGTAGGGGGGTGCTTGGGGTGGGGGAACAAAAGTAGGAGGGAATGCAGCGACGTGAGCGTAAGTCGGTGCTGGGCGAGGTGCAGGAGGATCAGGTGTGACAGGGTGGTTGATAGTGGCCAACTCTTCTTTAATGATGTGGCGGAGGCCGGCGTCGTTAGAAGGAGGAGATGAATGATCGCACCCGTGCCGGCAGAAAGGGCTGAGGGCTTGGAGCTCCTCGCGGATTATCGCTCGAATCATGGCTCGTAGATCGAGGTCAGTAGAGGTCGGGGCAGTAGTTAAGCCGGGCTGCAATCGGGAGGACTTTAGCTGGTCGAGGCGTTGGCAGGTCGTTATAATGGAATCAACACTTGATGGATTTTGGGCAACTAGGGTGGTATAAGCCATTGAATTGATTCCCTTCAAGACATGGTGTACACGTTCAGATTCCGGCATGGTGGGACTGATACGCCGACAGAGTGCCAGCACGGCCTCTATGTATGTCGCATAGGACTCATCGGGACCTTGACGGCGGGTAGCGAGCTTGTTCCTTGCGATCTCCGTCCGAACAGCCGGGTCGGCGAAGTACTGTCGGAACTGCTGCTTGAAGGTGGGCCAGTTTGTGGTGTGGGGCTCGCGGTTAATAAACCAATTTCTGGCGACCTCAATGAGGTAGAAAAATACGTTCAAAAATTTCAAAGCATCATCCCACCGGTTGTAGGCACTGCAGCGTTCATAAGTGTCAAGCCAGTCATCGACGTCTTCGTCGCGACGACCAGCGAACAGCGGCGGGTCGCGTTGTCGTGTGGGCACCATCGGAGACGGCGGTGTAGCCGAGGTAGAGGGTCCGGCCGGGTCGGGACTGCTCTCGGTTGACATGACGATGGTAGTTGTTAAACGGCGACCGGAACGTAGCTCCAGCGAGAGGCAGGACACAAGGCAGCAAGGGGATCAAATTTCACCTCCACCACTTGTGAAAGAAGGCCAGGTCCAGACGGCAAGGTCGTGAAGGCAAGGCAAGGTATGCCGTGTCAGCGTTTAATCTGATGAAGAAAACCCAAGCGCGCGCCAGAGCCGGCGCCGCGGGACGATGATGATGGTATGTACAAGAGGAAGAAGATCATGGTATGTACAAATGAAAGAAGATCCGTAGAGAGCTCACAATATGTTAAATTAGAAAACAAGTATTACTTTATAAGAGCATAACGTAGCCCCTTCCCCCCCCCCCTATGCCCCATGCCCATTTCCTTGTTTTTGTATTCAATACATAATTTACTATCGAATGCTCTCTAATACACTTTCCCCGCTTCCTGCCTATTAACGGTAAACGCATAATTCCCCTTTGCATAGTTATAATCAGTTCACGTCGGATCCCTTTATCTAGTACTTACGTTTCTCCCTTAGACGCGAGTGCCGGTAATCCAATTCTTATACACTTTTCATTTTGGTGTACTGTCGAAATGCCATTGATAATTTCAGAGCACCTCCCAAGGCGGAGATTAAATTCCTCCCCATCGGCCCTCATTTTTTCAAGACATTTTATTAAGTACGACAATTAAGACTTTATTTTCAGATCGATTCCATTCTCCCCTTCTAGACATGCGTTAAGCATTGCCTGCGCTATGCTCAAGTTTCAGCTGTGGCAAAATGCTTCCATATACAGTCATTTAAATTTTATTCAGTAAGGATATTTTTTTGTCACATTTCATTCAATATACTTTTGTGAAGTTTATGCACACGAATTGTATAGTAAGAGGCAATTGTTTTTTGCTGAGTAGAGGGCAGTTAAGGAACCGTTATCTAAAAAAATTTGATCGATCTACTTTTTTAATTTGTTTCTTTCAAAAGCACTCGATTATATTACCCACTTGAACGCCTCCAACAGTAAAGAGGAGTTTAGTTCACAAATATACCAATGAACACCGTTGCTCGCGATACTGAGCTTGAAAAACGAGCGCGCTATCTTCTACCTGCAGCCATGCATGTCTCAAACGGTATTCGTGTGCCTGGTATCTTCACATTAGTCACGGAAATGCTTCAGCGCTATAACGGACGTAGGCATTGTTTTCATTTTATTAAAGTGAAGCGACTTCATCATTGTGTGGAGAGTTAAAGGCAATATAAAAAGCTTTCAATACCCTATTCCGAAACGCCTAGGGTGAGATCTATGATGGAAATTCTGAAGCTTAAGTGTCTAGTTCGCCTTTGATCAAAATACCGTTTAATGCCAAGCTATAATGTCAAGACCTAAACTACAATTCTTACTTTTTTTAATTCACCTTCCTAAATGAGCCCACGTTAGTATGCTCCTATTTTGGACAAATATTTCCAGCTTAGTCAAAGATTCATAGTCATAGTCACCTACGTCGTCTTTTTGTTGTGCAGGTGCTGGCGCTTACGCTCATTGCCTTTAGGTTCGTCGGCTGGCTGTTATGCTGGCGTGAGACGGCCTGATGGCGGTTTCCTTGACCTAGTTCCATCACTCCCTTGCCCCTGGAAAGCTGACTCCGGAGCTTGGCTCGGCACCTCTGACGAATTCGGACCTACTGGCCCGCTCGAGCCTGCCCAGTGCCCTCTTCGACCAGGCTCACGTTTGCCTGCCAGCGACAGTTGCACCGACTCTGGCTTCCAACTGTCCCCGACTACAGCACATGTGCCACCAAACCCGCCTACCCTCCCCCCAAAAGAAGATAGCCGGCATGATAACGTCACCTGAGCGCTCTTGCTACTTAAAGAGAGCCTCATCGCCCATCGCGCTTAATGGGCTCGGCAGCACTACAGCGATGACCACGGCCACTCACCTACGTCGTCTTTTTGTTGTGCAGGTAAATCGTCAATTATCGCTATTTCCGCGGCGTACCAGTTATGTGGCGTTGCTTGTGCTGCCGAGCCCTCAGTGTTGTTTTGCAATTGCCTCCGATTGCCTCGGTCCCGTCCGTCAACTACTTATATTGGCGGGTGATATTGAATTAAACCCCGGTCCTAACACCCGCTCTGCTTCGCAAGAACCTAACGAGGTTATGGTAGCCTTAAATGAAATTCGGTCTGGGCAAGCAGCTTTGCTTGAAGAGATGAAAACAATTCGTGAAGCGGTAACCCGGAACGATGTAGCACTGGGTGACATCAGATCGAGATTAACGAAAATTGAAGAAGATTGTACATCGTTCGCCACAATTAAGGGAGATATCTCCGATGTTGGGGAGCTTGCAGAGCATAATGCGGAGGAGGTATCGGCCATTATGTCCAAGCTGGTTGTCTCTGAAGATAGAGCACGCCGTTGCAATTTACTATTTTTCGGCTTTAAAGACACACACCCAAAAACTTGGGCTGAATCTGAACGTTTGGTTATTGAACTGTGTAAAGACAAGCAAGATGTAACTTTGAATTCCATGGATATTGAAAGAGCCCATAGACTAGGAAGGTTTGATGATAACAAAAAAAGGCAAAATCATAGTTAATTTAGCGCATTTAAAAACCAAAGAAAACGTTCTTTCTTCTGCTAACAAACTCAAAAACACTGTTTTCAGTATTTCTGAAGATTTTTCTAAACATACAGTTCTCGTCAGGAAGCAGCTAGTGGCATTCGGGAAATCGCAAAAGGAAAATTTTAAACTTCGCCACAATAAGCTCATCATCGGTCGCACCACTTACACTTATGACCATGCTTCAAAGAAAGTCGTTCCCTGCACTCCTTAGCTAATACATAAACCTTCCCAGAAGTCAGATCATCGCCCCTTGTCCATTCTTTACACTAACATCCGTAGCCTCCTACCTAAGCTGGACACCCTTGAAAGTCTCGTACCAACGACAGAATGCGGCATATTGGTCCTAACCGAAACATGGCTAAACTCGTATATAGCAGACTCTGAGATACATTCTGTCTTCCCCGATTTCAATATCTTTCGACGTGATAGGATGAACTGGCGAGGAGGCGGTGTGCTTATCGCTACTCATCATTCATACGGTTGCTTGAGATCAAACATTCATCTCCTCTTGAATTACTCTTGATCCAGTGCAATGCTACTTACCACCCCAGTTATCATCGGCGTTTGCTACCGACCTTCTGATTTCAAGGATTCCTTTGTTGCCCACTTTCATGAAGCGCTTCGCGTCATAACTGCTTCACATCAACACACTCCCATTATCCTCTATGGCGACTTCCATTCATCACTTGGTCTGACCTCCCTTCGACTACATCCAAAGATAACATCGAAAGCGACTTGGTTAACACTTCCTAACCTTTGGTTTGTCTCAGCTAGTGTCAAACCCTACCAGGCAGAGAGATCATTGTTCCAACATCCTCGATCTCGTTCTAACTTCTCACCCTGATAATGTTTCACTGCCACTCCATTTGCCTGGGCTTAGTGACCACTCTGTAATCCTAACGACATTTTCATGTCAACTATGATGCCCCCAAAAAAGCAAAAAAAAAACACTAACACTCTACGACAAAGGCAATTACGCTGCCATCAACACTGCCCTCTCCGACTTTTAGGCCCACCACGCCATAAATGTTTCAAACCGTTATGTTGAAAGCAACTGGTCACTTTTCAAACTCAAAATACATGAACTAATAAAGAAGCACATACCCGCTATCACTATAACCGAAAAAACATCATCTCTGTGGTTTAATAAGGAGTTGAAGTGCCTCAACAACAAAAAGAAAAGACTGTTTCAATCGGCGAAACGCTTGAACACCGCTTTCGCGTGGAGGAAATATAATTGTGCCGGAAAAGCATTCTTATCTCTAGCCAGCCAAACCAAACGTTCCTTTTTTTTTCTACAGTATTCCGTCCATGCTGCGTGCCAACCACAAGAAGTTTTGGAACACTATTAACCCTACACGCCCCGTGCCACTAACGTTACTCGACGGAGACAATAACCCCATTCCAGAACACGCTGTTAGTTGCACTCTTAACACCTTTTTTAGCTCAGGTTTTACTAAAAAACCCAATACCATACTGCCAAACTTCCCTGTATTAGATCACCCAGCCCTGCAAGACATTTTGTTCGATATTAACGCAATAATGAAATTAATTTAGGCATTGAAAGTCACATCTTCATCTGGTATTATTGGCCTAAACTCAAAAGTCTTAAATAATACTAAAAATGTTGTTAGTGTCTTTTTATGCCCCCTTTTCGAACAGTCCTTGTCATCAGGTGTACTTCTGCGAGACTGAAAAATCGGTAAGATCGTCCCAGTCCCCAAAAAAGGTCTATCTTCTTAATAAAGAAACCACCGTCCCATTTCTCTCACAAGTGTCTGTTCGAAGTTAATGGAACATGTTATTTATTCACACATAGTCAAATTTCTTGTTTCGGTCCATTTTTTTCACCCTAACCAGCATGGCTTCATAAAACGACTTTCCTGTGATTCCCAACTAGCCCTTTTTATTAACGACCATAGTTCTAAGCTTGACCTAAATATTTCTGTTGATGCGCTCTTACTAGACTTTGAAAAGGCTTTTGATAAAGTTCCGCATTAACGATTACTGCTAAAACTCTCGCGCCTAAACCTTAACCATTTGGTGATGGAATGGCTTTGAAACTTCTTGAATAACAGAGAACAATTCGTCTATGCTAATAAATACTCTTCCCCTCGTTGTCCAGTCACCTCGGTTGTCCCTCAAGGTACCGTTCTTGGACCCTTGCTCTTCCTCATTTACATTAACGATCTTCCGTCTAACATCACCTCTACCATTCGTTTATTCGCTGACGATTGTGTAATTTAACGCCCGATTTCTAACTGCGCTGACGCCGACATCCTTCAAAAAGATCTTGTAGAAATATAAACTTGCTGTAAGGATTGGTTAATGTCTTTTAATATTACTAAAACATGCTTGATCACTTTTCATCGCAGGCATTCCCACATTCCACACAAATATGTTCTTTTTCATTGTGAAGGGTCTCCCGTTTCCACATGTAAGTATTTAAACATTAGCCTAACACATAGCCTAAATTGGTCCTTACATATAAGTAATATCGCTAATAACGCTAATCGCACTCTGGGGTGTTTGCGTCGTAATCTTCATTTTGCTACCCCTTCTATTAAATTGTTAGCATACCTAACTTTCGTCCGGCTTAAATTAGAATTCGCTTCATCAGTATGGGACACTCATCAAGCTAACCTATCGTTAACTCTAGAAAAAATTCAAAATCGCCGAATCCGCTTCATATATTCAGATTACACATACCATACTAGCGTGTCTGCTTTAAAAGCACGAGCCTCACTACCTCATCTTGAATCACGGCGAAAAATGTTTAAATTGTGCCTTTTTCACAAGTTTTGTCATTCATCTCTTGGAGCATCAGTCCTATCACCAGCTCATCGTCTCTCCAGTCGAATTCACCACCACAAGACCGTCTACCCTCCCCCTGCTAAAACGTCTTCTCATCTCCGATAATTTTATGTGAAATCAGCTATGGACTGGAACGATCTGCCGCCGGAAGCCGCCACCTTATCAACCCCATCCATTTCAAGAAAAAGATCGAAACCATAATTTTTTAACTGTCATGCCCATAACAGGGGCCTTTGAGGTTCAATAAATAAATAAATAAATAAATAAATAAATAAATAAATAAATAAATAAATAAATAAATAAATAAATAAATAAATAAATAAATGAATAAATAAATAAATAAATTCCTCTTTTATAAGCTGCCCGTTGTATTTTTGAACTGTTTATGGGAAAATCTGCATTCAATAATTTTAAACACTCGGTACAATAGAAGAGAATATTCTGCGCTTTTATTTATCACAAGATTGAAGATGCGGCTACCATGTCAGCCAATTATTCTCAGGAAACCATGCTCGTCCTTCAATAAGCCAAAGTATAATGCTCATAGGAGTTGTTTACCGATGAATATGTTGAAATGTTGTTAATTATGCAAAACTATTCCTCGGCCTAATCTGGCAGTGACCTCTCGGAAAGCCGTATTCAAATACTTTACTGCACAAAGAAAGAATGCTACAACTTGCAAATAGCGTATGCCGCTTCTGAGTGCCTTTGATTACGCATTCTAAGACAGATAGCTCCTGGTAAAAGCGCCAACAGTAAACTAGGAATTTACATCAAAAGAAATAATAATGTGCCATGGACTGATGCACTGATTAATATAAAAGTACGATTTCAAAAACAGATGTTCTATTAATGGATTAGCGAGGTAGAGGCTTTGAAACACTAAGCCACATAACCCTAAGGTATCTGATGGATGTAAAAATTATTTATTTGGTAGATATGTGAGACCTATTTGTATATTTAAACTTCACTTCTCGAATTGGAATATGCTGAATATATAATTGACTAGTGACTGTCTTATAAGTCAAAATGTGAGGTACTTTGATATCTAGGTCCTTTGAGTTTATAGTGACATTTTAATATAGAGGGTATAATACTACATGGAGTGCTGAATACTCTTCCACAACATATTATGAGCTAGGTTAGCTTGAGAAGCTGTTCGAAAAGGAGGTGAAACATCACGCCAGCATCTAGTGAAAACCATGGTCAGTCTGCATAGTTCGAAGGATGTAACAGAAACTTGTTGTCAGGATTCCCCCAAGTGCGAATATTTTGTAGAAAAAGCTAAAATGTCTGGTATTTCACTGAAACAAGGAAGACGTAGTTTATATGTGACATTGTAGAAAGTACCCTAGGGACCATTCACTAATTTTGCGACCATCTCTGCATTGGACACTTCCCATCATTTTCACTTCTTTCGCATAATATTAAACATCTACAATATTAGATATCAGATAATATGTCTTAGCACTGTATCTTCTTTTTGCAGTTGAAACATTTTAATGGTATAAGGGCTGATTAAAGCATGCTTAAGTTAGTTTTATATCATTTCATCTCCTATGTGTTATCGAGCTTTAGAACTCAAAGCAGGTACAACGCGAGTCGTTTTCTTGATTGTATTTCTTGCCCGCCCGTCGGTCCATAGCGACCAAAAAGCTTGAATCCAATCGGATGCTTGAAACTGCCAGAGAAGCCAACGCTTTCACTAGGGCCAGTAGGCCAGGTGAGAGCGGGCTTACTTTCACTTGAAAGCTAAAGAACACACGGAACACGACCAAAACAACCGTCGACTTTCAACGTGACGCCCGGTTAGTTATTTTGCCCAGTAGTTGCAGTACGCACGCAGCACGCAGCGCACATCAGCGCCGCGCGACGCAGTGTACTGCTGCATCCTGCACCGAGCACAATGCCAGCATGGTGAGCAAAACACGACACCAAAACGGATAAGGCATGTTTCATGTGCTAGTGCTGTATCTTGCATCTAAAACTGGTGCATCTCCCAATCTCGCTTGCTATACCCCTGTTAATTTTATGCATACTTTCAGATCTCGGTCATTAGGGCTTTCCACCACCTTGACCAACCTTCTGACTCACACAATCGGCTAACATTATCAAGCGAACAGCAACCTGCTTACAGTTCGCTCCGCGCCTGCTTCAGCGGCGACGGGTAGGTTTAGCTTGGTTTCTCGCTGGTTTCGAAGTGCGTGCAGCACCGAAATGAAAAAAAAAAAGAAAAAAAGAAAACAGATGGTAGTTGCTTTAGCTTCATGTTGCCAGTGTATTCCACATGGGAAGGAAGTGTTTAAAATAAATTCTGCCCGTTAAAACCAACAAAAGATGAATAATACTTCTTCTTCTAAAGTATGACGAGCATATGACAGATACTGCTGTCTTAAATGCGGAAGATGGCGTATTCATTCATTCTTTCCAAACGACCATAATGCACTGACGAGTACTATAAGTAGGCTCATTAATGCGATGTTGCCATGTGGCGTGTCTCCCGTGGTTAACGCCCTCGGGCTATGAGAGGCACCGTGTGAAGGTCCTAGAAATCTCTATCAATTTTCTTTAATTAACGTGCTCTGTATTGCCCACAATACAGCCGAGGTCATGACAGTACTGCTTCCATCGAGGCCCGGCCGCCGCGGTCGAGATTCACCCAACAAAAATGAACACTCAAACGTTTCAAGCCCGCGCTCCCTCTAAAAACATTTAAGGGACTACTGCCACCAAAATTTCGGTTTTCTTGATATAATGAAAAATCGCAATTTTATATTGTGTAATATACATGCTTGCAGTTGCTGTCAAAATTGGCCTAATTTTTGTGCACACTAAAATTTTGCGATTTTGCGAGTTGCTTTGCTCATCCAAACACGGCTCTTTGGATAAGCTGAAAAATATTGGAATTAAATATTCAGTGAAAAAAGTTCCTCTAAGATTGGCACGATGTTCCTGCTTATAAATAGAAATGGAGAATAAGGCAGTCGCTCCCGAGGCGGGACTGCTTTTTCTTTTTTTTTGATGAATTTAAGTTTAATAAAATCCATTTTCCAATTTGGAGACGCTATCGCCACTCCAAAAGGCCTCCAGCGTGGTTATGTGCTCCGCATTTTTGGAAACACAGCGCGGAACAGGACGCAACACAAGAGAACGAAGGTAGACAGGACGTAGCGCTACGTCCTGTCTACCTTCGTTCTCTTGTGTTGCGTCCTGTTCCGCGCTGTGTTCCCAAATATGGATTTGAACCAACTAGCCCAACAGCAAGTGTTGCTTATGTGCTCTGCGCCAAGACTCTCGCCACCGGCGAAGTACTTTCGAAACAATGTAATTATAGTGACAGCTGTGATGACGCCAAAAGCACCCCCGACGCCCCACCCCTGCAGCAGATTATACTTAGGTGAATTAAAGAACACAGCTTTAAATGGATGTTCTGGTTTTTTTTTAAAGAATAATCTAGCTTTCTCCTTCTTAAGTTTTCTTGAAAAAGGGTCGCTTTTGAAGTCCCCGCTTCAGCAGAGTGAATATTTGTGCCCGGTGTCTTGACGAAATATTGCGTCATTCCCGAGACTACATACTCAGACTACAGATATACATACACACGTACTTAACGTAATGCATATGCCGCTTTAAGACTATGCCTAAAGTAGGGGCTTTTGAATAAACTGGCACTATATCCGGTAGATCATGAAACTACCACGCAGTCGCACTGAGGGAAGCACTCGCGCACGGAATTTATGGGCATTTTATACCTCATAGATCGCAAATATTAGACGCTGACTATATGGTTTTTGTGTGAACAATAAGAACTGAAATGTGAGGACTTGGAGGTTGTAACCTATATGTATGGAGTGAGGAGCGAGCGCGCGATTTTCATTCGCCGGAACGGCGGTAGCAGACGCCGAGCGGTAAGGAGGTGGCGACCCTATTGAGGTGCGGTGAGAGGTGGAAGCAGACCACATTGCGAAGGCCGTTGTGCAATAGTACTACTTACTAGCCGCTGAGCTCGCGGTCATAATGGCCAGCGTTGCCAACATTTTAAGGTTGCTAGGCTGTAAGTTTTGCCAAAATTGGCCCGAAATTCGAGTGGATAACGCTGGCTACCGGTAGTGCGCGAAATACTTACTTATATGCGAGAATGGTTAGCATAAAAGTGGACAGGAGGTAAAGAGGGGAGGAGTGTCATAAGAATGCCACCGAATATACCGTGATCCCCGATCCGCCAACGTGACCCTCTACCGCTTGGGAGGGGGGTCACGCGCTCATTGGTCCCGACGCGGCAGCTCTATGTGACATCTGGCATGTGGCGTCAACTATGGACTCAAGGGAGTCTGTGGCGGTGATGAACGCCTGCCCTGAGTCAAAAGAGATTCACTTACTTAATTACACACTCACTCACTCACTTACTTACTTTACTTTACTTAATTTACTTACTTTACTTGCTTACTTGCTTGCTTGCTTGCTTACTTTACTTGCTTGCTTGCTTGCTTACTTACTTACTTACTTACCTACTTACTTACTTGCTTACTTGCTTACTTACTTGCTTACTTACTTACTTGCTCGCTTGCTTGCTTGCTTACTTACTTACTTACTTACTTACTTACTTACTTACTTACTTACTCACTCACTTACTTACTTACTTACTTACTTACTTACTTACTTACTTACTTACTTACTTACTTACTTACTTACTTACTTACTTACTTACTTACTTACTTACTTACTTACTTACTTACTTACTTACTTACTTACTTACTTACTTACTTACTTACTTACTTACTTACTTACTTACTTACTTACTTACTTACTTACTTACTTACTTACTTACTTACTTACTTACTTACTTACTTACTTACTTACTTACTTACTTACTTACTTACTTACTTACTTACTTACTTACTTACTTACTTACTTACTTACTTACTTACTTACTTACTTACTTACTTACTTACTTACTTACTTACTTACTTACTTACTTACTTACTTACTTACTTACTTACTTACTTACTTACTTACTTACTTACTTACTTACTTACTTACTTACTTACTTACTTACTTACTTACTTACTTACTTACTTACTTACTTACTTACTTACTTACTTACTTACTTACTTACTTACTTACTTACTTACTTACTTACTTACTTACTTACTTACTTACTTACTTACTTACTTACTTACTTACTTACTTACTTACTTACTTACTTACTTACTTACTTACTTACTTACTTACTTACTTACTTACTTACTTACTTACTTACTTACTTACTTACTTACTTACTTACTTACTTACTTACTTACTTACTTACTTACTTACTTACTTACTTACTTACTTACTTACTTACTTACTTACTTACTTACTTACTTACTTACTTACTTACTTACTTACTTACTTACTTACTGTGCATGCGCAGCGGGACGTGCTGGGGCGAATCACGGTAGACGATGACGAATAGCGGTATACTAAAACTCTCAATCAACTCAATGTGGCTGCTCTTTGTATCATGAACCATGACAGCTAACGTAACGCTTGTGCTAATATAGAAACAAACTCATGACATCATAACTTTTCACGGTGGCCCGACAAGGTCACCTGCAACTACAGCACCAGCACTCAAGCCAATAAATTTCTGCGCTACTCGTAGCATTTTGCACGCCTCGCAATCCCTGCTACGAAAAAATATTGCTATCCCCGTGCCAGGAATTGATGGAACATGGTTTTTATATGAAACTGCTCGACTATGCTCAGAAGCTTTGTGAAACACTAGAAAACGAAATATTATACTTGGACCAACTTGAATCGCGCGCAGAATGACTGCGGTCCTACGCGCCTTTTGATCGCGGGTTATAAACCTTGAAGGAACACATTGCCATGCAGCCGTCATGATAATTAGCCCACGTTGCATTTACCTTTCGTATAGCAGCAAGCAGCTTTTCGCATGAAGTACAGGTTCTGCAGCTGTAAAGTTTGTAGTGGAGCTGTAGAGATCGGTTCATTTTAGTTTTGAGGTGTCTTTCGGTTTCTTAGGCAATATTGTTTTCGGCACGATAGACGTAAAGATAGCAGGAATAGAGCCAAATTAAACTGAGGACAATTGGCCTGCAGCGCACATTTCTTTCCCCTTCATAGTACGAGTGTCCACTCAAACGCACTTGCCACATTTGTGATGATTGTTACGAGCATCTAAGAATTCTAAGTTCCCAATAAGTACCGGCATGGCGAAGCAGAATTTCGCCAGAGTTTGAGACTCCGACTCCGATGAATGTGTTGAAACACCGACTAATACTGCATCTATGGGGCACACATCTACTGGTCAGCGCTGCGTATGCGGGTGCTACGTTCAGACTTTACACGCAGAACTGCGCACTGTGCGAAAATTTTTATCCAGTTTTAAACCTTCACACAAATGCGCACTCGCTCTGAAGAGCACATCAGCACTTGAATAATTCCGTAAACGTATTTTCGCTCTATATTATATCGAAGAGCGCGAGAAATAAGATTACGTCCGCGTAGAACCTTGGAACCGGCTTTCCTCGTATTCAGATGATCGAATTGGCACACCACTTAATATTTCAAACCTTATACAAGCGAAGGAAAATTTCTGGCCAACCTTTTCTTTTATTTTTTCTTGCTGGCTAATACCTACTCTTTGATACAATTGTACAAGTTTAAGCTGTAGGGCGAACGAATATAATAAAAATCTTCGCCACATTGTAGCTTTTGTTATTCTGTCTTTCCTCGTAACGCATCATGAATAGGTCTTTAGCTCCTGTAACGAGTATGAGAGAGCTGTTTTTGTATCAGAAAAGGTAAAGAGGTGAATATAAGAAACCCTTTTCGCAGTATAGAACAAGGTATGCTTCATGAGATTTTTGAGCTTCCACTTGACATTTCGCAATTTCGTTGTCCTAATGCACAAACAAGGTTGGATTGTTGATTAAAAAGGTGCTCAAGATTAAAAACTGCTCGTTTATATTTCAGTTTGATTCAAGTAATTATGGTAGCTAGCTGTTGGTAGGTGGTTTTTTCACGCTGACTTTTGACAGATGCCGGATTCCTTTCCCAGTTGGTAGTATAATAGTTCACATTCAATAATTCAACTGCATTGTAGCGCATGACTTGGCAGGTGACATTGACCCCCGTACTTGAGGAATGTCGCGTTCCACTTTCTGGGACGGCTCTTAACGCATTCGCAATGCTATGTATGCCAGTTTCCGCCATATTGCAAAACAGAGGAAGAATCGTAGCAGGACAGATTTTTTTTGCTCTTTCATTACATCATTCAACTCATCGCAATTTTGGAAGTTTTCCATTCGTTTTGGAACTTACTTCTTGTTTAGGGAGCATGAAAACCACAAACTGCTGTCTACATTTTTGTCGTAGTGAAATCCTGCGTGGCAGTCCTGAATACTCACGGGCACTCAACATGGCCAGAGTGAGAAACCTGATTCGGTGCTAGTTTTTATACGACTGGATAATTTAAAACAGCCTTAATTTTGATGGCGGTTTTAATGATATTCTACTTCAATTGGATTTTTCACCCTGCCATCTTTTTTAACTGTGAACATGAAAAGAACTGTCCATGATTACGTCTCTTCTTAATGCGAAATTTCAGCTAATCTTATCGATCGTTTCGGCTTTTTGATAGATTGAGGCAAAGAATTCGAGCACGACATGTATGTAGAATTACAGAAAACTTTTAGGCAGGTGGTTCTCAGCGGCGAACGGTGGCGGCTATGCGTTTTGGCTCGGGCGGTGCAGATATCGACATCCGCCGCCATAGGTCCGGCGCTCTGATTGCCGCCGCAAAGGGGTGGCATTAGAGGAGGAGTGAAGAGAGGAATTAAGATATCTGGAAGTCGCGGGAGGCAGCGCGTGAGCCCATAGGAACGTTGTGCGGCGAATAGAGATAGCAGCGACTGACTGGTGCCGCTGACGCCACTAGCGAGTCAGGTCAATGTGGCTCTGCGTTTCGATTTGAGATGCACGTACCGTGATCCGCTGGTACCGAGTCGGTGCTTCGGCAACCGAAGAATACCGTCGCCGCCACGCAAGAAGACGGGAGTCGGGGGGGGGGGGGGGGGGGTCGCTGTCACGGAAGAGTGAGAGAGAAGGGTACACGGAGCGGAGAACGGTGGCGGTACGAGCGCGCGCTGTCCTAGCTGTGGAGCTGGTTACGAGGGACAACGGCGACGACGACACGAAACACAGGACCGGGCGCCAAAGAGCGGCACTCTAAAAATCGAGATGGCGCATTAAACGTGAAAAGAAAAATGTCCAGATGGCGCAGGGGTCTAACTCTGTAGTTAAAGGTCCACGGAAACGGCCCCAAGAAGGCACTGGCAAACGTGTTGAGTGTGTAGAATACATCCTTTTGAGCATTAACGCAAAGTATAACTCCTCGGAACAAAGCAGCGATTTATTATTAATTCTTAAAAACAGCATTTTTTGAAATTCGCGGGCAGAGAGAATGTCGCTTGGCGGTGTCGCATGGAACTATTTCCTTGACCCGTGACGTCACTGGTAAGTTGACTGGCAAGGCTTGCTAGAAGCTGCCATTCGCTGCGGCCACTGCAGCCATGACGTCAGGGACACACTTCCGGTAGCTGCGAAAGTCGTCTGCTCGTTCGCTGCTCGAACTCTGTGCGGGCTGTTACACAGCTCGCCGCCCTTATCGGTTAGGTGGCCATTGCCTATTAAGTACGACAACCGAAGCGACGCAGGGATCGGCAGAACGAAGGTGCATTTACACGTGCATATAACGTGGTTTCAGGAGTATCGGAGTGTCGTCCGACGAGGCGTCAGCAGCACGGTCGAGCACCGCACGATAGCAACACCTCCTCGACCGCCCTAAACACCGCCGCCGTGGCCCCTCCTCCCGCATACCTTTCGCGAACGACACGGCGGATTCTTAGCACCGATGTCCGAAATAAAGCGTGCTAAAATTTGTTGCCGTCTGGAATACTGAGCCGAATATCAAGTATGAAGCCCTCGTGAGGATCGCTGACCAGCAGAATTTGGCTGGTAAGAGCGATAACAGTGATACAAGCCGGTTTCTGCTCAAGCCAGCTGCCGCTGGTGCATTTCGGCTGATCCGATCTGCTCGTACTAGCTATGCGTCGGCATAGTTCTTCCTATACTTGTTTTACTATGTCAGGAAATGATTCAGTGTAAGGCAGTTTCATAAGTAGACGATTTACGACAGCGTTGACCATGTTCCAAAGCGTCGACCGCCGCGGCTTCGAAGCGAAACAATTTAGGCCTAGTGACGGGACGGTCACGCACGGCGCCGTCGTTCGCCGCGCTCGCGCGCCCCACCCCGGCGGTAATTGTGTAACGTACCTCAGCCTACTCGCGGCATCCCGTGCTGCAAGCGCTGCAAACTCTCGTACTTTCACAGCTAAGGCCGCGCATTTTGTGACATTCTGCTCAGCAACAAGCCGTTCAAACGATACTGCAAGCAAGATAAGGCTTCAGTACGCAGTCGCTGCGTTGTCGGCCGTAATTGAAGACGTCGGGCGGCACCATATTCTATACATCGATCTTTAAACGTGATACAGTGGGAAAATGAATAACTTTGTGAAGCAGACCCGCTCATACGTTTCGCGCACTCGGGCGCCGGCGAGTAGCTTCCGTCAACAGACGCCGCCATAAATTCGGGTAACGACGCAAACCGAGGTTGTTAAGCTCGGTTTGCGATAACCGCAGTTAGTGGTGTAACCATGGTTTGGTCCGCCGTGTAACATAGGGTAACCACGGGTTCGTGGTTACACTAACCGTCGCTGCGCGAACTGGCGAACTCAGGCGTGTGCGAGCGAGGACGGGTTGACGCGAGTACGCCAGCGAGCGAGCGCACGGCAACCGGAAGTTCGTCGAAGTGACGTATGTCTGGGCGGAGCTTTGAACTTGCTTGTATTCTTTATTTTTTTATGGCTCCCTTCGGCGTGCGAGTTGAGAGGAAAAATTGGAAGGGTCATTTTTAATCGACGATATCTCTGGTGTTGCAGAAGCTAGATCGAAAATTTTTGCGGGAGAATGATGGGTGGTTCAATAACTAACAGTGTTATGGCGTTGTTTATCCTGCTTGGTGACCCCTTTCAGGGGACCTTTAATGAGACTGATTTTTTGCCTCAGCCTGGATTTGAAACCTGCTCACTGCGATATTGTATTTCTTCTTTTGCGGGGTGGCTCGAAGAAGACGTCGCAGATACTTTGCCGAAATCCAGGAATGCGAGTAGTCACGCTTCTGGGTTAAAAAAAAAATCTTCTGTTACCAATGAAGACTGAACACATTTCCTACGTAGTGTCTACAACATATCGATCAACGCTTGATGTTCGCATTTTATGGCGTCGGTTGCCCTTATTTGATTCACTTCAAATTTGATACTTCGGAAACATATGACATTCTGTCTTCTTAACTGGTTAACCCTGCAATCCAATTTAGGGTGAACATGCGGGAGTCTGGCTGATCTCTTGAAAGTGCGTTCACGTCCTACACGCACACAGATTGCAGAAAGGTGTCTTCACTTCAGACACTTGAGGAAGTGGTGCTTCACTTCGGCTGTCATTTTGCTTCTTGCACAGTTGGGCAGGATGCACGGCCAGTTTGGAGAGCTCGACACTGCCTGCTCTTCATCACCATAAAAGCGAAAAACCGTGGCCATAAAACTTTTGCCTCTCATTGCTTGAGAGTACGCCGGCAATGCAAACAATGACGTGTTTAATAGCAAGGCGTTTGTACGAGTGAATTTCGTTGTTAAGTGCATTTGGCACCATTATCAATAGGAAGATCAGCGATGGTCAATTGCTTCACAGTCTTTTTTCTGCAATAATTTATGTGCTGCTGATTTTGCTTCAGAATTATCTTCGTGTGTATCTTTTTGAAGGTAATGTTATACTGGGGTACATTGTATTACCAGCAGGTTCAGCTGCTGACTCCAAAGCAGAAAATTTGGCTGCAGGCCGCCGCTACCAAGGGTATATCATCCCACTGGCTCTCCCGATCAAATCTTCACTATAAAACGCGAGTAATCGCTGCAGCGATCCTTCACAACCCTTAGCAAAGTGACATCGTCATAGTGCACACGGACACACAGAATGGCCTTCGCGACTTCGCCCCTAGCGAGCAGTCGGTATGTATTCACTTAAGCCTTAACACCTACCTTGGGCGATACTCAAACCTGCACGTGCTTCTCAGTTCCTATCAAGTCATCAGAGGACAGAAGGGATCAACCGGCACAGACTCCTCTCGCGAACAGTTCGCGTGCAACCCTACCTAACGCAAAATAATTATAACAACAAATGTGAGTGGGCTATGCTTCGAAAACAGCGAAGACTGAAAGAAGTACGATACCCCCCCCCCCCCCCCCACCCTTCTTCTCACCCCTTCTCCACGTCTTACCACGAATGCACGCGTACTAGAGAAGCCCTGAACAATTATCTGTTATGTTACCGAGACAAACATTACATACTCAAAGGCTGTCTATACCTCCGCTTTCATATATTGGCGCCTAATGGCGCTAAACGCGGAAGACACAAAAGAAGGAAGTGGTATTGCACTTGCATTACCTCTTTATTGGTTTGGTTTGCGCCCGAAAAAGAACTGAGCTACTCGGCGGAGGCAATATGGGCAGATATGCTCGTCGTTTCGTCGATATAAGAATGCCCGCCGAATGCGGCAGCGCTCAATTTAAATCGGCGAAGAACGTACGGGACCAAGGAACCTAGAAAAGTGTGAAATGATTACGTAAATGGTTATGCCTCGCTGCGATAACTCGGGAAAAAGTGCGGTGCACGCCGCGTTACATAGAAAGGTATAAAGCCGCCTCTTGCGACAGCGTGCATAGACTAGATCATTTCGTGCGCTATAATCGCAGTGATAAGGCCTTGCGCTTGTGGCTGTAGAAAACAACCGCTAGTCAAGATTTCAGTGGTTCGTCGCATTATTCCCCTATTTAAAAATAGAGCCTCGATGTTTCATAATTAGCCGGTGAGTGTTAGCATAAAGACTAGGAAATGAACATCGAGGCCTGTTGCGCGCGTAATAGAGCTTAAGGCGTTCGAAACTCACAATTGCTGGGTGCGCGCGGCGCCGCTGGGATGCTGTCAGCCTTCAGGAATGATCTTGTAGTCCGATTGTCGAACTGAGCGAAGGACCTTGCACGGGCCGAAGTATTACCTTAAAACTTTTCACTCAATTTGCAGCATCGAATCGGCGTCCATATCCAGACTTTCTCTGATTTTGAATGCACAGCCGAGCTAATAGTCGGGCTTCCTCAGCGCGATGAAGGTAGGTGGCCATGTCGAGGTGGTCCAGTTATGCTCCCAGCGGTAGCATCGCTTCGAGCGTTATCGTGGGCTCCCTGCCATATATAGCTTGAAATGAGGTCGACCTTTTTGTCTCCTTTTTATAGACGAAGGTCACATATGAAAGAATGTTATTCCATGTTGTCGCTTCGGCGTCCACGTACATGACAATTCGTAAAAGGTTTGTTGCGGAGTGTAATGGGTTTGAATAGTCCGGCAGGTCTGATCAGGGGCACGTTTCGTTGCTGGAAATTACAGCACGTTTTCTCGTAACGTCAAATGTAAGCGGCTAACTGTGATCAATAGTAATTTTCTTGTATTCGGCACAATGTCCGTGCAGACGCACTATGCCCAGCCATTGGATCATCGCGGAAAGCTTGCAGAGTTTCCTTTCGGAGGTTTTTGGAACAAGAATGTAAGGACGTCTGTGTGGTGCGAAGTTCTTCTTTACGAGGACCGCACTGCTTAAAGTGAAAGCTGACAATTGCCTAATTCCAACAGTTAGGGAAGCAGCCTTGCCTTCTAAGTAAAGTATAATTGGAAATCAGGTCTGCAGCCCTACTCTTGTGAAACCTGCTGGTGCTATACCGGTGCGAAGAAGGCGTCGTCGGTATCCCCTTTCGGGGTACCGACATTGGCACTCGGGATTCTTTGTCTGCGTCAGAATACGGACAGACTTGTAGACTGCAGAAATAGAAAATTCTAGAAGATGTAAGCTCCATCGGACAGGGAAGAATCTGAGATTGGAGAGCAGCAGAGCGTATGGGGATTTTTATCACCTTGTATGGTTGACTGGTTACGGGTGGACGGAACGTCGACGTGGTCCTAATGATCGCGAGGCCTTCATTTTTCGCCGTCGAGTAACTGGCTTCGGCTTTTCAGAGGGATCTACTAGCTTACGCAATAACATTCTCCGGTTCACCACTCTTCTGAACAAGGATGGCACCTTACCAACACTGCTTGCGCCGGTATGAATTTCAATCTCTACGTTTTCGTCAACGGGGCCTAGGAAAGTTGGCGACTGTAGGAGGCGCTTCGCTTTTAAAAAGTACGTTATTCAGTTGCAAGCTGCGTCAGATGTTCGGTTTTACACGAAATGTTCCTCCAAAATCTCCAGCAGTGCCCGCAAAGCCGAAGGAATCGGTGCATATATTTCTTGTCCCCAGGCTGCGAAACACCGCGGTCGCAACAATTTTCTGCCAGTCTGGGCGAACTGTCGTTCTTGCTTACGATGCGACCAAAGAACAACAGCTCCTTGCCGATGAAGGGACACTTTTTTGCTTTCAACGTTACGCCTGATGACCTGATTCAGTTGAGCACTGTCTGAGGCCTTTTCTGGTAGTCTTCGAAGTTGGCAGAGAAGAAAATGGCGTCGTCTAAGTATACCAGACAAATCTGCCACTTTGAGCCCGCCAGCACCCTATCCTATGTTCTAAGAGGCATTACCTTGAACTAAAAAAGGCCGTCTGATGTGATAAATGCGGTCATCTCGAGATTGCTTTCATCGACCTCAGTTAACAAGTAGTCCTCTGCAAGTCTATCATTGAAAACTACCTAGCATTGCAGAGATCGCCCACTGCGTCATGGATGCAAAATAGACGATAAACATCCTTATTCGGTAATGCTGTTCAAGCGGCGGTAATAGATTCAGAAGCGAAGTGTGCCGTCTTCACTAGAAGGTCTGGTTCCGCCCAGGATTTTTTCGATTGGTTCACGACGTCCTTGCAAAGCATTTCCTCGACTTTATCCTTGATGGCCCGGAGTTCTCGTGACGATAAGCGGTATGGGCTTTGACGAAGAAGTCCTACATATTCATCAGTGTTAAGGCGACTGTTGGCCAGCCGAGTTTGAGCCAGCTTCAATGTTGACGAAAGCACTCGCTCTAGCTTTCAAGAGGTGTGCGTATCTAATTTTGCCTGTTTCAGGGTAGGGCTGAGTTTATGTGGAACGCGGGACGATGGTCTTGGTCACGTTGGTCTTACGTGGATTCGTCGGGGAGGCCGAGACATCTGGGATGTCTGCTAGCTCGTCCAGAAAAGCGACCGTTGTGCCCTTACTGAGATGCCGGTATTTTTCGGTGAAGTTCGTCATCAACACATTAGTTTTTGAATGCTGGAAATGGCCCATTTCAGAAAGGGGCGTGTCACCAATTTTCCCGCACCTCCACCAGATGTCTCGCAGTGGTGAATATCCCGACAGTTACATATAAAGACATCCATATTGCACTTGAATTATTCTTTACAGGACTGACTTGCGCCCGCAAAATATAAGCAACTCGGCATCGGCGATAGCAGCAAACATGTTCGTCGGTCTTCGATCAAAACATTTCGGCAAAATTCGGCAGCGCTTATTATAAAATCGGCAAAAAACCATCTAGGTAACCGGTCAAAATAACCAGGAAATGTCAAGAAGGATACGGAGATAGTTGTGCTTCGCTGAGATCACTCCAGAAATATCTCTGCGCATCTCGCACTACAAAGGAAGTGAGAAAGCCGCGGCTCCCTACAATGAGCGTAGAAAAGATCGTTCCTTTTCCTACAATCACAGGGATAAGACCGGGTGCTGGCGGCTGTTAAAAATACAACACATAAATGTGGTCCTCGGCAATATGTAGCCAGTACCTTAACCCCTGCCCTCCCCCCCCCCCCCCCCCCACTTTCCCGACAGTATTGGACGGGCCTACATGCCACAAATTCCGAACCCTAGCTCAAAAGAAGATTTTAAGGCACCTGCTTACACTACTTTTGAAAAGCAGCCTATTTGCCCTTATCAACAATGATTTGTGAGGTATAGGCCCCTACTCATAAACGTGAGACAGCAACCTAGACCAGGGTCAACCAGTAAATGTTCTCGCTCTCTTTTTCAACAATACCTCAATCTTACATGTGGCCGCCAAAGCATGACCAAGATTGCGGCAAACTTCAACACTGCAAAACTTGCAATAGAAAATGTCAAGCTATGCGTTCCTCAATCTTTTCCTTTCCCATTTACCCCTCTGCAGGATGCTCATTTTGCAGCCTTCTTCCCGTTGAGCAATCCTCTCTTTTTGCCTGACCTACCTAAAAAATTACGCCATCCGACACCTCCCACAATTTTGTTGCCCTCTTTCTCCCCTCTAACTATATAGAGGAATATATCCCTGTTTCCACATTCTACGTTGGCACCGGTGCATGTTGCAAATTCAATATTTCACTACCTAAAATGGGTGTTACCGCTGACGCTATGGTTTCAAAAGCAGAATAGAATGCTCTATAGATATAGTGGCAGACAACGGTGGGATGAAACAAAAGATCTATTGTTCTAGCCATGCGACAGCTCAAACTATTGTTTCCAAATTTCGCTTGTAGGCTTGATTATATAGCCTAATTTAAAATATGTTCGTGTTGCCTCTATGAGCAATATTGCAGGTCATGGTGGAATTAAGCAACTTCTAATTAGGGTTTTTAGAGTGAGACGTCCTTGATCTGCCTCGACAAGATGGCGCTCTCCCGCCATGCTACCTCCAATTGTTAATTGGCCAACAAACGCGCCTAGAAAGATCACAGGGCCAGTCACATTTTCTCATCGAGTGACTGGCTTGCGCTGTGGTGCTGCCATGCGTTTTTTTTTTTTACTTCTGCCATATGAGTTGGGCCCCGAAAGCGATGACCACAGCATATGCGCCAACAACACATTTAGCATGTATTTAAGGTGACCCTAAACACAACACGTCGCCTGGGTTTTACCCTGAGGGGGCTGGGGCAGGTAGGCCACCGCCGCTTGAGGCGAGGGCTAGCCTGCCACCGAATTTTTATCTGTTGTAGGTCGTCATTACCACCGCTTGGGGGTGGACGACGGCTGTTGCTGCGGCGGGCGTCTTTCTTTCCCTCTTCCTTTTCTTTCTTCTTCATTTTCTCTTCTGTCTGCACGAGGCAGCGGAGGTGGCTCAGCTACAGAGGCGGTAGCAGGCCCGTGCATTTTCTTTTCCTTCTTCCTACAGCCACAACAACAACAACAACTAAATACAACACATTTATAGCAAATAACACTGCATTGTGGTGTCGCCAGGAGTCGATTTAAGGGCTTAGAATAACCAGAAAATAAGGACTTGCCTTCTTTACCTGTTCAGGGCGTTTGCGTACGGCTCCTGCTTCAGTTTAAACGAACTGGTTTATGCTTCAATAGCCAAAAATCAAGGCAACAATATCCAGACCTAGAAAGAATTATGTTTACTCAAAATTGTTTAACCGCAATGTTATAACTACACCGAGCTGCGCTGCATTGCTACCACTGCTGTTTCTCTTCGTACGCAACAAGATTACCGGTTGCTGCAAAATTTCTACAGAAACACACGTTTTGAATAGACATTTTATTTTCGGCTTAATGAAAGTTAGCTGAGTAAGAAAAAAAGCACATTCAAGCATGCGCGCTGACCGGGTAAACGTGAGCGGCCGAGGGCGTGGTTAGTATCGGCCTTAGAAAATCGCTCAAAGCGAAAAGCTTCATTCGCAGCCACACTGTGGCCTCCGCCTTTTCCGACTAGAAAGATGGTAATTCACCAAACCGCATAAGAAACGTTGCTTATTCAGCTACGAAAGAGGGAAAACAAAAAGGCCAACGAAACCGTTAGGAAGTAACGGGGTTGAAGCTGCGCCCGTCTTTTTTTTTTTTTCATTATATTATTGCGCAGTCGGTCGAGGGTGTGCAGTCACTTGAATAAGAACGGTTCAGAGCACGGCAACGCCACAATGCTAAATCGCTGTCTGTTTGAATGTTTGATGTATTGTGGACTTCTCTTGAACGCACGATTAAAATTATGTGAGCGTAAGCATTAGGTCCCAAAGAAGAAACTAAATCCACTGTTTAGGAGGGCCATCTACAAATCAAAGAAGTCTGCGCCACAAAATAATACCACAACATTTACTTCTCAGTTTTATATTTTTTATGCTTAGACAAAATTTAAAAGAACAATTCTACAAACGCGGGATAATGTTTCAAACCATATGCGTTTAGGTTCAGAAAAAACGTTTTATTTTTGTTTGTTTTGAACATTTGTGCCCCAGTTTAAGCGAAACGCGTTATACAAAGTGCTGCTGTGCAGCCAAAGTATTGCGTCGCATAGAGCTCGCAGAATGGTCGTTCCCTTTAAAAACAGACGTCTAGTCAATAATGGTCATTGCTAAAGTCTGGTAGCTCACTATCAGCAGGAACGACAAATATGGTTAGCATTGTGAGCAAGGGATAGAGGGACTGAGGATGAGGCGACCGCGCTTTAAGGCGGTCAATGGGAGGTTGTGCAGATCGTCTCGACCTGGGAGGCGTGTTTCTCAACTGGATCACGCCCAACCACGAGTGCGGTAGTAGCAGCAGGCTGCTCTGCAGACTCGTACGCAGTTAAAGGTTTATCCTAGGGTATATGTCTGGTAATAGTACAAGGTTATATTATCATCACGTCCGGAATTTTAACTCAAGAACACAAAACAAGCTCAGAAAAATACCAACGGTAACAATAAAGCTAGGAGAGTCTTCAACTCGGCTAATATTATCGAACAACAGTGACTCGTGGGTCCCTCCAATCATACATATACTCACTGGAAAACAGGCGCAAGTTATCACTTTGCGATAGAGATCCAGTTGGTTGTGGCCAAAACGTCGACTCGTGCCCTGCTTGCCCTAGTCAGTACTGTGCTTGGTTTCTAACTAAACGCCCCCCGGTAAAATCTTGCTCTAATTATCATTTCATCTCAGAGAGATTGAGAGAGAGACAAATTGTATCTTTTTCAGCTAAGTAACGCCTCTCTAAATCACTGGGTCCAAGTTTATTCGATTACTTTACAAATTTCGAACGTTTGAGACATGAGGTGACCATAACTTGCCACTGCATGCCATGTTTTAATTTAATTTGCCGAAAAATGACGTCACGTTTAGAATCACAGCTTGTAGGACGTACGAAATTCGGTCGCGAAGTTTCATAGCTGTCGGCCAGTATGCAAACATTTTCGACAATGACGGCGAGACTCATTTCGAGCTCGAGCAAAGCCAGCCTGCGATGCCATCGAACTACCAAAGTTCGGAAAAAAAAGATTAAATTAAAATACATGACCCAAATGCCTGAAACAGCTTAATTTGAGTAATTCATTTCATGAATCATAAGGACGAGTGCATAAAAACCTGGTCGTTGCAGGACACATTTCCAAGTGATTGAAAATGAAATTAGGGCCCTTTACGTGTGTAACAATATGTTTGTCTTGGCCAAAATTCTGCTTCAGAAAATAACACATTTTTCTTCAATGATTGTAAGGATTTCGATTTATGCCCTGGTAATCGTAGTACACAACACGGCTGGTCAAAGTCAGTTTTCTTCATATGTTTCTTGAGAGAAATCTTAAGCCAACATTTGGGGCACTGAAACAGTAAAGAAAGACCCTTGGTGTTTACGGGATCTTATTCAGCACTAACAGCTAATTTGTAAAAGTGAAATCGCGTTATTCTCACTCTACAAAATAATAACTGCTACTGCTTTCATAGAAAGGCATGATATCCGCATAATTATTTCACTTCAGAGGAGAGCTGAGCGGAAAAAACTAAGAAAACATAATTTGCCGTTACTGTGGTGGGTCTCATATATCCCTTATAACACTAGCACCTAACAAACACTAACTAAACTAAGCCTCCTCATACGTAGCCATTTTTCTTTGTAAGGCGTTAGAGAAGGAACGGATACCAATACACTCTTACCTACTTTCGCCTTCTTCCTACATTCCTTACTTGTATTCGCACTGAGGTAGCTTTTTCTCTCTTTCTACATTACAATCTATTTCGACACCGCAAACAGCAATATTTATAAAATATAATCTTTCAATGTTAAAATTTTGCGGTTAGCTCTTTTTATATTTAAAGGCATTTTTAATTGATTTTCATCAGTTTGTTACAGTACCTAACTTTTTCAGATATGTGATGAAATATTTTTGGGTCATAAGCTCAGAACTGTAACCAGTGTTATGATAAAAGAAGTTATTCTAGTCGTGTTGTCGTCTTTGTGTGAACCCCCTTGCAATGAAATAGTCTACATCGTCATTTGTTAATTTCTGCTTAGACGTCACGGAATGCAGATTGCAGATTTTGATATGGAGAACCTATACTTGATTTTAACCCTAAAAAATAAACGCCTTTATTAATTATGACGTATAAGACAGACAATCGCAACTATTATAGAACAGTAAAAGTTATACGGTTGTTAAAATAAATACATTCTTCGGCGCCAATTTCTTAAGAATAAGAGCATCAAAATTGATTTGGCCCCCTTTTGAAGGAGAAAAGAAATGCAAACTGACTTTGGCACGCTGCGAAGCAGACGGAAACTCGAAGAATAATAATTAAATACGAATAAAGTGTCAGAAAAAAGAGTGATCAATTCCATTTCTAGTATGGCGACCATGCTAAGGAAGTCAATCACAGCATTTTTTCTTCTTTTTTTTTTAAATTGCTGCAGAAGTATATAAATTTACGCGCAAGTTCTACCCTGGAGCATAAAACTTTTGTTTCCGTTGCACCTATATGTATTTACACACTAAATAATTTACACACTTTATCAAAAACCCCGACGGGTTTGCGCAGTGGTATAGGTTGCTTGGCTATTGTGACCAAGGATGCAGAATAGAATTCCAGCCTCGGCGGCTGCTTTTTGGCAGAGGCAAAATGGTAGACGCCCGTGTGCTGTGCGATGCCAGTGCATGTTAAAGAACCCCAGGTGGGCGAAAATTCCGGTGCCCTTTCTTTAGCTATAGATTCTTTAGCTTTGGGACAATCATCATCATCAGCCTGATTGTACCCACTGCAGGGCGAAGGCCTCTCCCATATTTCTCTAATTAACCCGGTTCTGTGCTAGCTGCATCCACTTGACCCCTGCGAACTTCTTAATCTCATCCGCCCACCTAACTTTCTGCCGCCCCCTGCTACGCTTTCCTTCCCTTGGAACCCAGTTTGTTACCCTCAGCGACCATCGGTTATCCTCTCTTCGCACTACATGTCCTGCCCATGTCCATTTCTTCTTCTTAATTTCCACTAGAATGTCGTTAACTTGAGTTATTTCTCTGACCCACTCTGCACGCTTTCTATCTCTTAATGTTACCCCTACCATTTTTCGTTCCATAGCCCTCTGGGTTGTCCTCAACTTAAGTAGAACTCTCTTGGTTAGCCTCCACGTTTCAGCCCCATAGGTGAGTACAGGCAAGATGCAACTGTTGTATACTTTCCTCTTGAGCGATACCGGTAAGCTGCTAGTCATAATCTGCGAGTGCTTGCCATATGCGCTCCATCCCAATCTTATTCTTCTTGTTATTTCCTTTTCATGGTCCGGATCTGCGGTTACTACCTGTCCTAAGTAGACATATTCGCCTACTACTTCCAGTATTTCGCTACCTAATGTAAACTGCTGTTCCTTCCCGAGGCTGTTGAACATTACCTTAGTCTTCTGCATATTGATTTTCAAGCCTACCTTTCTACTTTTTCTGTCTAGGCCATCAATCATTATTTGCAGTTCATCCCCCGAGTTGCTTAGCAAGGCAATGTCATCAGCAAATCGCAGATTACTGAGGTATTCTCCGTCCACCCTTATCCCTAACTGCTCCCATTCCAAGTCTCTGAATACTTCCTCTAAACAAGCTGTGAATAGTACTGGGGAGATTGTGTCTCCTTGCCTAACACCTTTCTTTAATGGAATTTTGTTGCTTTCTTTATGTAGAACTATGGTTGCTGTGCAGCCACTATATATATCTTCCAGCACTTTCACGTACGGCTCGTCTACCCCCTGATTTCGCAATGCCTGCATCACCGCCGAGGTTTCAACTGAGTCAAATGCTTTTTCGTAATCAATGAATGCTATGTATAAGGGCTGGTTATATTCCGAGCATTTTTCTATCACCTGATTGATGGTATGGATATGATCGACAGTAGAGTACCGTTTCCGACACCCTGCTTGATCCTTTGCTTGATTGCAGTCTAAGGTTGTCCTGATTCCATTAGCGATTACCTTAGTAAATACCTTATACGTAACAGACAGTGCGCTGATTGGTCTGTAATTTTTAAGGTCCTTAGAGTCCCCTTTCTTGTGAATGAGGATAATGTTTGCATTCTTCCATGCTTCCGGTACCGTCGATGACACCAGGCACTGCGTATACAGGGTGGCCAGTTTTTCTAGCACGATATCCCCCCCGTCTTTCAGCAAATCTGTAGTTATCTGATCCTCTCCAGCTGATTTCCCCCTTTTCATAGTTTCTAGTGCTTTCTTGACCTCGTCCTTCGTCACTGGTGGAACGTCTGACTGTTTTTCCTTATCGCCAATCTCATTACGGTCCTGACTGCTTTGGCTACTGTAGAGATCTGTATAAAACTCCTCGGCTACTTTGACTATCTCGTCCATATTAGTGATGCCGTTGCCCGCCTTGTCCCTTATCGCATACATCTGGTTTTTGCCTATGCCGAATTTCTTCTTTACCGCTTTAAGGCTTCCCCCGTTCTTTACAGCATGCTCAATTTTCTCCGTGTTATACTTCCTTATATCGGCCACCTTACGCTTATTGATTAGCTTTGATATCTCGGCCAATTCGATCTGGTCTGTTGGATTGGAAGCTTTCGTACTCTGGCGTTTCTTAATCAAATCTTTCGTCTCCTTAGACAGCTTACCGGTATCCTCTCTAACTATCCTACCGCCTACTTCTACCGCGCACTTAATAATGATATCTCTGAAATTATTGTTCCTTGCCTCCAGGGTAATGTCGCCATCCTCAGTTAGAGCTGAATACCTGTTCTGTAGCGAGATCCTGAACTCTTCTTCCCTCCCCCTCACCACTAATTCGTTGATGGGTTTCTTTCTTACTAATCCATTGCGTTCCTTCTTCAGATTTAGGCTAATTCGGGACCTCACCAGCCTGTGGTCACTACATCGAACTTTTCCAATTACCTCTACATCCTGCACAATGGCGGGGGTTGAACACATTATGAAGTCGATTTCATTTTTAGTCTCTCCGTTAGGACTTTTCCATGTCCATTTCCGGTTCTTCCGTTTGCTGAAGAAGGTATTCATGATTCGTAAGTTATTGCGCTCTGCAAACTCAACTAATAACTCCCCCCTGCTAGTCCTAGAACCAATGCCATAGTCACCTACTGCCTTGTCTCCTGCCTGTTTTTTCCCTACCTTGGCATTGAAGTCGCCCATTAGTACAGTATACTGCGTCTTTACTTTTCGCATTGCCGATTCTACATCTTCATCGAAGCTTTCAACTGCCTGGTCATCATAACTACATGTAGGTGCATAGGCCTGTACAACCTTCAGTTTATACCGCTTATTAAGCCTAATTACGATGCCTGCAACCCTCTTATTAATACTATAGAATTCATCTATATTACCCGCTATATACTTATTGACAAGGAAACCTACTCCTAGTTGTCGCCTCTCTGGTAAACCTCGATAACACAGTACATGCCCATCCTTCAGTACAGTATATGTCTCATTCGGCCTCCTAACCTCACTAAGCCTTATGACATCCCATTTCATGCCCTCTAGTTCCTCTAACAGCACTGCTAAACTAGCTTCACTAGCTAGGGTTCTAGCATTAAACGTTGCCAGGGTCAGTTTCCAGGGACAATAAACCACATAAAGTGACTACAACTAGTCCTTTATAAATGGTTTGCCTATTTATCAACAAACGTTATCTGCGTAGTAAGAAGGCTTGTTCTTAATATTATTTGTTAGATATCTTACGCCATATACTGACATAGAAAACGGTTTCCACAGACACCTGTTGCTCTTTTAGTACACGTGGGTGTCAACCAACACGCTTGCTCCGCTGGCGACCTGCCTCAAATAGTCGACTGTTTTCTATGAGCGTAGTCATTACCCGCAACAGGAAACACTTGACCACGCCTTCTACCTTTCAACACGTAAGTTGCCTGCTATTTGTATACACACTGCAGCGTCCGTACTTGGGGAGCAAGAGGCGCTCAAGTCTTGTTAGGACCCACTGGGTAAGGTGCAACGTCAAATCGCAAAGAGCAGAACTGTGTGCAGAGGCTTTCCCAGCAACATGGAAGAACTCTTTTTAGGCACCTGCCATTCCGTATATACAAGGCATCCACCCCCCCCCCCCCCCTCGAAGAAAAAAAGTAAATAGAATGGACCAAGTTTTGCCCCTTGAATTCTCAGTCGCTAGAGTAAAAGCGCACTGCGGCGGGTGCATATGCGATATCTATATGCTTGTTGCATCAATTCAGACATCGAATTCGGAATGTCTTATTCACATCGTGGAAACTCCTTGGTGACAAGAGAGACAGATCGCTCAAATTCCATCTCAAAAGTCTCGTTGTTCAAGGAATGTCCCGACTTGAGACACTGACTACGCAAGGATGGACATTTGGGCAACTATTTTGGACGCCTATAGTTGGATCTTATCGACGACAACGTGGGCGAAAACAAGACGGTCCCAGACATCACCGACTTGGACTAACAGAACTGCGTATACGAAGCACCTGCGATGAGGAAGGACTTGAGCCAATGGAGCCTGTCTAGGAAGAATCGTTGTCTTAAGGCGAGCTTAACGAATTATGAGAGAGCGCCTCTTTTCATCCAGGGACACGCTCAGTTGTTCGACCGAACCGCAATTCTTCTGCACGCAAAAATAATTTCAAAATGAGACCAACTGAAAACAACATTTTCAGCAACACACGCAGGTCGTGGCAACATACTAATGCAGCTACGCTTTTGCTAATCTTTGTGAAGATTAAATATATGTGTTAGCCGAAATCCAGTTCTGCTACCGTCTTATCAGGTAAAAGAGGGTCTGTAGAATTAGGGCGGCAATTTTTCTGGAGTAAAAGTGTAATGAAATGGTGTTTTTTATTGATGCGCTCCTCTTGTCGCTCATTTTTTGTTCTTTGCTCGCGCGATATTTGTTCTAAGCATGGTGGGGCTCGTTATACCACAGTTCCTGTAGGTGGAAGTAAATAACGCGAATTTTCTATTGTTTTAGGTCAAGGAAGCAATCAGCTCAAGGAGACACGCGTTTGGCTGTAAAGCGAAATTTTGCTATTCACTCATGTTTAAACGACACCATTATGGCAGAGCGAACAAGGTTGCATACTCGAGAAATTGCAATGCGGAAAACAATTCTACTCCTGGAGGAATAAACGAACGCTCTGAGGTGTATACGTACATCCCATACGTTTCTTCCCAAAGGGCCCATTCGTAATGCTGCCGGCCGCAAGGCTCCCGGTTGCGCACTCGGGACTACGCGTGATGCAAAGCCTAAAACAAAGCAGCGCGAATACCGCTTCGCGCACAAGCCTTGTACATGACTGCCGGGTAGACCTTCGCGAATAGGTATTGCTCCCCAGACGCAACTTAGAAGAAAGCGCGAAAGAAAGAAAAAAGATCATAATTGCTTTTGTCCCACCGGTGAACCAGAAAGGAAAGAATGATGCGAGGGAAACGGTTTTTCTCTTGGCGCTCAATTTCTCAGCACGCAGGAAGCCTTTATTGTGTGTGTGTGCGTGTGTGTTTTATTGGAGCGTAGTGTCTTGATTTTCAAGTGCTCCTCTCCGCGAGCTTTTAATCATCGCTTCTTATTTTATTCAATGCCAGCTGCTATCATTCTGGAGCACTGTCCATATGGTGAATAACAACCAGAACGAGGAAAAGAAACGTATACCCTGTGATCGTATACATGGTAAATGGAGGACGCTTGCGCGAAAGCGTCAGGTTGAATCGAATGACCCGATGGTAGCAAACGAGAAAGAAGCAATACTTTAGCATCGCTGGGAGGAAGTTGAATGCTTCCGGGTTTTATTAGAGATATAGGTCCGTGTTTTATTTAGCTGTATTCGTTTTATTCGAATCAATGTTCCCTGCGGTCGTCGTTTTTACGGCTTCATTTCATTCTTTCCTCCTATAAAGAAAAATGTCCCTAAGGTGTCGTTGGAGAATCGAGGCTCTACTGCTAGCGGTGTGACACACCTCCTTTCCGCATCGGTTGTACGCGCCTCCTTCGTTTTCTGCCTCATCTATACATCTTCCTAAGGTGCACGTGAAGAGGCAGAAAGAAGAGCTAGTGTCAGAAATACTGTACCTTTTCTGGCTTTCAAGCAGGCGACCGCTTTTCAGGTTCTTTCAATCCGCGAAAAAAAGTTTATAATTCGATCGTTTTATAATTTTTTTTTTGAAGATTCCGGGCGCTGTAAAGCCAACAGCCCCATACTCTTCGGCACATCGATTTCTGACCTGGCCATTTCGGGCAGATCTACGGGCCAGAAGCACGCCAGGTTTTCACCGAAGATATTGGCTGCACTTCAATTGCAAAAAAAAAGGCAGAGAAGGCAGTAAAAGGGGCAGGCACCCGTCGAATCTAATGTGCGAAGTTGACAAACACTGAACAGACGTTTGCTGATGGACGACAGACGTTCCGCCGCGACACGAAAAGAACACAGCAATGTCCCAGGTGCACGAGACGAGACGGAGTGCCCAGAACGCTAAGCGATTTCAAACAAAGAGCAATATTTGAAATCCGCTCAGGCTTCCTCACCTGCCAAGGAGCACTTTTAAAGGCTCTAGCGGCATAAGATTGTCAGAGAAAAGAAAGCAATACGGAAGCCTCTAGACAGGTAAAGAATGTGAAGACTTTATCTCCTGTCAGGTCAGGTAAAAGCAGTTGTCACTACAGAACGATTAATTTTTTTCCCCGAGGCCATTTGCCGCGGGACGAGCGTAGTGCGCGATTTCTGGCTTCAAGAGACGGAAACAAATTGCAGGAACGAAGAAGTAGACAGGAGGAAAGGGTTGTCCCTAAAGAATGGCCAAGCTTTCAGGTGTGTGCCAGTTAAAGTAGTTGCGCATGAAAAGAACAACAAAAAAAAAAAAAGAATGAAAGCTGATAAATGATGTATGTGATTCTATGCACTTGCGGTTTTTTCTCGGAAAAACGGAAGCCGAGCAGTTTTAAGATGCGCGTAAGCTTTTGTGCGTCAACCTTTGCGTTCGCAGCACGGAAAGGAAAAGCTTAATGATAAGTAATCATTTTCTTTGCCGTTGAAATATCTCGACGGCATAAATATGGGCACTTAAACCGTCGCCGTGTCATCCGTAAAACGGTAGTGCTGAACATGCCTGAAATTTGTCCCAGTAAAAGCAACTTGCTCTTTTACTGACGCACATCATCTGCAGCTATCCAAAGGTGCACATTCGGTTAGATATATAACTGAGTGGACAATATCAGTAAGCGTCTTATTGTGACAGGAATAAATTAACGGTGAGAGATATGGCATGCACAGGGCCAACAATGGCTGGGGAATAAAAATGCCGCTGGATGTATAGAACTTCGTACATTTACTTCGTACATTGAGGAACTGATAATCGATTGGTGTATGATAGGTGATGCCGAGATAATGAAATTATTGTATAGACAAATTGATAAATTAAGAAAAGAGCATAGCGAAAGATGGGAAAAGGGGTTAAAAGGTGCAAAATGCTCAGAATAAAAAGGCTATTCTAAATTATGGGTATTAAGAAAATTTAGTCTATAATTGATTAATGAATAACTTAAAATGATTATAAAAATATATAAGGAAATGTAGCTCCAAAGGTGTCAAAATGCTCAGATTGAAAAGGCAATGCTTAAAGTCAGTAAATAATAAATCTAGAATTTCTAATTATATATTTAGATTATTCAAGTATCTTTTCAATGAATGATGAATAGGAAAGGGGTTTAAAGATCTCAGAATGTTCATAATGGAAATGAAATGTTTGATGACGCTGGTTAGGAAAATTTAAAATGATTTATCAATATTGATTTGAAATAATTAAAATATTAAAATTCGAAAATGTGGTTTGAAGGAGTTAAATTTCTCAGAATGAAAAGGAAATGCTTGATATGCTAAATAAAAAGTTTTAAATGGCATCAATAATAATAATGCTTTATGGTGATCGAATAATGAAACAAAAAAGAGAGTTCGCAGCTGTCAATATGCTCAGAATGAACAGCCAAAAATTGATGGTCCTAATTTAAAATATTAAATCGTGTAATTGCTGAATTAGCTAATTAAATTCAGAAGAAAACATTGAAGCAGTGTAAAGCAGCCTGAATGCTCACAATGAAAAGGCAATGCCTAATGATGACAATTCAAAAATTTAGCGTGTAATTTACGAACAACATCTGAAGCAATACACTTGTAGAAAAGGGAGTTGAAAAATGTCAAAACAGTCAGAATGAAAAACCGAAATATGCTGATGCTAACTGAAAACTTTCGAGTGTGTAATTGATCGAATATTTCAAATAACTTAACAATGAAAATGCGTTCAAAGGGGTCCTACTGCTCAGAATGGAAAGCCAAATTTTGCTGGTCAAACGTATCGTTACTTAAAAATAAAAAATATAAACGTAACAGATATCAAATGTGGAGAACTTCGCTGAGCGTGCGTGAAACGCACCACAAGCTTAACGACGGAGCTTATAGCACTATAGACAAATAATTTTTGGGTCCACGATTTATTTTTTGTAATGAAGCCAAAGACATGGATCACCACGTCATATTCGCCTGAAAAATGTATAGTCGAATTTCTTTTCCACCTGTTTCGGTTTTGGTTTCAACGGCGGATCGATGACTTTGACGTCGGAATTAAGTCTAGGTGACGAGAGGGGTGAATATATAGCGATACAATAATTCTTGTGTCGTTTGGGTTCGCTACAATGATAAGGTGATCCTGACTCAAGAACAGCAGTCATTACAAGTGAAGAATGAGCGACTGTATCACTGACTTTGATTGTTACTTCAAGACTTGATTGTTTCGTCACTGCCATTGCTCGGCTGCTGAAACCGAAACTGCTGAGAAAAGAAAAATCAATTATAAATTAATTAGTGGTCGTAGGCGACAACGGCGTAAGGATCAATACACAGGAATCACTTACGCATCATTGACAAGAAGAATAATGCCACCAAAGTTTGGTGTCTATTCTCCTCTGAATGTCCCTCTATTCTTTGTTATGCATCGCAAGCTTTAATATTTCTAACCTCACATGTATAACAGCATCTCCCAATATCTGAAAGCTGCTTCATTTAAGAGGTGTTCCAGGATCCTGTACTTACCTATTTTATACGTTGAGTGCGTATAGGAAATGTTCAACCTCGGTGTTAAAGTATGCGCTGAATTCGTTCTTTTTTCTAGACTTTCTTTCCTTTCGTTAAATTGATCTTCATGCCTTTATCTGATATCGCTTTCACTCATTACGCTGCCATATAATTTACCTTACGGCAGTGTTTTCCTGTAACCAAGTGTTGACGGAATAGTGTTAGGGTACGGACACACTGGCGGAAAAACGCGCGCGGCAGGCAGCTGGCGGAGAGCAGCGCGGCTGATCTACCCGCGAGGCGGGTAGATCTGCCGCGCACCGGATGGGTCGAGGAGCCATTTTCGGCGGCTTTCCGCTTTGGCACGAATCGGTTAGAGCCAATTAGTGAGGTCCGGTTCAGCAACGTAGGCGTAAGTATCGCCACCTCATGGCTACTACCGAAGATAACTTCCAGTGGCGGCGGCGGTGAGACCACGATCAAGTGTTCCGGGCCAGCCACGACAAACCAAGCATTCTCCTTTAGTACCACCGAGTTGAAAACTCAGCCTTAGTGAACGAACATTGTGGAACACTTTCTCGTGGCTGTTCGGTTATTAAATCAACCGGCGAACAATCATCGCAAAGCATTTGATATTGCAGGCCAGTTGTCTCTATTTTGGATCTGAGCTCCCGCTTAACATTCACGTCGGGAAAAATGTACGCAGGACAGTAAATTTTTTACAGTGTTCAAGCAGTGTGGTGCTGACAAACATGATCATCGCGGTAGATGACAAGACACAAAGAGAAACTGGAATTTGGTTTGCGGGCCGAAAAAAAAAATCGCGGCTATGATCACGCAGGGCGATACAAGGCATGATCGGCGCTGTGACGCGAAAACCGCGGTGGCAGCCGCGCGGAACCGGCGTGGCCTCTGTGCCGCGCGGGCGTTTTTCCGCTGGCGGCGCGCCGTGTGCGTTTTTCCGCAAGTGTGTCCGTACCTTTACTTTCACTTTCGCATTCTCGTCGCTGCTCGAGAACACAGTGTTCCTGCTCATCCGGAAGTGAAGCTATATATTTGCGCCGTTTTCTCGCGTCAATTCCATTTATTTTCGCGGGCCTAGTTGGCTTCCGAGAAGGACACAAATGAGCGCTATAGTACTAATGCAATAAAAAAACAGCCTTCGTCATGGGCATATTCACGCTTTGGGATATTATTCAGACCGATGCTTTTGCCTTCGGCAGCCCCATACTAGTTGGCCAGCCTTTCGCAATTTCCAGAATACAAGAAATCATGCATATGAGAAATAACTGTTAAATAAAAGCTTTTCAACAAAAGACGGACACTCATCGAGCGTAAGCAAAATTCGGCTGGGCTCAAGGAACACCACTACAAGAAGCATGCATCAGCAAAATGTTTGGCGTCCTTTCGGGTAGCGCCATAGACGCATATGTCCGTAGTGGTTGTATTAAAACACCTAAACGTGAAGCCTGGCTTCAGCGGGAAGCTGCACATTACAATTTTTTTGGCTAATATACAAGTTTCCCTCTACCACATTTCTCCTTGCCAAAATTTCTAAATAGCTTCGGTTATTACCTCCGCCCTCGGCTTCGTCTAGAACGTGAAGCAACCAGGCATTTCGTCCTCTCTGAAAGCGTAAAAAAACATACTAGGTGCCCGCTGGGAATTTACTTCACGTTATATACCGAACGTCCCCTGAATGCCGGCTGACCGTCTAGTGAGCCTTGGCCTTTTGAGCTCCTTCGCCTGCCGGCAGCATTGCAACAGAGGCGCATCTTCTCATTCATGCCCCTGTGGGACGAGCCATGCTAAAAGCTCTTTGGAAGATCAGCGTGCTCTTAGCAAAGGGTGTATACATTAAGGTATCTAATTACGCTAATATGACTGCTTCGTGCCTCGTCAGACCATTTTGCTTTGTAGTCAGGCTAAAGGTCTGTGTCGCGATGCGTCTCTCTTGATATGGGGCAGAGGTTATACATATAGTTACATGGGGTAAGTAACCAGCTAGCTCCCAAAATAATGGCCATCCACAAGTAATCTCGAGCTCAATGCTCACAAATCAATACCTTTGATGAAATGAGGGGGGGGGGGGAGCAGCTTGCAATCGCAGCCGCCATTTGAGTAGGTCCTGGGCTTCAGCCTTGGCTAGTCATTGCACAATTGCAGATTCTTTGACAAGTAGTTCTCGTTATATAATCTGTAACGCCTTTAAAATGTGTTTTGCATGAATCAGCTCTGCCCAAGCCGAATCAGCGGGAAGATAAGTTAAAACTCTTCTTGTGGCTAGTGTTTTGTTTTGTGGCTAGTTTCCATGGAGAGACTATCTTTTTTGTTTTGATCGTATTTGTATACCGCTTTGCATTTTTTTAGTGTGATTACACACTCTTGAATTTGTTCACCCAATAATTTCAAATTGAAAACTAACTTCAATGTATATTTGAATAGAAGAAAGGGAACGTTATATGATGCTAATTATTAGCTGTTCGGTTTATTTTTCTGCAGTATGCGCAAACGTTAACGAGTTATAGCCCTTCTTGTTAGCTTCTAGCATTCTCTATACGATATTAGAGAAGTAGATCTATGTCAATGACATGACAACTTCAGTGACTTCGGAAATTCGTTTTCCTATATTCCCTTTGCTACTGAATTAACTTTCACGCATACACTCATTACCGTACAATTGTTAGCTACCACATGCGCACGAATACATATAATTTATATAAATGCCCGTTTTCCTGTGGTCGTAAGCTCCTGCTCGCAAGGCGTAGGATAGCGTACCTCACTGAAGATGCAAGGGTCCCGGAGCGTTTCGTTCTCATCTCAGCCTTTTCTTCTAAGGGAAGTTTCCTTTGTTGAGTGCTCATCACAACTGCGCCATGTGACGCCATCTAGTGACGTCACGAAGCACAAGGACCAGTTCATGTCACCTGGCAACAACCACTTCCATTTCTGTGTCCGTGAAGTTTTTCTTGCACCACATTCGGCACAGTTTCTTTACAAGGAAGCATTCTACGCTCTTGCTGCAAATTAGGCCGCTTTTGTAGCCTTAATGCAATTGGGAATCAGCAAAGTTTCGTAGTCTCCCTACACACTGCAAGTAGTTTGATCTGCTTAAAAACAGGGGCGTTGTGATCAGCCTACCTAAAGTTGCTTGTCTCTAGTTCTAAATTCTGCGCTCTGTGGCCAGATAGTTGCCTAGTTTGTCGCGCTTTACGAGGAAATTATCTTTTCCTTTCATCTAAAAGTGATGAATAGATACGTGTTTATGTGGGTACAGTCTGGGTCTGAAATATTCTAAAAAAGGCACAAAGGTGCAGCTTCGATTCGTTAAACGAGGGTCATTTCGTAGGTGTGGTAGAAAGCAATTAAAGAGAGCGAGTTCTCTCAAAACATTTATTTTCCAACTTAGTCCCCTTCCAGCTCCACACAGTTCTTCCAGCGGTGCTCTAAGGTTTTCGTACCCTCAGAAATAGAGGATGGTTCGAGATCATTGAAGTATTCATTCATGTCTGAGATGACCTCTTCATCTAAAAAAAAAATGTTTTCCACCCAGCCATTCCTTGAGGTTTGGGAAGAGGAAAGAGCGAAAGCCGCAAGACCTCGAAGCCTAAGTCGTGCGATTTCGCAATTGCAACAAGGATCTGTGAGTGGGAGCATTGTCTTAGGGAAAGAGGAGTTTTTTTATGTGTTAACCCAGGCCGTTCACGAATAGTGCGCAATTCTGTTTTCAGTTGCTCCAGGAGGGCTGCTTAGTATTGTCCTGTTATCGTTTTGCTGTTTCCCAAGTAATCAAAAAAGATTATTCCTCTTGAATCCTAAAACACAGTTGTCATCACCTTTCCGGCTGAACAAACAGTCTTTCCCTTTTTTGGACCCTTTTCCTCTGGCCAGTCCATTTGTTTGACTGCCGTATAAGTTCTGGAGTGTAGTGATGCACAGAAGTCTCGTCAACTGACATAAGTCGGCGCCAAAAGTCCTGATGATTGCGATTAAGAACCAATAAACGTTACTTCGAGACATCGGGCCTCATGCGCATATGATCGACCGTTAGCGGTCGCGGCACCCAACATGCAAAAACCTTCCTGATATGCAATCTCACGTGAATAATGTTGTGAATTCTGCATGCTGAGGTGCCTATAACTTCTGCTATCTCACGCACTTTCACTCGGCGCTCTTCCATCATGATTCCGTGAATTTTAGATGCCATGTTTGGCGTGGTGGCATCGACAGGACACCCAGGACGTGCTTCATCTTGCGTCGAAGTTCGGCTAGAAATAAATTCATTTACCCAGTAGTAAATGATCAACAGTGGTGGTGCAGCCTCTCCATTAACTTCGTTCAACTCAACTTTAATTGATGCAGCCGTTTACTGTTTCAAATAAAAATGTTTAATCATTGCTCGAAATTCACCTTTCTCCATTTTCGCGCCAATGGCTGTCGGATGCTTACTAACTGTCGGTACAAGACTACACATGTTCCGACACCCTGTGAAGGGTGCTTCTTGCGCCCCACCTAGGAGAAAACAGAACTGTAGCGCCATCTGCTGTATTTGTATCACATTTATCAAACGACCCTCGTGATGGATCTCTAATCGCTGGCCCTCTCTGCAGCTTGCTTGCGGCACGAATAACGAGAGCAATAGAAACACGACCTTCATTGTCGAGCGGGGCTTGGTAACTGCTCCTCCAAAAGCGTAGTGCAGCTTTCAAGACGCCTTATGATCCTTGCCGTTGCTTAGTTTCGACGCGTAATTGCGAAATCCACCATCGCAGCCCCAGAAATGGCCTAATCATCCAACATTTACTTTGTTCTACTTTATCAAGTTCATTCGCGGCTACTGTCAATGTACCCTTGTACCGTACCAATTCTACTTGTGATCTTCGTGTTTCTCCGGCCGCAATCATGAAGTCTAAGTGATATATTAGCCAGCAGACAGAAGGCTATCCACAGGCTGTTGCTTTATAATAACAGAATAACCAGGCTGCACGCTGAGAACCGGCAGACGTCACCATCGTAGTGGGCGTAGCAGTTCTGCACGATCATCGGGACGCGTGTATTAAACGTTAACAGTAGTGTTTTGATGGGTTATTTAATTATCGCTCTTTTTACTCCCCGTAGATGACCAGAAGCGCGGTTTTCAGGTATAAAGGCTCCCTTTCCTTGCTGATCTACGCTAAAAACATATTTCATAGGCTGGAACTGCCGTTTAGTTTCGCAAAACTCGCGAGATACTAACGCCTTGACGAATGCCGTCTCATTTAGAATAGGCAAGGAAAGCGGTAGCGTAAAAGATAGCTTACACATGCTCGCTGTTTCATTTGGGGGGGGGGGGGGGGGGGGGGGGGGTGTCCGCCGGGTAGTTACCAACAGCGCTGCGCTCTCGCCTTGTAGGAGGAATCTGAAACATGACCGCCAGCCCCTCGACGAATTGTCACGTGTAGGAGACGCTGCCGAAAGCAGCTAACGAAGAAGCTGATTTACCTAACTCTGTATTGGGAAGGCTTGCGCCTTCCAAAGAACTAGTAACTCGGCGGTGGCGATAACAGCAAGTTCGTGCTAGTCAGTTGTCAAAACACAAATTCCCGTTTCATTCGGCAGTGCTTAAGTTAAAGTCATCAATGAAGCATTTAGATAACCGCTCAAGAGATAACCAGAACAACCTGGGACAATAGGATAACAAACGTGAGCAGCTGGAATCATTTACGATAAACATTGGCACATCTTGTACGATAAAGAAGATGAGGAAGCCGCGTCTCGGCGGCACTGACCATAAAAAAGATCATCCGCGCGTTATAATTGCTGTAAAAAGGTCGTGTGTTGGCGGCTCTCAAAGAAAGCCACAACAAAGAAGTTTCAATGGCTCGTGGCAATATAACCGTGAAGATTCAGGCCATGAGAACAGAACACAAAGCAGCAACAGCAAAGTTAAGCTAAGCATATATGTTAAATGTCACATGTAACTTGATAATGAGGGAACACCTTTTCCAGAATCAGGAAGCTTAACCGTCACGCATAAAGCGACCGCCCGTGTAGCAAAAGGAAGCAGCAGGTGGAACGTACACCGTGGTAAGTTTCCATCGACACACAAAGCCGAAATAGAAGAGAACGGTCCGCTAATCCTCTTTATTCTCTGCGCGGATAGCCAACAACGAGCTGGTCGTATCAGCGCCACAAAGGCTAGGTAGGTAGGTAGCAACTTTAATGATTCAAAAAAGAACCAGGTGAGGGGGGAAAGGGAAGTGAGGGAGCAGGACGACGATGGGCCCTCAGGCCGCTCTAGATGGCCGGGCACTTTTGAGCTTCGGCGACCCCTCGGGCCCAGCTCACTTTCAGAAGCTGTACCTCCGGCAGCGAGCTGCACAGAGCAGCCTGCCATCGCTCCTGATGTTTTGGCCCTTGCCACGGGGGCTTGGGTTTGTTCGGGCAGTTCAGGAAGACGTGAGTAAAGTCGGCTCTGGTGCTAGGACACAAGTGGCAGTGAGGAGAGGTTTCGCCACGGTTTATAATAGAGAGAAGGAAAGGGGTCATGACGGTGGCCGTCTGAAGTCTGCGCGAAAGCCTGGCAGCTTTTGGGAAGAGATTTATGCGGAGCAGGGAACAGCAGACGGGAATTTCTATAAAACACGGTGAGGTCATGGTAGTTAAGAAGCCGAGCTCTGGCACTGCGAGACGAAGGCACCATGTCGCTCTCAGCCCGGTTGACGAGTGCTCGGGCTTGGGAGTGAGCGAACGTGTTGCCTGGGTGTTCGCTGGGCGCAGTGACCCAGAGGAGGGTGATGAGGTGATTCGGTGGAGGGGATGATGCTAGAATGTTTGCGGCCGGGTAGTGGATTTTGCGATGGGCATAATTACTAATTGCTGTTTTGGAGTCTGAGAAGATATACTCAGCAAAGGTGTGTGTGATTTCTAGGTCAATTGCTGCTTCTTCAGCTTACAAGGAATCCTGCAAATTTGGAATGGACGCACTGACTATCGTGTTGTGGAATCCATCCACGACGGCTAATGCGAAAGCTTGTCGGTTTGAATATTCGGCTGCGTCTACGTAAACTGCCGGAGCGCCAGGAGGGTAGTGCTTGTGCAAAGTCTTGGCTCTAGCTTTCCGTCTCTCACGATTATGCTCCGGGTGGGTATTTTTGGGAAGAGGCGGAATGTAAAGATTGTTGCTAACAGCGGTGGGACGATTGCGCATGGCCGAGCTATGACCGGGTAGGTTTATCCCAATTCGGCGCAGAAGAATTTGGCCGGTTTCGGTATGTGAGAGTCTGTGGTAGTGACTAATGAGGTGAGCTTCTACCAGCTCTCCCAAGGTGTTCTGAACCCCTAGTTGAAGTAGTTTTTCAGTAGGCGTTGATTTAGGGAGGAGAAGAGCGCTTTTGTAAGCTGTGCGGATAAGTCTGTTGAGTTGCTCGGTCTCCGTGGGTGCGAGGTAGAGGTAAGGGATGGAGTAGGTGATCCTGCATAGGCAAAATGCTTGAATGAGGCGACGTGTGCCTGCTTCCCTCATGCCGCGATGGCGATTGGCTATACGCTTAATTAGTGAGGCTGTATTCAAAATGGCAGCACGAATTAATTTTATGGTCTCGGCATTGAAGCCGTTGTCAGAAATACTGAGACCTAAAATTTTGATTCCATTGACCCTGGGGATGGGGGTGTCGTTTAATGTGACGAATATTAGGGGGGTTTCGTTCTTTTAGGTCCATGACTATGAGCTCAGATTTAGCTGCCGGGCAGCTTAGACCAATGCTGCTTGCATGCGTAGCAGCAGTGTCAGCGGCCAGCTGAAGTTTGGATTCTATTTCGTCATGGTTGCCGGTATTGACCCCGATGGTGATGTCATCCGCATACAAGGAGTGGTAGAAGGAAGGAATTTTGTCAAGATCCCTCGCTAACGTTATATGAGTAATGTTAAATAGAAATGGGGACAAAACTGCTCCCTGGGGCGTTCCCTTACTGCCAAGCGTGAAAGGGCAAGTTTTTACTGTTCCTAATTGTAGGCAGACGGATCGGTTGCTGAGAAAGGCAGCAATATAGTCATGCATGCGAGAGCCCACGTTTAGGTCGCTCAGTGATTGTAAAATGGAGGAGTGGGCAACATTATCAAAGGCCTTCGTCATGTCCAATGCAAGGATAGCTCTGGTGATGTGAGGGAAAACGGGATTGAGCACATCCTCCTTAAGTTGTAAGATGACGTCTTGAGTTGACAGGCCCGCGCGGAAGCCAAGCATGGTGGTGGGGAAGAACTGGTTTTGCTCCATGTATCGGTTAAGTCGATTTAGGATTACGTGCTCCATGACTTTACCTGTGCAGGAGGTGAGAGAGATTGGTCTCAGATTTTTAAGGTCTAAAGGTTTGTTAGGTTTTGGTATGAAAGTTACCTTGGCTGATTTCCATTCCGGGGGCAGCGTGCCCTGGTCCCAGTGTTGAATCATGTACCTAGTGAGAGAGGCTAATGATTTGGCGTCTAAATTTCGTAGCGCTTTGTTAGTTACTCCATCAAGACCTGGTGCGGACGTGGTGCGGAGTCTACCCAGGGCAGCCCATACCTCCGCCTCTGTTATGGAAGCGTCCAAGTCAGAATTGGGGGTTCCTTTGTAAGCCGGTAATGGTTCCTGCTTTAGGTCGGGGAAGTATGTGGCTTTAAGAGCTGCTTCAACGTCTTGCCCCTAAGCTCGGCAACTACCGCCACGTTAATGGTGGCCTCAAGTCTTTTGGCCTAGACTGTAAGTCGTGTGTGCGTGTGTGTGCATGTGCATGTGTGTGTGTGTGTGTGTGTGTGTGTGTGTGTGTGTGTGTGTGTGTGTGTGTGTGTGTGTGTGTGTGTGTGTGTGTGTGTGTGTGTGTGTGTGTGTGTGTGTGTGTGTGTGTGTGTGTGTGTGTGTGTGTGTGTGTGTGTGGGTGTGTGTTCTTGCGCGTGCGTGTATGTGTGTGTGTTCGTGTGCCTGCGTGCGTGCGTGTGTGTGTGTGTGTGTGTGTGTGTTTGTGAAATTAATTTTACTTCAATATTTCTTTGAAAGTTACTGGAATATTATACATGCCAGCCGCCTCCACCTTCTTTTTTGGAACCCTTTCAACTTTCAAGTAGTTTTCTGCAGGTGACCTTAGCATGCATGCCCACATTTACTAACCAAGTACATTTCAATGCCCTAATTTGTCTTCTTGAATGCTTCGACTCGTATTTGGAGGAATATTTTTGCTCTTTGTATTCCTATTTATATTTTGTATTAATTGGCATTATGTACATACCTCGGTCCTCCAAGCTATGGCTGCTTCCAGAACAGCGACAAATTCGAGGCAATAGTGTAGAAGTAATGGCTTTCGGCGGCCACCACAAATATTTCGTGCAAAGTCCCAAAGACGAGACCACCACCACAGCGTCTGGTAGCTCGTCATATAGAGGTAATTATATTCAAACAAGGGTTCAAAAATAAAAATGAAAATTTTAGAAGAAAAAACAGTGTTTTTGTGGTTTTCCTTTCAAGGGGTTCATATTAGCAACAAAACCGAGATGAGCCTGTGGGGCAAGTAAACATAACGTTAACCAGTTATTTTAGATAACATTGCAACTGTGGTTGACGGCTACGTCACACAGAAAATGATTAAATAGCAGAATTAGGGCCCCGAAATAATTTTGGTGTTCGAGTTCGAAAAAATGCGAGGCTGAGCCACGACATATGTCACACTTATCTGTGAGTTGGCTAAAAAGCGTTTAAGCACATACATTGCGCAGATGTGTTCTATGCGACACGTGTGAACAAAATATAAATCATCGCCACCATCAGCCTGACTATACCTACTGCAGGTGAAGATCTTTCCCATATATCTCCATTTAACCCGGCCCTGCGCTAGCTGCATCCACTTGACCCCTGCGAACTTTTAACCTCATCCACCCACCTAGCCTTCTACTGCCCCTGCTACGCTTTCCTTCCCTTGGAATCCAGTTTGTTACCCTAAACGACCATCAGTTATCCTCTCTACGTACTACATGTCCTGCCTATGCTCATTTCTTCATCTTGATTTAGTTTTGAAAACTAAAAACTGCTCTTTAATGAGAAGCGGTTTCCCCGCGGTAGCTTATCTCTGCCTAAAGTTATTTTGTGTCTTTCTTTCTTTTGCTGAGAAAAAAGTCACATTTGGCATTGAACCTATTGCAACACACCTCATGTCATATTAAAAAAAAAGGGATGTATATACCATTTGAGCTTCAAGCGCGGTCGTGATGGAGAAACGAAGTGGGATTACATAAATACCAAATCTTGTAATAGAGCGTTTCCAGATGCGACCTGAGGATTCTTAACACGTTTACATGTCTTTTCGACTACTCCATTGCCGCATCTTTCTGTCCTATAATGTCATATCCAATCGTCGGTAGAGAGTAGACCATTTATGGAGTGCTATTGTTGACAGTTCGAATACGAGCTTTCGAATTTCGAACGTTCCTTGCAAACATCGGCACTTAGCAAGAAAGCTCTCACACAGGCGTGCACGCTTGCTGGCTGTATCTGGGCAAGCACCTTCGCGCAGTCCTGCGCTAATGAATAGATGTTATAGAAATTTGTATTCTTCCTTATAGCTCATTTCCAGCTCCGACACTTTTGCAGAGTCGTGAAGTGCAACGTCACCTTCGGTGTTTGTTTTCACCCAGTGAGGAAGTAGCGCGATATGTTGCCGTTCTTTAAAAATAAAGTCCGTGCAATATTTAAAAGAACAAAGGTAGCATATTTAGTAATGTACAAACCAACAACCTATTTAGGACAATGCCTAACCGGTCACTTGGGCCGCTACACAGTATGTGAGCACAGCTTCGCAGTTTCCACTTCATTGTAAAGAGAGACTAGATACTCAATATGTTGTGAAAGGAGTAGTATATCAAGATCGGTTCATAACGTGTTTCTGAAAAAGTTTCTAAAAATCTATTCTAGGCTATGCACGACCTGATCTTGCTTAGATGGCAACTGAATTGTACACTCTTCGAATGCAAGGAAGCCCCCAACACAATTTTGTGCCTGGCTGCGAATAATATATGACTTCGGAAAAAAAAAAAACAAATCTAAGCTAATCGCGTCTACGTAAAACTTGTGCAATAACTAGCTCTTCGCTATGTATAGTTGATGATGTCGTGGTTTTATTCGCGACATGTCAAACAAAAAATAAGCATGGGGCTACCCACGCTAAGTGGGAACTAAAATTTTAATTGAAATGCGAAGGAGGGCGGGCATAAAATCACACCGGGTACTGCATATGTCATAATTCCTGAGAAATATGTTCTCGTGAAAGGCATTTAAACATTCGGCACGAAAACTTTCTCATGAGAAGAGGTGGTAAGCCTATTACTTGCAAATACCAATCCCAATGATAAAAAAAGACTTCATTGCATCCTGAAATATATTTCTAAAGGGTGAGCAGAGCAGAGGCGCTGAGACAGAATGGCGGGTCCTGTACTTTTGGCTGCCGACTGAGATGTTTTCAAGGGATTCCCTCAGTAAACTGTCACACCCAAAATTCTGCCCGCGTTCACAACTGCCTGGTTTGGTCAACATACACTGTCCCAATTATATAACCTGAAAGCATGAGCGTCGATCATTTAGTCGAACTTCGCCATGAAACGTAATGCAGGGGCAAAACCAACGGGTATGAGCGAATGCGCATTTTTTTAGGCCGATTTCATTACCTTATTAGGTGCGAGTGATCGCATGTCATGCCCTTCCTTCCTTGGGTCTGCAGTCAATTTTGCTCTGTTTTGCATGAAGAAACTTCAACGTATCCTAAATTTCAGATCCGTTGACGTTGTAAATTTGGCATAAGCCAGCCGGCATTTTACGCGTATAAGGTTTTTGCTAATGAAAACACATCCAAGTATTATTCGCCGCAACGCTCACACACTGCAAATTCGGCGCCACTTCCAGCAATTAAAAGAACATTTCTTATATATAATCAGAGTTTAAATTTATTCTCCTCATTTTTAGACTACAGCAGGATTACCACGTCCAACTACTTACGCTTAGGGAACAAACACGCTTCAGTGTTTTCCTATTAAGTTTCTTTCGTGTATTTGTTTCAAGACAAAGAGTTCTCTTCGCTTCTATAATGACCTAGTCTAGTAAACAAGCTAAGCTGTTAAGTTTTCAAACACGTGAATCAAACGTGGGCAGTGGCTATTTTCAGAGACTAAGAAGCTTACGGCCAATACAAAGTTTCCCAATGCCTGAGTATTGAATCGGCCGGCGTTTACTTTCATTATTTCTAAACCCAGCAGTGAAACCGTTCCCGTGATGTTTGCGAAAGTGGTAAGTGGTAATATCCGGGTACTTCGTGCGAACGTCAGCGAACCTACAGTAGAAATAAAATAATGTAGCTAGAAATAATGTTGAATTTCTGTCGGCCTCGGCACGTGGAGGGAGGGTTCTGGAGGGAGTCGGGAAGAAACACATTGAATTTGATTATGAGAACGGGTATATTCATTGTACAAAACAATCTGGGTTAGGGCCCCTCCAACTTTAAAGAAGTGGTGCTGGATTTCAGTCTGCAATGAATGTGTGGGGGTGGGTATTTAATGACATGGTTTCTTGAACATATCCGCGTGATTTGTGTCTGTGCATCTTCAGACTAGCATAATATACGCGCAGCCCCAAAACTGTAAGTAAGCATATCTGGCCGATACTTTGCTCACAAAGATTTGAACAGACGAACGTTTGTCGTCTTACGCTGTGCGCACCGCCAGTAATGAACACAATCGCTACGTTTATTTTATTATTCAAATGGTCATGTATACACAAAGGATACTGATACCAAAACTTTGCCAATTATTTTGTCTGAAAATAACAGAGTAGACACGTAGCACAATTGGCACCAACTTTTCGTTCTGGGAATACTTCTACATTTTGTATTTAAGGCAGTTTTGGGGTGTTGTTCTTGTTAATTCGCAGTACCTCATCACTTTTTTTGGTAAACGTCTAATTTGACAGAGGTACATATGTTATCGGTTCGAATCACTGTCACAAAGTAGCCTCAAACATGACTAAAGGATGGACGTTGAATGGGAATCGAAATCGTACGACACCGCATTGAAAAGTGTGCAAAGTGCGGCTCCATCCGAATTTTGATGCATACTAAATTGCGTGTTTTTTCTGACACAGTTTTTATCAAATGGGTCATGGCGACAGTAAAGGCAACGGTAGTGGCGACGGCGATGGCTTTCTTACCAAATGTGTTTTATATTTTTTGCGTACAATATATCCTGTTCATAAAATAAATTCGCCATGGAACAACCTGCATAATTTTACATTTCAGAGGTTTCCACGGCGCATGCATTAGGTTCTGTTTTTGCTGCCAATGGCATGCTGTCATCATCATTAGCCTGACTATAGCCACTGCAGGGCGAAGGTCTCTCCCAGATTTCTCCAATTAATCCGATTCTGTGTTGGCTGTACTCACCTATGGGGCTGAAACGTGGATGCTAACCAAGAGAGTTCTACTTAAGTTGAGGACAACCCAGAGGGCTATGGAACGAAAAATGGTAGGGGTAACATTAAGAGATAGAAAGCGTGCAGAGTGGGTCAGAGAAATAACTCAAGTTAACGACATTCTAGTGGAAATTAAGAAGAAGAAATGGACATGGGCAGGACATGTAGTGCGAAGAGAGGATAACCGATGGTCGCTGAGGGTAACAAACTGGATTCCAAGGGAAGGAAAGCGTAGCAGGGGGCGGCAGAAAGTTAGGTGGGCGGATGAGATTAAGAAGTTCGCAGGGGTCAAGTGGACGCAGCTAGCACAGAACCGGGTTAAGTGGAGAGATATGGGAGAGGCCTTCGCCCTGCAGTGGGCATAATCAGGCTGATGATGATGATGATGATGTGTTGGCTGCATCCACTTGACCCCAGCGAACGTCTTAATCTCATCCGCCCAACTAATTTTCTGCTGTCCCCTGCTACGCTTTCCTTCCATTGTAATCCAGTTTGTTACCCTAAACGACCATCTGCTCTTTACGGCAGGACCGACTTTCTCCATGTGGCAATTCCTTATAACGGCCACTTCGAGCTTATTAATTAGCTTTGATATCTCTGCCAATTCTATCTGATTTTTTGGATTGGAAGCTTTCATACTCTAACGTTCCTAATCAGCTCTTTTGTCTCCTTAGAAAACTTACCGGTATACTCTCTAACAATCCTACCGCCTACTTCTACAGCGCACTCAGCAATGATATCTCTGAAATTATTGTTCATTGCTTCCAGGGTAATGTCGCCATCCTCGGTTAGAGCTGAATATCTGTTTTGTAGCAAGATCCTGAACCCTTTTCCCCGCCTCCCCCTCACCACTAATTTCTTGATGAATTTCTTTCTTACTAATCTGTTGCGTTCCTTCTTCAGATTTAGAATAATTCGGGACCTCACCATCCTGTGGTAACTGCATCGTACTTTCCCGATTACCTCTACATCTTGCATAATGGCAGGGGTTGCACACAGTATAAAGACCATTTAATTTTCAGTCTCCCTTTTAGGAGACTACTAATGCCGTATGACACCATAAAAACTGATGGACAAAATTAACCTTCGCCTTTAAGGCAACAATGTAACCGCATTTTATGCTGCCGTATATATATGTCGCAGGTGTCGAGTGGATGCAGCTAGCACAGAACCGGGTTAAGTGGAGAAATATGGGAGAGACCTTCGCCCTGCAGTGGGTATAGTCACTCTGATGATGATGATGTATACTGTACGGACGTAGCTTCATGGTCTAGGGGTCGCTTATTGGAATGAATCGGCATTCAGGGGTCCCGATTTCGATTATCGTTTGAAAGGAGCTCTCCGAACCAAAAGTTCCAGCCAACTGTACGTCTTATGACTGCTCGTGGCATCCACAAATTCGCCATCAAAGTCGTGCCAAGGGTCTAGTTATGTCACATGAAAGCCACATCCTGTTAGGGGCAAGTTTGTGACGTTAACGCTTATTAAAAGCTCTAGTAAACTCATCTTAGTTGATGCTTTTTAGTGAAGTCTGAGGCGGGAGCATCAAGACAACTGCATGGAAAAGGGAACTGTGGTCAAAAAAATAACATGAAAAATTATATGCTAAATGCTGGCATGTTAAACACGGCTTCTGCAATCAGCAACTAATGATTAGGCTCAAACGTATTACAAGATAACGGCTTGAGGGACTAGTTGGTGCTCTATAATGCCCAGAAATGTGGCTATCCCCTTGGCAAAGAAGAGGATGATGAGAAGATGTACTTGAGTGTAGAAGAAGAGGAGTGGTGAAGAGAGCGTGTGTTCAGATCCATATTACAGTTGGAAGTGTGCGCGTGTGTTGTGTCTCTTCGCTTGAATTTGTGTTTGTTGCGCCACATTTCTGGGTACTATCAAATGTATTACAACGGCTCCGTTCTGCTTTTTAATGGCAAAGCGCTCATCTTTGAACGGTGTGATGTGTTTGAAATTCCCGTGCGAGTTAATATGGCTGTGACTGCATGACCGTGTCGGTCAATCATGATATAAAGCTCGCGGCTGACTACGCCGATGCCTACGACAGAGAGCCAAGAGTCTCTGAGACCCGGGCCCTCAAGGTATCACATAATAAAGTGACCACTGATAAGTGCAATGTAAGAGCCGTTGTTATGAGAAATAACCGGGAGCAGTATATTGCCCTGACATACTTTAGAGAAATATGTGAACCCTGTATATGAGATATTTTACTACTGGTGCCAATAATGTCCCTCATTGAGAAAAACAATATAAAGTTAACACCTTAGTTGAGGCATTTAACAGTTATGCGCCACACGATATTGAACGTGCATCTTATTTTTCCCGTTCCATTATTGCAATGGTTTCTCACAGTATATTTCTAGAGCCAGTTGAACAAATTGTATGTGTATGACGAGTTCTGCAATGTCGGGCATTACTTGCTGCGACATTGAAAACGCTTCGTTCTAATCATGTTAAACACAGGCTCTCTACAACATCTGCAAAGACACAAAACTAGATCTGTGTCGGCAAAATACAATTTTTGGGCAGCAATTTGTGATCCTGCGTCTCCGCACTCCCTTGCATCATAGCATGCCAGAGGCATTTTCTCTTCGACAGTTCTATTGAGCTTTACCTCTGTTAAGCGCGATGCCTGTCAAATACTGGTATCATCTGTTATGAGTAAATAAAAACGAACCGTCAGCAAACATACCAGGGCGTTCTGAATAAAAAATCAGAATTTATAATACATGAGAACCCAATACAACGAGGTATAGATACCGCAGTTAGTCTACCACAACACCACCTATACCAATATTTTTTTCCTAATTAGACAGTTATTGAAAGCAACAACGAATGAATTCCCGGATGCTACTTTACAATTAGATAAAAGAGCGAATATTTTATTGATGTAAGCTATCACTCATACATGAAAACATGTAGTTTTTAGAGTCACGGCTAGGGCTACTGAACACAACTGCACACAGTCAAGGTCAAATACTTGCGAAAAAAACATTGCTTCATCTAAACCGAAATCCCTCCGGGCTGGGAATCCAGCAGCGATAGCGTATTTTTAATCTGAGAAATGCGTACCTGGGTCCGTCACTTGGCAATCCTATTGACACAAGTTGTACAAAAAAAAAACGAATTCTAACCTTAGAATATTACGTTAGTACTATAGATTCAAAGTTTCATCTTGAACAACTTGCGCTGTAGTAGATGACAAAAATTTACATACCAGGATGTAGAGTTATCGCGCTATCCAACTTCACGCGAACATGTTGCATTGTCAAAGCGGCTCGCGCCATATTAAAGGTTCAAATTGGTGGCAAAGCTCCAAGGTGATCTGGAGTTCGTAGTTCCGAGCAGAGTCATGTTATCGGGAATCCAGGTAAGGAACGACGCTATTTATTGAATAATAAAACATATTTTTTTTATTTGGGAATACAGTTTTGTTCAATGCTAGCTATTGTAGCAGTGGCTTTGAAGCTGGTATTTGGGTGTACCAGATAGTGTGGAATATTCCGTAAGGTGGCGCAAGACTAGCGTGAAAAGCTTCATGCTTTGTCATGCTCCTTGCTAGCATGTCCCCTATGCTCAACATAACACTCTGAGCTTCCGTCGACACGTTTCAGCTCGCACGCCTAGCTGAAGTTTTCGAATAAGAAGCAATACACTGGGTGAGCAAGGTAAATATTGCGGCACGGGGTACAGAACATAAATGCAATATTAGCTAGAAAGTACTACTTTCATTCGTTAAAATAAATATCTCATGTAAGACGTTACTTAATGTTTCGCAGACAAATACATGTGAATTTTTTTAGGCAATACGCTGTTCATATCTATCGAACCCTTGTACGGGCTGAACTTCACGTCTTTTTTTAGTGCGAATAGACAAGAGCGCCAGGCAAAAAATACACAGAACAAACATTCGGGCTTTGAGAATCACCTGTATGTACCCGGTCGCTGGCGCTGACTGTCCAAAATTAGCAAGCGCAAATGAAATGCATTAATCAGCGCCGCCAAGAATTCACACAGCCTGGTTCTATCGGATAGTTGCAACCTCCAAGAAAGTTATTTCTCCATAAGCCCCCCCCCCCCCCCCCAAAAAAAAAAAAAAAAAAAAAAAAAAGACGGTTTTCAGTGTACGCATCTGCCAACAAAACAAAACCAAAAACATAGTGAGAATCATATGGGAGCGACATTTTGATGACATTGATTCATAAGGGGAAAAAAAGGCGTCTGAAAAAAAAAAAGGACTCTGGAACAGCTTTCAGTACATAAATCACAGAGAACCATAAGCGTTGCTGGTATTATCTTGGTAGCAGTGTGTACGGAAAATTAGCTCAATGCGTTTGAAGCTATCAAAAAGCAAGACATCAAAGCTTAAAATTAGGAGACCGCACTTCAGGAACTGTGCTACAGTGGTAATGCTGTAACAGCGGCAATCCCATAGGGTCACTGACACTCCTTTCAAAACTTGCTATTTGTCGAATTGGTGGGAACTGTTACTCCTGCTTTCCATAATAGCCAGTGCAGTCATGTGGGACAGCGGTTCAGCACTCTTTTGAGCGCCCATTTGGCGTCATTTTGGTGCTTATTACGCACATTCGCAGTGCATGGTTTTGACGAATATGAAAACATTATTCAAAATAAACAGATACGTTGGTTAGCGCATAGTTCGTCACCTCCATAGCCTTTTACTCAATAAGCGAATGCTGCCACCCTGGCTATTTTGACGAGAGTGCGCGACTCCTTGAGGTCCAAGCAGTTCTGCCTCCCATCCTTCACTTATAGGCTACTTTATGGCCTCTATCGCACTATTAATCCATAACATACACATTTCCAGTTGTAAATATCTACATATCATCCATAATTCAAGTGGAACTCAAGACGAAGAAGTGGACATGGGCAGGAGATGTACGCAAAAAGGATAACCGATGGTTGCGTAGGCTAACAAACTGAATTCCAGGGGAAGGAAAGCGTAGCAGAGGGCGGCAGAAAGTTAGATGGGCGGGTGAGGTTAAGAAGTTCGCAGGGGTCAAGTGGATGCAGCTAGCACCGGATCAGGTTAATTGCAGGAATATGGGAGAAGACTTTCTCTGCATTGGGTATAGTTAGGATGTTGATGTTGACATATCCCCCAAGATTTTCAATTGCGTCGAAAACGAGTCTATATATGTGGCGTGAAGCTTTGTAGCATTATTGAAAGACGTGGTTTCAAGAGGACGAAGGTGGCATTCCTTTGTATGACAGACATTTAGAGGTATCCGGGAGCGTTTGTCTCGGTAGGCATAGAAGTCCGCATATATTCGCAAAAGTAGTAAGCTGTACGATAGAGTCCAGCTAGGCGGAGAAGAAAGCTTCGCGTCCAGATGAATGCTTTGGTGGCTGCGTGTGCACGCTCGTTTCCTCAACAGTGGCCTGGTACTGGCACCCATACAAGTTTTAGGCAAGCAGCTAGGTCCCTCCCTATTGTGTACTGAAATATCTTACATTCAAGTGGTTCGGCCCTTCCGCACGTATACCTGAAGTCGGTATGCTTTCTGGACGTTACTTATTACATACGCTGGACTGGGATACAACATGGGTGCTAGCGATGCCGGCTTTTTCGTTTTTTTATTTAGTCTTATTGTACTTCATTACTCCGCTCCGCTACATGCGTTCGGTGCACGTCTGCTGCAGCTGAGCCGTCAACCTCCCTCCAACCCTTCCCCTTTCTCATCACCGTTTAAAGGACCTGCAGCATCACGAAGAAGCCTTCATATTTTCTTGTAGTACGGAGAAAAACAATTTTCAATGCTATCCCTATTTGTGTTTACAGGAACAGCAACGGTTTTTTGCCAATTTTGTGGAAAAAGTTGCAGTAAAACAAAAGTTCAGTTTTTAATTTAGAATGCGGTTGATGACCGCAAAAATTAATAACTTGTAGCACTCTGTGCCACATATAGTTTTGAGAACTGCCACCTAGCTGCCGAATGTTGACGAACGCACATGGAGGGGCTGAATAAATATTTACCGCTCTTGCGCATGATAGCAAAGATGCTACTGCAACCTCTTTTAACAAGTATTGTCAATTATGCCTTGTTGCATTCTATTTTTCGGACAGGCACTTCATTACATAATGTGACCTGACCGTTACTAAATAGTGCTTTCGTGCGGACATGGTTGCCTTCGAATGGATTGCGTCTGGTTACGTAGCTAGAATGAAGACGGCGAACGGAAAACTCATGTAACGGTTATTTCAGCTGAACTCAAGCGAGCTGCAGCGCAAAGTTGCCTAATTCATTTTACTAGAAACGAACGGATTCTTAGCAACGGCTCATTTCATTTCCTGGAATCTTCCAAAAGAGACCGCGTTTTCAAATGCACTGATTTCCACTAAAGGGCACCAGCTCTAGTAGACTAGAGGACACAAGTTCCACGACAACTGATATATATGGCTTCCCAGTGGATTATGTTTCACAGTTCTAGTGTCCTAAATATTCCTCTTCATTAAATCGTATGGAGCATTGCTGGGAGCTCTACCGGGAATCACGCAGAACATTTTTCGTTGAGTGCCCCGCCATGGTGGCTCAGTCGTTGTAAGGCTCGACTGCTGAATCCAAGGATGTGGGCTCGAATGCAAGCCGCGGCGTCCGCTTTTTGGTAGAGGTGAAGAGCGAGTAGTCCGTGTGCTGTGCGATGTCAGCGCACTTTAAATAACTCTAGGTGGTCAGAATCTGCGGAGTCCTCCACTACGGCGTCTCCATAACTTGAGTCACTATGGGACATTAAACCAAAGCAAACTCAAGCAATGTTTTGTTGTTGTCTTCCTTATCCTAGATTGTAAGATTTGAAGTGCCCAGAATATTTTGCCTCTCCAGCAGGTTTCATTGCGGTGCGTATCACTGAGGAAGGCTTTTGGCGAATACGAAAAGAAAAACAATGATTTACGATTGATAGGCCGATACGAGGAACATCTTCATTACATACATAGCTTGTCTGAGCTCATTAAAGGACAGACGCCTCTTTAACGGACCTGCAATAAATCTGGTACTAGGCCGGCTGTAGTGAATTATCCGCGAAAAGTTCGCAGTCTCATCTCCAACGTAGTTTTCTGGCGCTTATCTGCGAACACGTTTTGTTGAAGGACTCAGTGAGGTGTCTTGAGCGACCATCGGTAATAGAAGCTGCACCGGTTTTAGGTTTTGATTAGTTTCGAGCGGTTGAATGACTATAGCTTGCGGTGTAAGCATGCGAAATATCTCGGCGATAGCATTTGAAACATTGGTGCAATTAGCGTTTAAATCCGTGACGGCTATCAGGCTTCTCCTCACTGCACAGTGACGGGTTGGGGACGCATGATGACGTCATGTACGGTACCGATACGTTTCCTACATAGACCACTTGGTTTGAAGAAGTAAAAACAAGGCTACCGAAAGCAAAGCCTTAGAAATGTTGATTAGCACCGACAGAAAACGCGCAGCAGGATGTGGCCGAAGACAAGGAACATAAAAAAATATTACCATCTATGACGTCATCAACAAATTTTTCCACAGAACTTCTGTGCTGTGATCAGAAGCTCGAGATTTATTCCTCGATTACGCGATAAGTTGTAACGCTTGCTCATAAACGCTTTGCATGCATTATCTACAGCCTATGTAGGTTTGAATCCTTGAATATCGCGAAATTCTGGAAAAGTGATTCAGCCGCTCTTTAAATATATTATTTCCCATTTCTAGTTTCCGTGAAAGCTGTGCGTGCTATGAAAACATAACAGACCGCCAACTTTAAAAGCATTTCTCATGTCGTGGAGCTATTTTATTTGGGTTTTATTCAAGAATGAACAAGTCTACATTTTAACTTTTTTTGTCAGCAGAAGTTCATGCGTCCGTCCCAGCTTGCAAAAAGATCATTCGCAGTTTAGTAACTATCCCTACAGAATGCAGACAGAAGTGTGTGCGCAAATAGGAGCGTCGCAGCAAGCCTATCCGCCAAAACAACTGATGCAGCGAAACAAACCCACAATACAGTACGTTAGTGTGTTTCACAGTTGTTTTACAATGAAAGTGACTTTCATGAAATGGCGATTAGCCTCACTGCGATATTCAATAAATGAAAATCTCTAGCTGTTTTTTGTTCCCTGGCATGAGCAGATTTTTAAACTCTACTTTGTCTGCGTTTATCCCATTCGAAGTTAGCTTAAAAATACCATAAAGCATACATTTATTTGTATACACCGAACTTGCTAATTATGAATGACTGTATAGAGAACCCGGGAAGCACGCCCAATGCAGTGGTCACGAGCTGCAGACGCCCGGACAGACCTCGTTAGTCAAAGCTGCTCTGTAGGTCTTCATTCCGAGAGTGAATCCAATGAAACGATTAGTTTCAGCTCACTGTCCTATTTAGGCGCTGCCCCGCATAATACCCGCGCTTTCGACAGCTAGCATTTAAACTGTGCTGTCTATATGCACAGAGGTGATGTACTTCTAACTAGCTGTTGCGCAGGTTTCTTTGGCATGTCTAGTGTCTTATATTTCATGACCATCGCACGCGTCACTTTCTATTCTACATTTTTTTGCGAAAACATCTTGCTTCAGTATGGGTAATGTTAATATCCAGGCTAAATTCTGATAAGTTTTCAATGTGGTGGTTTTGGGGCAAAATAGCAAATAACCTTCACTCCACTTACCTGCGGCCTACCGTCGCTACAGAACTATGCAGTTCGCCCCTCACATCATGAGCGTGTCGGCTTTTATGCTGGGCTCTACTAAAGTTGAGGTGTTGCCCGTTAGCAACACCCCAACTCACTGTGCTTGGTTCTGACAAGACACGAAAGTGATAGGAATGGCAAATAAGTCTATAAAAGCAATGACAGGGATACAACTTATCACACTGATATCGTAGAAGTGTAAAAAAGAATATCTGCCAATGAGCTCAGATATTGCATCGAATGATTTATTTCTTATCACTTGAGGTCATCACAATCAGACCCAGTTCAAACATATTATTTGCAGTCTGACTGCAGGCCACATATTCTGTCCTGCAGTTTTTTATAGCCAGAATAGTGAGGTGGCCTTTCGAAGCAATTGCTTCTTTCATTTTAGTTTTAAGAATGTAATCTAAGGTGTATACAATAAATGCGGCGCGTAAGGCGGGACAAGTACCACTCCTTTCCTGAGATTTACCAGGAGCAACCGCACGCTACAAACCTCGGACATGAAATTTTGAAAATTAGGCCTGTAGCACAGGCATCGAGACAGAGAGGACGGAAGAGGGGGGTGGGGGACGGGGGGTGTTGGCAGGCGATGTTTTGATAAATTATAACTGTGATTTAGGCGCTTTTCCTGCTGGGTACTATCAGGGCTGTGTTTGGTTATTCGCACGAAAAGCGATTGAAAGCCTGTGTACCAGAGCACAAGCTGTCTCTCACTCTTGAATAAGGAAAATGCTTCTGAAATTTTCCAAGTAATTTTTGTCTTCGCACTAGTTCCAGCTGAATTATTGCTATCTCCTTGGGAATAATCTGCCTTTCTAGTCAGCGGGCTTCACCGATGAGTTGCACACTGATGGTTTAATTTACAAACATTGGTATATATATATCTGCATCTACGGGTAAACGAATTAGGAATGCTGATAGCCTCTATTCCCCACTACGTCTGGAGTAGTGGTGGTGCGTACTTGCGCACATCACTGTTCAAGCCTCAGCTGTGTTGGCCTGTACTAATATGAGAGACTACCAAATGCTGCTGTTCGACGTGCCGTCGGGGATCACATTTAGAAGCTAAAAAATAAATAAATAAATAAATAAATAAATAATGAAAACATGTTTCCTTCGAATGTCCCATACAAATATAACCTGCAACTAGGAGCCTATCTGCAATGCTTAAATAGAAAGATCTGAAATTTCGATGAACAACACCGTTTCCTGCTTGTGCTGATATAAAAGTTACAAGTCTGGATATGTATTATGTTTCAGATAGCCTGGTTTCTCAAATTATGAACGGGCTTATAAGGGCAAGCAATACCTGCTACTGCCAAAACCAATCAACGATTTGGCAAAAAGTATCTAAGAGGATCAGTACGAAATACTAAATGCTCCCTCGATATTATTGCTTCTCAGGGCCGTTAGTACAGTGATCATGTCTTGAGAGAGAACTGTTGCTCGCACACCTAACGATATCGATAAGAACGCGTTTGTGATTAGGATATACTTGGGGAGCCCTGCAGCACGAGAAGCCATGGGAAACAGAGGAATCGGAAGCATATTATAAAATTATTGTTCAGCACAACATTAGTATGATAAAAACATTCGCGATAAATAAGTTCTACTGACGCTCCAGCGTCTGGTACTTTCATCTGGTATTCAGGCTATCGTAAAACTGCGATAGTTGTAGTGTACCAGGAGAAAAACGCACTACGTTTAACGGTTTCATAAGCAACTAGCAGGCATCTCTTTTCTCAAAATCGCCAAGGAATGCTCGCTAGATTTTTTTTTTCACCCAAAACAAAAAACAAAACACCTAATTCTTGGCGCTAACAGTATGTCATGCGTATATAGGGAGTTCAACTTTTACGATATGCCTAACACAAAAGTAGTCAAGCGCTTACGACAGAAGTGATCGAGAGACACTAAAGCATACGTGTGCTCATAGAAGCCTACCCACCCGACCGTCTCTCCAGTGCCAAACATTCTTGAGCAAACACTATTCATTTCCTTCCGGAAGACCTGGTATTACGAGGCGAAAGCCGACTAAGGACAGGATATTTTACTAGGGAAAGAGCAAGGAACGGCTTTTGAAATACCCTCGAACTTACTAATCAAGCACGGTTCTCAAGCACTATTCTCCAGGAAACCCTTTCGAGTAAAAGGCCCCAGCTTAACGCAGTTTCAAACGTGACAAGGTCGTCGCAACGGAGTCGCAGAAGTTGATTTATTGCTCACCTCCGCTAAAAACGTTGAAACATTTATACCCGATCAGCTCTATGGGAGCGGCGAATTCCTTCTTGTCTAAAAGCAGAGTTTCACCAAAAGGAGAGAAACCGAGTGAGCGGAAATTCTACCTCGGAGTTCTCGTGTGACAACATCAGCTTGAAAGGTAGCAGTGAGTTTCATTACGGCTTTTGAATATCGTGCTTCGTCTTTGGGTGGTCGAGGGAGTCGAGTTTCTTGCTTCGAGATAGATATGTTTGCGAAATTTGAGAAATGGCACTGTCGTTTCCAGGGCATAAAGTTTTTGAAAGGTTGAAGCAAGCTGGAAACGCTACAGCTCTTTCGTCAGATGCGAGGCCGGGCTGCTTTTGTTGGCGTATTGTACAGCAAACGTTGAAGCTTTGTATCACATCATGCATGTATTGCTCCACTCACGCACGTCATTAATTTCTTCAAGGGCGCATAAGTTTGCGTGTAGCAACCAGGGACTTTTACCAAACAAGACGAGGCATTTTTGTTTTTTCCTGTGTTTCTCCATTACTTTTGGTCATTTTCCTTCACTGAGACTACGTTCGTCTATCAGCAGTATAACTTCATAGGTAGTTGCACGGAAAAATACTAATAGGTCTAAATTACTCTGTTATGCAATACAGGAACTACGGCGCCGACCAGCGGAAAAAAAATTGTCTATTCAAGGCGTCTCGAGGGTGCTTGGCGATAAGCTACAAATAGCGTTTTTAGCCATCTCGATATCAGTGTTCGTGAACGTCATAAAAACCGTGAATCCGTTGAGCTTGAAGATCTACACATACAGAAAATCGCAGCTGAACAGGCGACAATGCAGAGAAGAGATGCATACACACATAGGCAGGGGCGATACTGCACTGCCACTTAAATATATTTACACCCACACACCTTCTTATTTCTTCACTTCTTCCATTTACACCTAACTAACTAGCTCAACGTTGTGCTGCGTTATGCACAACTAAATTTAAAACGTTCAGTTACAGCTATTATAGAAAGCCACCTGATTGCTATTGCTAATTTACTGCTAACCATTATCAACAGGCTAAGCTGTATGTAAGCTACAATCATGGGCGTTCTTGATACAGGAGCACAATAGGTTATATTCAATAACAGGATATATAGGGTACCATTGCTCTTCTATCCCTGATAAACGAGCAAGAGCAGAGGCCGAAACACCAGGAAAAGCTGCCGTTTACATTAGGGCCAACATTCCCCAAACGCCACTTGACTTGAGCAAGTGGTGCAACACTCAGCAGGAAGTAGTTGCTGTACTCACGCGTCCGAACAAAACGCCCCTTATATTAGTGTCCATGTACGCTAGGCCAAGAAACACAGTGCTTAATCTTGGATGGGTTAAGCATATTCGCCATTCATACCCTGGAATTGCGATACTAATCGGTGGAGATTTTAACGCTCCGCACACCGTATGGGGATATGATTATGATTCTAAAAGGGGTGATCAAGTTCATACTGCCTTCACAGAAATGGAATTTACACTGCTAAATCATCCAGGAGTCGCAACACTACCTGCAACACAAACACGCTCACCAGACTTGACGTGGTGGAAGGGCCCTGGTGCACCACTATGGCAGGCGGAATTAGATGCGTGGGGTAGTGATCATGTCCCCATTGGTATTGGTCTTAATTTGGGACATATGAAGAAAATTCGAAAGAAAGCGTCTGTTACACATTGGGATGGTGTACGGCAGGATACTCGAACGCATTCAGTTAGCCCGAATACTCTCGTTACTACCCTTCAAAAGGTACTCAAGGATCACACCATTACAACTACAGTGAACGAAGATCAGCCAACTCCCGACCTGCACCTACTAAAACTTTGGGCACGCCGAAAGCGGGCCGAGATACAGGCTGGTCGCCATCCTGAAGACGTGCAAAGAAGAATTGAGGTAAACAGAGTGACGGCACAGGCACGCCGATATGAAAAACAGCTGGCTCATAGGAGATGGGATGAGTGGTGCAGTCGTTTGGGCTCAGGAACGAATAACAAGGCCCTCTGGAGGACTTTCCATGGCATGGAAAAGAGGCGGCAGGTTAAAGATCACGCAGAAAGTATTAGACTCGCATTACAGCTTACACCAGAAGAGTTTGCAGATCAGGCTGCTGCCCTTTTCTTCCCGAACCACGCACATTATCCGGCGCCTTCACCGACAGTGGATGCGGTTGATAAAACAGGAATAACATTACCATTTACAAAATTGGAGTTATTGGCTGCTATAGAAGAAGCGAATGGTAAAACTGCGCCTGGACATGACGATATTCCTTATGAAGTATTCAAGAATTTAGAAGGAGCCGCAGTTGACGGCTTGTTGGATGTGGTAAATGAGGTATGGCAAGGAGGAGACATTCCACTCGGCTGGAAACACTCGGTGGTGGTAACAATACCAAAGGCTGGGAAACCTCCCACAAGTCTAGAATCTTTGCGGCCTATCTCGCTAACACCCACAATTTGCAAAATCTATGAAAAGATGATAGCCACCCGCCTGTCATGGTGGTTGGAAAGTAATAAAAAATACTATGCTCGACAAATTGGGTTCCGAACAAACCTTGGGACACAAAATGGACTGGCTGTGCTCGCTGAAGAGGTCATACACGTGTCGCCTTATAGCCACCTAGTGCGCACTGTAGTGGCTACCGACATGGCGAAGGCATACGACAACGTGTTACATGCCAAGATTCTTAGCAACATGGAATGTATGGGCATTCCCTTGCAGGTCATAAAAGCAGTACATAATCTGCTTAAGGACAGGACGTTTTCTATCCGGATAAACGGAAAACAAATTGGCAATTACACCTCGAACAGAGGCGTGCCACAAGGGTCAGTGTTAGCACCTTTATTATTTAATATCGCACTGATCCCATTGGCGTGGAAATTAGCTAAAATACCAGAAGTGGGGTTCATGATATACGCAGATGATGTCACGATTTGGTCTGTTCATAAACAAATTGACAGACAGATTCGGCATCTGCAAGAGGCTTTAAATACCATAGATGAGTACGTGCAAAGTGCAGGCCTGGAATTATCACCTCAAAAGTCCAGTTACATTCATGTTGCCAACAAGAATGGAAGAAAACAATTGGCAACGCAAAGAGTCTCCCTAAAGATTGGAAATCAGGCACTGGAAGAGGTGGACGAGTTGAGAGTTCTTGGCCTAGAAATTCACAAATCCGGCAAAGGAACACAATGGCTTCATAAAGTGAAAAAAGTAGCTGCGACTTCCTTAAACTTGATAAAACGCATTTCGTCTAGGGGAGGAGGAGCTCGAGCGGACATGGCAAGACGTCTTGTACAATCAGTGTTACAGCCGAGGATACTATACCAGGCCCAATTCCAAAGACTCACGAGGCGGCAATGGGCAAAATTGGAAACAATAAATAGAAACGCAATGCGCGCTATCACGGCCTTACCAAAACTTACCCCTATCCCTATTCTCCAAGAGTTTGCACAGATAAATACGTTGACAGAATTAATTGAGCAACGAGAGGCAACAAGGGATATGAAGCGAAAGTACGTTACGCCCATAGCATCCTTGTACAACGAAGTGGCAGTTCGAACACCACCAATGGCTGACCCCCCTCCTTGGGAATTCACTACTATCACGACAAACAAGACCACTCGGCTTCGTCGCAAACAAAAAGCTGGCATCTCGACCTCTGGTTGATGCACTTCCAGGTACCTTAATTGCATATACGGACGCATCAATTATAGAAAATGGCGGTAGAACAGCAGCTACTAGTCCAACACACAGCGAACTAAAGGTACATAAAGAATATCTTTTAGAATACCCGGACCCGCTTGTGATGGAACTCTATGCAATCCGCGATGCTATGGAGGCCATAAATAAAATAGATTCGATAACAGAAGCCCACATCTATACAGACTCCTTAGCCGCCATAAAACAACTAAAGAAAGTGACGAAGACGCTATTTGTTACCCAGGAAATCCACGCACTCAATAAAAAAACAAAGATAAGCATCCAGATACATTGGACACAAGACAATGCTGAGAACGCTGAGCAGAGAAAAGTTGACCACCTCACACACGAAGTTCCACACACTAATGCGCCCCCCACCAGGCTCCCTTTCGATGCCCGCTCCGCTGTTTCCATTTTAGCATCCTCTTTAAGGAAAAGTACACGTGCCCTCATTCCCCCGTGTACATTCCGACTCCCTCGTAACTTAACGAGATTGGAGGAGGTTTCCCTTAGAAGGATAAGAGCTGGGGCGGCCCTTACCCCGTCGGTAAAATGCCGATGGGAATCGCAAGCTGAAATCGGACCAACAACATGCCCAAAGTGTTCCACACCAGCTGCAGAAGTGGATGTTCGTCACCTGCTATGGACTTGTGCAGGGACAAGGGAATCAAGGACAAAGATTCTGCGCGAAGTGGGTCTAACCACAACAAGGGAAGATGACTTTTCTAAATGGCTCACCGACAACGCTAAGAGCGGGAGCCTGCTCCGGTTCCTCACGGAAAACCATTTACATGAGTTTATATAATATGTCTTATGGCAAGTTTGCGTACAAAAAAAAAAAAAAAGCTGTATGTAATGCAGAATATGCAATAACTATTAACTTATTGGCAAAAAATTGCCATTTTCTGAGTAATCGTAAATGGTTAGCGCGTAACGACGTCCGTTATTCTTCGTCAGTGCGTGGTGCACGTGAAACGTGACCCTTTATTTCGAACCTTAGCACCTCACTCCTCATCTTCCCGCTGCTCCTGGCCAGATAGAGACGAAAACGACACGTGGTATGTGGTGGGCTGCTCGCGCCTTTTCATCTTTTCGAGAAAGGACCGCATTTTCATGCCCCACTGCGGGTAGGTCGAGTGCGTTTTAAAAACTCTAGAAACTCATATGACACTTGTTAACTATCAGCTTATCAGCTACAAGCCTTTATTGCATTTGAGTGCTTGCAACAGTTAAGAGCTGACTGTTAGGATTCTGCGTTTCTATAGCAACGACAAACATCACTCGCTTTCTGACATCTGCCAACAATGGCATTACTTTGTCAAAAACGGCAATGCTCATCTAACAGTGTACATATAAAATTATGAAAACTGAATCTTTCGCGCTCGACAATAGATGTCATGGCTGATGCGCGTATGAATCACATACCCTTCGTCTACCGAGGTGTGGCCTTAGCGCATTTATTTATTTTTATTTATTTATCATTACCCTCAGAGCCAGAGCCATTTCAGATGGGAGCTGTTTAAAACATATAGACCAGAGGTTAAAAGAACCATCTTGAAAAATATGAGCGTCGTGTTCCTGTTCATACATTTCTAACTACAATAGTAAGAATACAGATGTAAGGGCAAAGCAAAAATAACATTGGTAGTTGAAACAGCAAAAGGCACACTTGTCAAGAGCGTAGGTATACAATGTTAGCTAGGTTGGTACGGAATTAATGGTTGTATTGAATGCTGGCTTTCGATCCAGGAAGGTGGTTCCAATCTGGTGATGTGCAATGAACGAGCGATTGAGAATAAGATTTGATTTTGTATGATACGATGCCGACTTCAAGTGCATGATCAGGCCGGATGAGATGAAATATGGAGCCGAAACGAGTTCGTCTCGTAGAATGGGGCAATTGTAAAAAATATTATGAAGTAGGCACAACCGCGGGGATTTTAGACGAGAGGCTAGCGTGTTTATTGGAGGTTAAACTTGATGCGCAGCTGTAGTTAAGAAGGAAGGATGAGGTGGGCAGAGTTGTTAGGCGCGAGATCAATAGAAATTCTCAACTTAGAGGAGCTCGAATCCCAAATTGCTGATACGCATTCGATTTTATTGCGGACAAGTATTTTATACCGCTTTAACTTTAATGAATATGGAGCGGTAGTGTGGTTACGGCGAAGGTAGCCTAGCATGCTGTAAGAGTTGTTAACTACGTTTTTGATGCCAAGTCACCAAGTGAGAGAGGAAGTTACATGGACGACAAGGCATCAGTGTGATGTGACTGCCTCGAGTACAGGATTATTCAAAACATATATGCACTAGTGGCAGATGATGTGCGGGAAGCACGTAAAGTTTTCAATTCTGAATAATTAAGTTGCATTATCCATAATTTACACCGTGCGGATACGGAAATGAGATCGTCTTGTAGAAGCACTGATTGTTAATGTCCTTAATTTCACAAAAAATAGCGAAATCATCCGCAAAAATTGCATGTTATAAGATATGCGATTAGGTAAGTCGTTAATGTAAATCATGAACAGGAGAGAGCCTAAAAGCGAACTCTGGGGTACACCATATTCGAATGGAAATCATGCAAAAGATGTATTGTTCGTATCTACTAACTCAGAGGAGTTACAAAGGAAGTATTCAAGCTAGGAAAAATTATTTTGATTCTGGCGAAGTTTGCTTAACTTGAGAAGTATTAGATGGTGGGATCCGTTTCAAAGGACTTTGCGAAATCGAGAAACACTCAGTCAACTAATTAGAGGCGATCGAGGATGGCATGAAGTATGTGGGAATGATACTGTGTTTTGCAGGACTGCTGCTTACGTACGTTGTGTATTACTTTGTGTATTAGGTATTACGTTGTGTATTAGTAAAAATGAATTCGACTCCAGGCATTTTTCAATGCCTGAGTACAATATGTGCTCGAATACTTTACATGGCATGCTTGTTAGGCAAATGGGGCGCTGATTCATGGGTGTATTCTTGTTATCTGTTTCACCGATGGAGATCACCTTCCTGGCAATCTAGTCGGCGGCTAGGGCACCTATGTGGAGGGACTGCTCGAATATTTTATACACCAATAATGAACAGTACATTTTAGCACCCTTCAGAAAATGCTAGTTAAGCTACTGCCTGGGCCAAAATACGTGTTTTAAGGAAGTCAATTATGTTTTCAATACCTCGGCGTTCGGTGATTATTGGATACATAGGTAGTTACAGTCTGAGTTTACGGAAATGTGGTGCAGATAGACTGAAGCAAATTACTACAGAAGGCGGAGTTCAAAACTTTTGAGAATTCCTCATCATGGATGAAAAGGCTGTCTAATAATAATTGGCGCTGATATTATTTGGATTAACAACCCGCCAGAAGATATTTGGGCCCGTAGAAGGAATGTTAGGAAGTGTATCATGAAGAAAATTATGCTTCTTGTTTTTAAGCATAGACACGTAAGCATTGTTAGCGTCGCAAAGGCTTCCCATTTTTCTTTACTCTCGGAACGTTTGGGAACTCGGTAGAATTGCTTTTTTCAATTTTACACCAGTTTTCGTGTGAGTTATACCACGGAGCTTTTGTGTGGAGAGATATTGACCGTTTTATAATTAAACAGATTCCGGTTAGTGTCAGCAGAGCGGTTATCATATTTAGCGGGGAGGGAAGTTATGAAATTCGGCGATTTCCACGGCATTAGCCGGAAAATTAGCTTCTTTATAGTCACGGATCTGTTTAGTAATCTTGTGAGCTGGTGAAGCATGAACGCCAATGTCAAATTAGAGTGATAAGTGGTCACTGGGGGCAGGCAGGTATGTGATTTTTGAGGCAAGATCGGGATGTGTGGTCAGTATAAAATCAAAGCTGTTAGCGAGGATGTTGGTAATTTGTGTCAGTTCAGATGCTAGTTGAGAAAATTAAAAAATGGCACTAAAGTTTATGAAGTTGGTGTTTATACTAGAAACTGGACACTGAACAGGGGCATCGGAAGACCAAGATATGTTAGGAAAGTTGAAGGCACCCATAAAGAAAATAGGTACCTTTGGGTGACTAGTAGAAACAGCATTTAGAAACCGCATCTAGCAAAACATCGATTAAGTTAGTAGATTGACCGGGAGGATGATAATGTACATCGAAAATCAGCTTCAAGTGTTTACATTTATGCATGCTGAGACAATCTCGAAGTTTGTTATGATATTCAGTGTGCATGACTGGGTTATTTCAGAAACAGCTTGTAGTACGCCCCCACCCTCACTTGATTCGCGGTCGCAGCGATATAAGGTGTGCTGGAATGCGTCATTAAAGATTTCTGTGTTATGTATATTAGAGTGAAGCCAGGTGTTCTTCGATGGTTGCAATTGGTCTCCTAATGCGAAAACACTATTAAGCGAGGTCTGGCCTGCTCTCCATCTATTGGGCTCTTAAGAGACCACAATTCATGCCCCTGTTTGCAGACGCTGGCAACACAGGCTTCGCCATTCAGAAGGGAGAGTGATATCGGGTTCATCGTTTCTGTACAATTGAACCTTGAGTTAAACACACTGCCGTTTTTCCATGCAGGCATGTCGTTACGGTTTGGTTAAAGAATAAGCGACATTTAGACCGCTCATGACAACTTCAGCAGCGTACATCACACTTCTCACCTCGATCGCGCTTTAGCATGTGGTAGTTGACAGATGACACGGTCGAGAACTGTCGGCTGGCAATTTCCTTGACGCCATCTGTCCTAAAGTTACTTCTATTTGCGCTTACCTTCATTAAACACGAGTACGACGCTAGCAGTGACCTATGAGGGATGTGAGTTACCTGAATGCGTAGCATGAGGAGCAGGGCATAAAATCCCTTGAGGAGCTTTAAATAGTTAGCCATCTGCATCTGTCATTTTATATAATAAACTACACCAAACTAGTTCATGTGCACGTTACGCTAGCTTTATCCACATTATGCGCCTGCATTTGCAAGTATAATCGACGCAGTGTTATTACATCTAATGTTACTTCCTCTTCATGGTGATTTTTTGCGTCCTTCGACTGCTTTTAAGGCGAAATCCTTTATGACTTACAGTGTCGGCTTTCGTTCGGTCACAATACAATGTAAATCAAATTACGTCATGCTGACGTTATCAGAAAAACAAATATCCTGTCTCCACCGAGAACCCAACCTCCCTACCTCGGGTCCCTAGCCGATAGCTTTTACCAACTGCACCACGCCAGTGATTGTAAAACGTATACCAGAATTATCGTTGTCTACCTTGCGTTGGAAGAGTAAACACATTTGCAAATTCGAGTTTGGTTCTTGCCTGTCATTTTAACGCGAGTTCTCTAAATTTTAAGTAAAAAAAAACGTGAAAACATGTCACGCACCTAGATGCACGTTGGAAAATATAATACAGACTCGTTTTCTACCGGTAAAAGTTGAAAACGAGTTTGCTTAGCGCTTTCATCCTTTATGTGGCCCGTACGCAACAGTCCCGCGCCGTGGGGCGAACCGACTCGAGTGCCTTATAGGGACTTTTGCTTGGGACGGCAGGACAGCGCTAGTCGCCCGACACATCCTACACCTCACGACGAGCAGGGGAGGCCTTGGCCTACCGTGCGTCTCGACAGTGGCTCGAGTAGTCGTGTTAAGGCTTGTGGATAGGATATTAGCGGACAAGTCTTACCCTGGTCGCTCGCTCATCCTGTACTGGATGAGCACGACGCGTCGTGTGCTTACACAAAAACATTACCTCGGTCCAGAGGTTCAAAAAAACCACAATAAAAGCATAAGATGTTTGAAAGGGTTGCGCCGGCGCTTAAACTTTCGCATTAGTGTCTTTTGGCTGCGCCGTAATTCATTGTATTTTTCATAATGTACGATGGGGTGAAATAATGAGCATACAGATCTTAATATGCAATGGAGTCAAGTCAGGGTGGAATCCTGTCTTCAATTGTCGGTAGGCCTACAAATGTGATCCGCTGAAGGTTATCTGTCAAATAGCATGTGTTGAAATGCCTGGCCTTCACCTCATTTAGTCTTTTGGGGCGACAAACTTAGCTAATGAACTCTGGCATCATGTTAAGAGATTGCAGAATTTATACCAAACCTTTGTTTCCAGGCTCGTAATACAAAAACAAAGCTTTGCCGCAACTGCCAGATTGTTTATCGCCAGTAAAAGAAAATAACGGGACGTTTTACGTACAGACCACGCAAAACAATCTGTTTTGTGACAGCGGCCATCACGAGGTCTCATGTCGTTATTAATAATATTTTCAAAATCGTTACAAGCTTCTTGACTGCTTTATTCCAATCGACTGGTTTCCTGTGAGGCGTTTGCTGCCACCCGTGCGTTATTTGAGCACGATTTCAGTACTTGAGATTGAGCTCAGATTGGCGCCTTCTAGAAAACCAACAGTCTAGCAAAGATGCTTTTATTTATGTTCTCTAGATGTCCCTTGTAATAATCGTTATGAATTTATAAGCACTAAAAAGTTGTACGCTGCTCCTTATTTCATCGATAATTGTGAACTCATTGTCACTGAAAGAAACGCCGTTGTAAGGCGATGCAGGTGAGGACAAAAAAAAAGCGCAGTAAAAGAACTAAATCCTCACTGTCATAGAAAACGGAGCCGCTGACAGGTGCGAGGCATAAACTGGGAAGTGAGGAGCGCCGTAAACTTTGGCCCTTGATGGAGGGCCTGTTACGTATGCGAGACGGCTGAAATCTGACGCGCGATGCGATTGGGTATTCGCACCGAAAAGCGCCTTATAATTTCAGTCACGAGGAGAGCTGAGTCCTAGAGCAGGTCTTCGTTTTATTTTTAGCCTCTTCTGAGCGCTTTTGAATATGTGAGTGGGAAAAGAGCAAAGTTATCCTTTTTACAAAAGCAGGAATTTACGGCTCTCTCTCACTGCCGTCACGCACTGCATGGCATAGTTGAGTAGATTTAATTTACTGCTTCATAAAAAGACATCAACGCAAGCCGTTCTGACTCCTGAGCTGAATACGTTTACAGTCAGCCAAATTTAGCGCTATTCCTTTTTTTCTTATACACGAACCCTCTCAGCATGACAGAACGAAGTAAGTCTGTCATTCATTCGATTGCTTTCCAACTTTTCGGCTGTTTTTTCTAGAGCAGATGCACGCTGAAAACTTCTGTAGTCACGCTATAGTAAGTAAATTAGAACTTGCCTTAGGGCACCTCAAGCCTTCCGGTGCTCCGTAATTCCCAGTTCAGAGCTTTTTCGCACCACTGTGAATGTCGTCTATTACGCCCAATAGCAAGCTGCAATCATAATAATGCTGAGGATCGCTTTCACGCAATTTATAGCTATTGATAAGTTTTCCAAGTGAGTTAGATTTTAAATGAATAAATCAATTAGGCTTTCAACATTTTTATGTTCATGAGAAACTTTAGGAGGGTAAAACACAAATGGGTGGGGGGGGGGGGGGGGCTAATTTCATAGTCATCCTACGTTGTAGAGCTTGCTCACGGGTGCCTTATTTTGGGCTGCAGCAGTGTGCTGCCATCAGGTGACATTTTCAACACTTCTAGAATGTTTCGGGTAAAAAGAAAGAAGTACCGCATTATTTACGCTAAATGCCTTTTCTTCTTGGTCACTAGCTGAGAGGTAAAATCTTTATTAATCTACACACTGTCGCAAATAAGCCTGTTGCTACGCTTATCTTTTTTTTCTTCTAAATTCACTGGAAAACTACCGCTTTCTGAAACCTATCAGCGTTCCAGAGAAAAAGAAATTTTCTGGAAACAATTAGCCCTGCCTGCATCAACAACGTTTAATATATTTTGGCAGCCTGTCTTTATATCCCTGTTGGAAATTAGATTTTTTTTCATATGCAGCACGCGTTAATCATGCAGCGTTCGGTCCAGCTTTCGGCTTTTGCTCGCAATTTTTCGGAATCAGTTTTCTCCTTTAGCCTTTTAATGGAGATCTGCAGAAACAATGGAGATCGGCAGAAAGTCTATGCATGTTTCAACGAAACACAGCAACGGAACAGGTATCTGTTGTGGAGAGAGAGAAAAAAAAAGTGCGAAAATGCGCACTTCAAGGCTGTGACGCATCACATAAATATTGCAGAATTAGATGGTCCCTAAATGCAATTATAGTCGCTGGAAAGCAAGAAAATATTTTATTACGACAGACTAAATTTGTCTGCATCTTCTTGTCAAAGGACTTCGTCCCGCACTCTATTCTTTAGTAATACTACGTAATTCGCAAGGTTTCATAATAAAAATGTCAGTTGCGATAGTGACGAAAAACCAACTTGCCTGTAGTTTTTACATAACACTGATTGTGGGCCGAGTTGGTGTAACATGATAGTCGAGCGGAAAACCCGCACGAGGAGAAAAAATGAGGAAGCCATGCCACGGCGATCTGTAACTGACAGTTGTTTGGGGGCGCACTAGTAGAAAACAGTCGTTCTCAAAGCAAACCATCACTCAAATATAAACAAAAACGTGAAGCAGGCACAGAAATAACCATACGTACACGACCAATAAACAAGGCGAGCTTATGTGCAGTGTTGCGCCCATCCTTCCCTTTTTTTCTGGGATCTCGGTGCTTTTTGTGATCAACCTATGTGCGACACATACTGCGAAAAGTAGCAAGGTCACTGCGTGCACAATTGTGTGCATATACAGCGCTTGAAATTCTCATGGTTGACAATTTTTGGACACCCTTCTGTTCCCGCAAGGCCACTTTTAGCATAGTACACGCGCGATACTCGAAAAACAGAAAGAAACAGAGAAACTTCCGTCAGAGCTATTACAGGACACACCCACGATGCGACTCTGTGCGGGCTGGTCATGTCTGAGTAAGAGGTAATCCTCCAGGTTGAGCCGGCGCCAAGCATTGCCAGCGTCCTCTGTGGCCCTATAACACGAAGACTGGGCTCGGGTTTGAGCCCTTTCTTCTTCTAGGCGTGCCCCAGACTAACCCGCCCTGGGGAAATCAGCCAGTTGCTTTTTCCTGCGAGCAACTCGACGCTTCCACTTTTGCCCTTTCGCTTCGCTTGAATTGTACATGTGTCCCCCTTCCTGTTCTGTCTATTCCTTGTTTTGGCGCCAGCATGGGCAGATACCCTGTCGCGTTGCATCGCATCATGCCATACTGGGACGGCAGTGTTTTATTAGCGAGTAAATATCGGATACACTTACTTCCGGAACTAATTGTAAATGTATCAACCCTTCGTTAGGAGGAATTATATATTTTCTATTGCGACGTCTACTTCTATACTGAACAAAAAGCATACCTAAAGAAAAAAAGGCACGAGTTTTCTGTCGCACCCTATCAATTATTACTTCGGGAAGAAATACAGAAGAAGCGTTTTGACGAACAGAAGCCATTAAAGTAAAAAATAATAACAAAATCAACTATCAAAAAATCTGGACGTAGAGGGCAGATGCCAAAGGTTGCAAAAACATGAATCTCCCGATTTTGTTTGGCGCTCAGCTGCGGATGTCGCTCCAAGCTACATTGGAGGTCGAATGCTTCGAACAACCCTATATTGTTGTTTTAAGTTCTTTCTTGTTCATATAAATAAGAACCGAAGAAAGTAGCACTGAAGTACAAGTATTCGTGAAAATTGCACATAAACAGTCTAATAGCACTACGTATTATATTTGGAAATTTAAATATTAGCGCCTATATGTATACCAAAGGGTCGGACAAAACGAGACGCTGATTTTAATAACGATTGTGCCTATGTTATTACATCCAGAATTGCCGTAAAAAATCGCCAAGTTATTTTCCACCATACAGACAACTTCCCCACTAATCGTAAGAAAAAAGACTAGCGGAAACAGAACAAAGTAAAATCTTGCGATAGAACGTTTTTTCTTTTTGCCGCGGGTATAAATTCTACACTAAAAATGGGAGCCTGAGGGCTTATTTGAAACTCTGTGTGTTGAGCAATTATACACTGTGTGCCCGCTGAGCCGGCTGCATAAGAAAGGCACAATATTTGAGAGCGCACCATGTAATTATACGAATGCATCAATGCGGAACCAAGAAACGTTTCATTTTTTTTTTTGCCCCACTGTTACAGAATTGACACTTCTATGTAGCAGCTGTGCAATATAACGGTTGCGCAATTTCGTTTTACAACATTTAGTACACTCCACACGCTTTCCCTGGTTTAGCGTTAGGATACCAAATCAACTTAAAATTCACTGCAATTCACAAAAACTGAACACGGCTTCTCATATGTGAATTTATTGTGCCCCAACGCAGCTCTTCAGCTGTAAGCGTGTTGTCAGGCAGTTGTCTTCTGCTCAGTGCGAACGTATGGGAAGGATTGTTTTGACTCTTACTTTGTTCCAGGTAGTCAGCTGACGTTAGGTAGGTGAGCCTAAATGTTTGTTTCATTAATCAATGTCTTATTCCTTATTTATGGAGCTTTTGTAGCGCGTATCTAAAAGGCTTCTTTCAATAGCGTATCTTTGTGAGGTTAATTTCTTTTTACCTTCGTAAAGAAAAATACCCAGAACAATTCTTAAAAGAAAACAACAGTTTTAAACTTAACAGGCTAGTCCGACTGGTATACATACAGCGGAATGACAGCAATGGGTGTAGCTGCTGACTTGGCTGCCGCCCGCACGCGATGGGTGAAACTGGTTACATTACACCTTGATTAATATGGTGGCGCGTGATCTAGAGGTTTTACTTGGTGGTCACGGTTGGCAATTGATTACGTGATCTGCCACATTTTGAACCCTTCGGATGGAAGGACAAGAATTGTAGAAATGTGAGTAGTGAGAGCTAACGCTCTTCAAAAGTTCTTGGCAGAATTCTTTTTAGAGCTCATAGGCGTGCGATAAAGCCTCAGTAACGATTCCTAGACGCTCGACCGCACGTACCGAGATTACGCCTCGTACCTACACCAGACGCTCGAATCCTAGCCATGGAAGCACGCGTAGCTCGAAAGTTAGATAAGACCTTTTCGAGAAGTGGTCGAAGGGCCTTCCCATATTGGATCATAGGCAGTGCCTATAGCACAGGGAAAAGCTGATGATTCTCTCCCCAAAAACCGTACGTTGGACCAGTCAAGCAGGTTTCTGCGAGAGTCGTCAAATCCTTCGCCCCTTATCGGCTTCGGCGAGAAGCCTTCGATTCAGTGTCGCCACAAGTTGCCGACAGGTATCTCCTTCCTCCTCGTGTTTTGTTGTTGCGACTGTGGTATTAGAAAATAATATGCCTCTGGCACGGGCAGAGGCATATTAATTTTTATAACTTTTGGGTAGCCTCATTATAATATATGCAGGAAGAAGGAAAAAAAAATGCATGGACCTTCTACTGACTCTGTAGCTCAGCCACCTCCGCTGCCTCGTGCGGAATAGATCTGTTTTTGACGCATCGTAAAGCCGCCGAGTAAAGGTAAGAAAACAAAAAAGCAGAACTCTGAAGGGTTCTACTGCATTCGGCTCTGTATATTTTCTGGCTGAAAACGGATTCGCTGTAAGCGGCTGCGTTTCAATGGAGTCGAAACGAAGTGGCGTTTGTGTGCTGTGCGATGTCAGTGCACGTAAAGATCCCCAGGTGATCGAAATTACTCCTGAGCCCTTCACTACGGCACTGCTTTCGCTCTTTCCACTTTCACTCCTACCTTCCTCTCTTCCTTTGCGGCGCGGTCAGGTGGTGCAGTGGTAAGACGCCCGACTACTGTGCCGGAGTACCCGGGTTCGAACCCGACCTCGGCGGCTGCGTTTCAATGGAGGCAGCCGCCCTTCCTATAAATAAATCAGAGCCCACAGAAACAAGTGTTGCAGATACTGCGCCTTACCCTTCCTGTGAACCAAATAATAATAATGATTCCTTCCCTTATGACGCGGTCCAGGTGTCCACAGAACAAGTGTTACAGATACTGTGCCTTTGCTTTCCTGTGAACCAATTTTTATTTAATTTTATCCCGACCCGAGAGATGACGGGGAGCATTGTGGTTAAATATCTCAGACATTTTTAAAGAAAAAAACCATGTCTATGAAAGTTTGTGTCCCAGTATTTTCTTCCGGAAGACATTTTCTTTCTCTCTAAGCACTCACGCACGGTGCTGATTTATAACGAAACGTACACTTTTTCAAGATCGTTGGGTCTGGTGCGAAGTGGTTTCCCCATAGCCGATGGACATTTTCGCGCCATTTGCGTACGCTTTCTTGTCCTCTCTGTTGTGGGCGTTTCTGTTGATTTATCTTACATTCGATAAGATAGATTTGAGGCTAACATTTCAGTGCACTGGAGAGCTGACCCTGCATAGGTGTGCAGCGCTGGTACGGGGACTGAATCGGTCGGTGGAGGAAAAATATGATGGCTGTATATCAGTATGAGCTCGAAACGATTCCAGCAGACACATTTTTAATTCGGTCAAAACCTCAATTTCATGCACCGCGTATAAAATTCACTTTTCTTCAGAAGCTATGTGGACGATTTCAATACGCCAAAGCTCTTCAATTGCGGTTTCGGTACTTCCGGAGTCACGTTCTGAATAACGGTGATGCCGAAAATTTTACATCTGGAAAACGCGAAACCACTTCATCATGATTAACGTTCAAGAAGATAGGGGATCAAGAAAAATGAACACCGACGTAAAAAGTGATTAGAATGAGCGCTATCATTATAACAGCATTTATTTGACAATTCATCCATATATGCCCCATCACTTTACTAAAGCGCCAAAGAGCGCACCACAAACATTCACAGATTTACTAGTTTGGTTTGTGGGATTTAAAGTTCCAATGCGACTCAGTTATATGGGAGACGCTGTAGGGGAGAACTCCGGAAATTTCGACCACCTGCTGTTCAACAACGTGCACTGACATCGCACAACACACGGGCCCCTTACTTTTCCGCTCCCTCTAAAAGTGGCCGCCGCGGTTGGGATTCGATTCTGCATCTTTGGGAACAGTAGGCGAGCACCGCAATCTCTGCGCCACCCCGACGGTACAAATCACAGGTTAAGTTATTAGAAAAGCACCCATTTATCGATACTTCCGCCTTTTCTTTTCTTGATTGTAAATAGACTGCACGACTTCATGCTGTATTCTGTCCCTGCTTCTCCATACCAGTTTACACTCCAATAGGCGAGGCCAGCGGGCGATCCGATTTTCTTTCGGGCAAGCTTAGAAGGGATCAGAACGATGGAACCTTAGTAACGAATTATTGTTTTCATTCGAGTGCTCAATAAGACAACGTCCGGTTTGCACACATATGCCTTTGCCGCACGTAAGCGAAAAATCATACGCGAATACTCCTGAAGGCTGCGAGCTGAGCGTGATGTCTTACGGTGTACTGCTGCATTTTTTTTTCTTTCCAATGCGTGAGCGCAACACGCAAGCTTCGGTGGTGCAGAGAAGGCCACTTTCACTCAGTACTTGTCGTAAACGTTATACAGATTTCAGGAAGATCGGTTTGCACAACGTAAGACTTGCGGCCTTGAATGTTTCGTTTTATCTTTGGAATGCGGTTCTGCTTGCTTACCTTCAACTTATTGAGCAAAAACTACGTCACGGGGATTATGAGTGAGGGGTGTTAACCTGTCTTCTGCAACCTGGAAAGCAGTCAAAAAATCCCCAGTCCACGGCCACCACCTTCTTCCTAGGCTGCCGAATTCTGAATTCTCCTACACTCTCTCACAAGCGCAAAGAGAATTCCACTCTCAGCACGTTGCCGCATGACAAAAGGCAGATGGCAGGTTCGTAGGTGGCATAATCGCATAGCAATTTCATATGCCGTTTTTTGATTCAATGCGTTCCTTTTTCTTCTTATATATGTAATTAGGTCCATACAACGTATAAGGTTACATCAATCTTGTCATAAACTCAATTGTAGAAGTAACCGTAATCTCCCCGCACCTTCTCCTGTGCAAATCAGTGTACTTGCGTAAAGAGGGCCCTGCTTTGCACCTGAATTTGGCCATTTAGCAAGCCGCTAACGTATTATGTGATGACATCAGTCTGTCAGCTTACACTCAACTAGCAAGAAGGCGCTCACGTAATTATGGGCAACGCAGTTCGCCTTACTTGTCAAGCCGCTTTCCAGGTGTCATTATAACCTAACACATCGTTATTAGGTTCCAAACATGTTGCTTAAAGTGAATGTGTCTTGTGCACTTTTAAGGCCAAACCTTTTAATGGCTCATGCGGTTCGCGTGCGTTCATCCGGATGTCAATATAATGACGTTATGACCGAAAACCGCAACTAACGTCATCATAAAAATAACAATCCTGTCTCCACCGTGAATCAAACCTCCATACCTCGGATGATAAACACAGTACTTTAACCAACTAGGCCACACCCGAGATCGTGAAACGCTCATCATAATTCTCCTTGTCTACCAAGAAGATTATATTTAAAAATAGATCCTGTCTCCTCCAGGAAATGAACCTCCATCACTCGGATCACCAGGCGAGCGCTTTAACCAATTGCGCCACACCAGGAGTCGTTAAACACACATCATGATTCTCCTTGTCCACTGTGAGAATGATAGTAGCGATGATAATGACGCTGCAATTAGTGATAATGACGATGATGGCATTAGCAAATATAATGATGACGCATTCAGTTATTAATGATAATGAGAGCAAACGTGATGCACCGTGTGCACCAGCAACGGTTAGCCTTTCGCATTTCTGTAGCGTAGACTCCATGGCACTCTGAGAATTTTCTTCAACGAGTTGCACTTGTCTTTTATCCAACATTAATAATTTATCTCAAAGATTGATTTTAAAAGAAAAGGATTATCTTCAAGAGAATGTAAGAAAATATTTCCTCGCGGAAAGAACTACACAGCTTTGAGCTTAATAGGGGAAGGTAGGTGAAATACGTGACAATATATAAAGAGGACCTTTATCGCCCGCCACTTATCGCCTTGTGTCACTCAGGTGCCCAAAGTAGAAAATCGCTCTGTGCGCTTGAGTGAAACTAACCGATAACTGGCAGGCGATTAAGGCAATCTTCGAGTTTTCAGGAGAAACTGGTTTAGATTCCCGTTTGTATTTTGGCTGTAGGAAGAAGGAAAACAAATTGCACGGGCCTGCTACTGGCTCTGTAGCTGAGCTACCTCCGCTGCCTCGTGCAGACAGAAGAGGTAGTAATAATAATTGGTTCACAGGAAGGAGACAGAAGAGAAAATAGAGAAGAAAGAGAGGGAGAGAAAGACGCGCTCCGCAACAGATAAACATTCTGTGGCAGGCTAGCCCCCGCCGCAAGCGGCGGTGACCTACCTGTACCAGCCCCATCACGTGCATACGCCTGTACCCTTTGCAGGAACATGTGATTGTGTACATAGTGTTCTTTGGTGCAGTGATGTGCGTGATGTGCAGGGATGTGATGTAGTAATTAATGTGGTGCGTGTGCGACACCAAACGTGGAGAGCTCTTCTCTACAAATGTACCGATTTCACAGTGACAACTAGTGTGCGCGTACGTCCCACAAACCCTGTGCACAATCTCATACATAACTTTGATCATGACGAGGAACTTCATTCCAATACGAAATCGTCGCCTCCATTTGTACACTGACCTTTCTTTAGTTCACTTTTTAGCTTTCCCCAGCGAGGAGTAGCAGACCAGGGTATTTTACCACAGGCCGACCTCTCCGCCTTACGTAAATACATTTCTATTTAAATATTGGCGCTCAAATCAGCTAGAGAGCATGGAAGAAGAAACACTGCCAGAAAGAAATGTGCATTGACTTTTCAAGATTCTTTCCCATCTGATTGGTCGACAATACCTAAGCGCAGAAAAGCATTTCTTGCGAAACGAAGTGGCATCCGTGTGCTGTGTGATTTCAGCGCACGTTAAAGAATCCCAGGTGGTCAAAATTACTCCGCAGGCTTCCACTACGGCTCCCCTTTCTCTCTTTCCACTTTCAATCCCACCTTCCACCCTTCTCTTACGGCGCGGGTCAGGTGTCCATAGAGCAAGTGTGACAGATACTGCACCTTTCCCTTCCTGTGAAAAAATTATTATTATTATTATTATTATTATTATTATTATTATTATTATTATTATTATTATTATTATTATTATTATTATTATTATTATTATTATTATTATTATTATTATTACTATTATTATTATCATTATTATTATTAATATTATTATTATTATTATTATTATTATTATTAATTAATATGTGCCATTTGTTTAGGCTACAACGGAGAGGAAAGACGACTGATTCCTAGCGTGCCGGCTGTTTGAAATAGATCTGGAGCGGCATCACCCAATACCTGGTACGTGGGTGATAGAGGTACGGAACAGTGTTCACAAAAATGCGCGAGCGCGCAGGAGACGCAGCTGGTTCTCCTGTGTAGGCAACGGGGGTAGGCACAGATATGCATACATGTAATGCGTCCGCTGTGCTTTACGTGGGCAGGTTCAATATGTGTTCTTTTTTTTCTAAGGGCAGGTGCCACTCCACGTTTTTCGCAGTGGGGGTAGTCCAGGACTGTATGTTGCTTTTATAAACACATCGTAGGGATAGCTTGTTTATTCTTCAGAAATTAAAGTTAATCCCTGGTGAGCGTTGGTCGAGAACCAAGCTTGCATGGTTTATATTTTCGAATACAACTTTTCTGGAACAGCCCATGAAGAACGATGAGCATGTTGTGCTCTGCACGTCGCACTCACTCAATAATATGGCGCTTTGAAGGCACAAAATCGCACTTCGCGCCGGCTACCATGCCACCTCCGCTTACCTGCAAACCAGCTCCAGCCAACGGCGCTGAGGCCTGATTACTTTTGGCGGTGAGGTTTATACTGACGTTCTCAGGTTAGCAACCATAAGGAAAAAAACATTACACGGGTTCAACGCTGTTGAACCGAGTGCGGAGCGAAGCTTTGGCTGTGGGCGACTGAGCGTTGCATCGAACACAACCTGCGTCGCGTTGAACGCATCAAAGTTCACCGGCATTTTAGGTGGTGGTAAAGGTGTCCATTGCATCTAAATATGGGGGACACAAAAGCTCTCCCTTTAAGGGTATGACACGGTAGCATAACAACATGCCAGATATAATAAAGTCCCGCTTTAACCAAGCCGTATGAACGTTCCTCAGTGGCCTATAGTGGTGACGTGAATACTAGAGCCTTGCTAGGCAGATTCTGATATACCATCCCATGTGAAAAGAGAGTCCCATGTTGGCAGCTCCTGCCACGGTGCTACGTCGACAGCTCGAAAACTTACAGTAGTGTAGGTTTCGCAACAAAAAGTTGAATAATTTGAAGCTGAAGATTTTATACATTTTTTGGGCACGTAGCATTTCAAACAACCCGAAAGTATTCTCTTCAGTCGCCACAGGAGTATGGTGAAAAGTAGGCGTTATTATCAGAAGAATGTGTAGGGTTGTCATTGTTGCGCGTGAATCCAGAAACCAAAAAGCCAAAGCTTAGATACAAATAATGCCATGCTTAGCGTATCATATGCTCAGATTTCAAGGAACACACTTTGCCAGAAAGTGACGCAGCCCTCGTAATTAGGTAAAGGTTTTTACATAGAACATTGATTAAGTGTCCTAAGCTACATTTCACAAAACATTGTTCAATAAATCAATTATTCCCAGCAGAGCGTAATTCTTCAGAAGGACGTCAATTAGGGCTAAATGGTGCATGCTGTTCGAGACTGACGAGCGTTAGCGCTCGTCCTGCGTCGTTCTCTCTTGTGTTTGTCACTTTTTTGCGTTATTATTTTCAGTCTCGAACACAGCGCAATTCTTGACATTCGAATTTAATTCGAGAGCTAAATGTACCTTTGCGGTTCCTAGCGCAATGTGTCGACGCTTCAGTTTTGGTAGTATTATTGCCATTAGTCCTTTCTTGCAATTCGGAAAGGAACAGTAAAAAGTAGTAATTTCAGTACCCATTAACTGCTTTCACAGCAAGCTCCCGTCCTGTTACGGAATAAATATCTGCGAATGAGCATTCGGTTTCACGCCCCTTAACTCCAGAATTTCGTTCATTACTCTATATGGACTGCCAGTTAGTTCACTCTTCAAAGAATGAAAATTGTTTCGTCGATAACGTCTTTATTTGGCGCACATAGTTTGGGATGTCAGTAAATTTCAAAATTTTTTAAGCTATTGCATTGTTCCGTCGAAACGTGTACGCAAGACAGGTTGATAACGATTATTTTTTTATGTTATCTTTTCGATATAATTTTTTCCCCAATATGGCTTCTCTTCCTTCTCAGAATAGGGAGACAGTTTAATGTAAAATATTTTCGCCATCATAGCCTGCGGCTTCATATGTTCTAAATGATTTTTTAGCGCTGCCGTTGCGGTCAGCCAAGATTAATCTGGGGTTATGGTTTACTGTTTTAACGATTCTACTCTGTTTTCCAGGACGCATTCAGTAAAAAAAAATGATGGCTCTGTTTTGGTCCTTGCATAATATTGAATCACTTTAGCGGATTAATAAAATTGGAGAACGATGCATGGGAAGAAACTGTGCCAGCATTGATTATACTCGGATTATTATTAATTGTAAAATGGCCAACCACTGAAGGTGCACAGCTTTGGAAGTACGTTTATGATTACAATCGAAACAAAAGCAGTTCCGTACGAAATTGAGGCGGGGGAGCGCTAGCTTGTAAATCATCACTATTGAAGTCACTCTTTCTCGATAACCGTGGATTGGTCTTGAATTAATGTTTTAAAACAATCCGCGGAAATCGAGGAAGCATTAAACACTTCCGGGCTTTGGAAAATGAACAAGAGAAATTAATGCTGTCTTTTAGTGTGAACTTCAGTAGCTTACAGACATAAGTTTTCATGTACAGCTCTGAAGCAATTACATTTTCTTTTTAGTTGAAGTGACAGTTGTAATGCCTCTCCTTGGCGATTTGAATGATTAAGGAAAACGTTCTCGTACTTTATTATTTCTAATATATGGGCTAACTGTTTCTATATTTTATTAGCATGCTTTAAATGAAACTCACAAATCAAACTTGAAAGGGAACTGCTGCGAATGGGGCCACGATATTATTCCCTTCACTGCAAATCGAGGCGGGCACTGATGTGTAGGACTGACTCAAAAGATTGATTTTAAAAGTAATCTTTTCTTGCTCAGAAGTTTGCAGCAGCCGATTGTCTGTTATCTTCATATTTTTTTTTTCATTCCATACAAGCAGGTAAGCTTGAGCACTGATTGCTCATTACTAGCGTTCGTGGAAGCATTTTCCAGAAGAGTGACGCTGAAGATTCTCGTCCCAAGAACGAGCTAAGATGGCGAAACTGAACCAATCGGCTCATCGCAACCAGGCGTGTAGTAAATCGGCGTGTCACATTCCGGTGAAGACAGCTGGCATGCGAGACTTCAAAACTGCTCGATAAATCGGTTATTCAAGAAAGATTATGAGCTCTACGACTGTATAACGCATAATAGAACAGCTGTGATTTGTTGTGGTGGCTGAAGTTGATGCAATGCCTGCGTCGTGGGTATTGGATTGGAATTATGTGCTGTACGTGTCTAGACTAAAAAGCTTTTTTTGGCAGCCGTAAATGCTACTTATTGTGTGTCTCCATAGCCTTGAAGGTTTTAAGCCTTAGTTTAAAAATTACTAAAATTTACTAAAAGAGAGTTTTGAGCGAGGAACTGAAATAAACCCAAACAGCGGCAGGTTCCGCAGCAGTCTACGATTATTGTACCTTGTAAATCATTGCAGTTGAAGTCACTCTCTCTGGTTAGCCTTGGATTGGTCTTAAATAAATGTTTTAAAACAAGTTCCAGTGCTATGCTGTAAATTCTTCCCTTTTGATACTTCCTGCATGTAGACTGCTAATCACTGACTATTATGGCATGCCCTTTGGACGTCGAGAAATGAAAGGAAAATGCAGCCTGCCAATTTACACAGAGTTCGGGAAGAAGCGCCGCTTGGAAACTGTTCAGGACACAAATGTTCCCTTTTTGTTCGAAAGCGGGCTACTCTGAAAAAAGAAAAGCGTGCACGTAGATTATTTGCATAGAGGGAAACTTTAAGTCAGGAAGTTGCAGCTAGGTGGGGACGCATGGCATAATCTGCACCATTTTATACCCACTCTCTAGATTTATGTGAAGATTGCATTCTCTTTTACAGCTGAGATATATATGTTCAGCTGTCCTAATAATTTTTCGTGTAGATAGAGCCAGGCGAAAAAGAAATGCGAAGATGCTTAAACCGTACTCTTCGACTCTTGGCGAGATGTCATTTTAATAATAACTAAAGAATACGAGATTCCGTGCACTAATTACGCGGGAACACTAAGCGAGATAGGACTATATGACTAAGTTTATTAGATGGGTTCAAGTTTTCCAGATTGAAGAATCTTGTTTAGTATCTGCTATACGACGCTTGAATGTGTCCAAGGCATTGGAATAGCCAGCATTTGCGCCCCAGCGTTCGGCGATATCGAGGCTGATGGCATCGAACGTTTCTCTCATTTAGCAGATAGGCACAGGCGTCGTGCTGTCTGTCGCAATCGTCTTCTGTTTCTTTCCGCTCTGTGCAGCTACAGCGTGCTCCGTCCGATTGTTTCCTATAAGCCCGCGCTCCCTAAGCACACATTTGTGAGTCTGTGTTCTTAGCCTATATTTTGATTTCAATTGCTTTGTATCGGGCATTAGTACTGCTTCAGGGAAACGAAGTATTTGAGGTTTACTCCATTCGAAAGTGGACTAGCAGAGACACCATAGTGGTGGACTGTCATTATTGTCCATCCATGGTAAATTAACAGGCAGTCACATGTCACTGTGCACATATACTGGGTTTATTTTTTGGATATAGTCGTAATTCACCTTCGTAGACGCGTCACAATTGACCATACGGTGCGCCACAGCCTCGCGAAAGTGGCCACAACCTTCCAACTAAAAACAAACAGTTCATTTTGCACTTTTAACCTATCATGGCATCAGCCTTGAAAACGCTGTGCATAAACGTTTATCGCGTATGCGCAGCTGTTTTCATACCGGTAGCCTCGTAGGCGGTTCGTCATCATGACTTAAAAAAGTCATATTCACGAATATACGCGGTCTACATCTAGAAACTGTGCAGACGGGGCGGAGACGACATGGTAAAATTCAGAAGAGACTACTCAGTCCATCTCCATCTCCATCTCAAGCTTGACAGCTGGGTTTTCAGTGATCTTTTCTCAGATCTATGGTGGTTATGATGCCATGTGGTCCCCTATCGTCACACCAATGTTGCCGAGTGTTTGACACGCTACATAATGCACGTTCACAATTGCAGGTAGTTGACGATATTTTGTGTAGTAGGTGTCGGGGACTGACCTTTGGTTTTTATTTTTCAGAGATTGATTGCTTCTTCTCTCATTTGTTTAGGGTGCGGCGGGGAATATTTTCTTCTGTCAAATCTGTAATGCAGGAGAATGCCACTGGGAGGATGTCTTTGGGCACACCTGGATTCTAAAATATACCTCTGAAAGGTATGCCGGATTACCGGACCTCCGGTATGAGCAGTTGGCGGCCTAATTTCTTTCCGGCAGGAGTGTTCCGGAGTACATATGATGTAAGCGTCTGTGAGGTGGCGATGTGTGGTGCGATGAAGGAGTTCCATGTAAAATTCTTCCCTTTTGATACTTCCTTCATGCAGACTGCTAATCACAATTATGGTATGTCCAATGCACGTCGAGAAATCAAAGGAAAATGCAGCCTTTTCTGTTGCGTCAGTGTCATTGCATCGACGAGTTGCAGGGATATTTTCTGTAAATATGAAATCGTATATATTGTTGTGTCTGCGTATTTGATTTCTGCATTTGTTCCATGTTCTTTGCTAAGGCCTGGAACTCCTACCTGGCGCCCGTCTTTGCGGTATGTACGATGCATATTGTAACAGATATTGCGCCAAAGGTCCAGGACACGCCTTGAGCCAAGAAGTTCAAGAGCGTTCTGTTGGAGCGGTCTGAACGTGATTCCAGGCAACCAACTTCGTCGTCTACGCCGACCAGCAACCACTTCGTCGTCTACTATACCAGCCACTGACTGTCTCCGCTTCGTCGTCGACTATGGTTTGTATCAACGCCGCCCTCCTCTGTAGCATCGACTCGATGCAACGTGGTGCTAGTAGGAAGAAGTTAGCGAAAGGGTACAAAAAAGTGTCACGACGACCTAGCGGCGTTGACGAAAAGTTCGGTCATGGACGATCGTGATAGGGCTTCAGCCGAACCACGTGCACATCAGAACGCTGTGACCTTCGAGATGGAGCTGGGGCTACGGGAACAACGGCGTAGGTGACGTCACTGATACGGCGAACAATCTCGTAAAATCCAAATTGTCGGTGTAGTACCTTTTCAGATAGGCCTCGATGACGAACAGGTGTCCACACCAACACGAAGTCGCCCGGCTCGTGACAGTTCTTCGGGCGAGGTTATTCCGAGCAGCGTCTTTCGCCTGTTTACAGTGGATTCTGAAGCGTGCGCTTTACCATGGTTAGCAAAACAAAGATGTCGGCGTCATGTTCTACATCCGCGCCGCAAGAAGAACCAACTGGCATCATGGCATCCAACGGCGTGCTCACTTGGCGACCGAAGACAAGTTGGAATGGGATCAGTCGTGTCGTCTCTTGAGTAGCGGTAGTATACGCGAAAGTTCTATATGGAAAAAGCGCATCCCAGGTGCGATGTTCTGTGTCCAGATACCTAGAAATCATGTCGGTGAATGTGCGATTGAGGTGCTCCACCACTCTGTTGGTCTGAAGGGGATACGACGTCACACGTCGATGGCTAATGAATGTTACAGTCATGACCAACAGGGTTAGGCGAGCCGTAAAAGCTGTTCCACGGTCAGTGATTACTAAGGCGGGGGTGCCATGATGTATAACGATGTTATGCGCGAAAAACTGCTCCACTTCGGCTGCAGTACCTTTAACGGGGGACGCGGTCTCTGCATAGAATGTTAGGCGGTCTGTCGTGACGACTACTCAACGGTTGCCAGTCGAGGACTTCAGAAAGATGGAAAGGGGTCTTCGGCGGAGCAACAGGCTGAAGAAATCCAGCAGGCTTCAATGACGGAGACTTCCGACGTTGGCAGTCACAACATGAGCGTGCACAGGCTCGCACCGATAGGAGTAACATGGGCCAATAATACTTTTGCCGAATTCGTGCAAGTGTACGGCTGACCAATGGGTGCCTGGCGGTGGGTTCATTATGACAGGCACGCAATATATGGGCGCAACTCGGAGGGCACAACAAGGAGAAACGTATCTTTACTGTTAGTAAAATTTCGCTTGTCGAGCAATTACCACGCAGAGTGAACACTTGAAGCCCGCGTTAAAAAACATGGGGGATATGGGCGTTTGCGCCCTACAGATAGTCGACGAGGGGCTCTAACTCTGGGTCCATCCTCTGAAGCTGCGCCATTTGTGTTGTAATAATAGCCTCCAGAAATGGATAATCGTCTGCTTTTTTTTCTGCACAAATGGCGATGGGCGAGTGCGACAGACAGTCAGCATCCTGATGCTTCCGTCCTGATTTGTATAGGACTGTTACGTGATACTCTTGTAATCTAAGGCTCTATCTAGCCAATCGTCCTGAGGAGTCTTCGAGGCTCTCGAGCCAGCATAATGAATGGTGGTCGCTTATAACGCCGAAAGCTCGGCTGTAGAGGTATGGTCGGAAATTGGTGAGGGCCCATATTACCGCCAGACATTCTTTCTCAGTTGTTGAAAAGTTGGTTTCAGAGCGGGTAAGTGTTCCACTCGCGTAAGCGATGACCCGTTCTGCTCCGTCTTGCCACTGAATTAGTACTGCGCCAACCCCAACGTTGCTGGCATCAGTGTGGACGTTAGTTGCGACATTTTCATCAAAATGGCCGAGTATCGGGGGATTCTTTAGGCGGTTGCGAAGCTCAAAGGTGGCCTCTTGTTCTCTTCCCCACAAGAATGGCGTGTCATCTTGAGTCAGTGTGGTAACGGTTCCGCGACGTGCGAAAAGTCTCGTACAAAGCGTCTGTAATAGGAGCAGAAACCTAAGAACCGTCGAACAGCTTTCTTGTCAGGCGGGCGCGGAAAACCGAAACCGGCAGCTGTCTTTTCAAGGTCTGGGCGAACACCTTTTGCGCTGACTATGTGACCAATGAAGCGCTGTTCCTCAAAGCCGAAGTGACATTTCTCAGGTTTGATTGCCAGCCTGGCGTCTCGCAGAGCTTTTACCACAAGGCGTAACCGTTCTAGGTGTTGGTCGAAGGTAGTCGAAAATATGACGACATCGTACAGGTAAACCAGACACGACTGCCATTTCACACCGGGCAAAATTGTGTCCATCATGCGTTGGAACGTGGCCTGTGCAGAGCATAGGCCGAACGGTCGCACCCTGAACTTATACAAGCCATCGGGTGTAACGAAAGCCGTCCTCTCCTGGTCTCCCTCATCCACCTCTATTTGCCAGTAACCACTTTTTAGGTCTACCGACGAGAAGTATGGGGCATCTCGCAGTCGATTGGGTGCGTCATTTATGCGGGGAAGTGGTTAACGTCCTTTTTAGTGACGAGATTAAGTTTTCTGTAATCGACACTGAACCGCAGAGTTTTGTCCTTCTTTCTAACGAGAACAACTGGCGAAGCCCACGGGCTTGTAGACGGCTCAATGACCTCGTCGGCAAGCATTTCGGTGACCTGTCTCTGAATAGCTGTTCGTTTTGTTGGAGAACCACGGTATGGGCATTGACATACGGTGCGCGTGCTCTCGTTTGTAATTATACGGTGTTTGGCAACCGGAGTTCGGCCCACTTTGAAAGACGTGGCAAAGCAGTCTGAAAAATCTGCCAAGACAACCTAAAGTAGATCATTCCGAGCCGGTGATAACTCGGTGTTTAATTCAACAGATAGCAGAACGCGACACGTTTCAGTATCGTCTTGAATGGCCCCTTCCACGGTGCACAAATGGGGACACGCCGCAACGTCTTGGAGGAAGGAGGTGCTGAAATTCGTTCGAAAAGTTTGTGAGCAGAACATGAGCTATCCCGCAGGTGGACGAGACCTCGGGCTACAATGAGACTCCTCTCAAGTAGCAGCGGAATATGGCCCTTGATGCCTTCAAAGTCATGAAATAGGTCATTTTGCACGCGCATCAGGATACTGCAGCGCAGCGCGGTTGTACCGTGACATAATCTCCGTGATACGCAGCTAGAGCATGGCTACAGGGACCTCAGATGTCGAAGCGTGCCACTGCCCGCTTAGTGGAGAATGTGACTCGGTCCTCGTGTAGATCGATCACAGCACCGTTTGCCTGCAGCAAGTCGAGCCCCAGGATCAAATCTCTCGAACAGTCGCGCAAGACAACGAATTCCCCAACGAAGACGAAATCGCAGAGGCCGATTCGGGTGCACCTTCCGGCCGGGCTAGTGAGGTGACCTCCAGCCGTGCGAATGCTAGGGCCCAACCATAGCGTCAAAACTTTTCTCAACTCCTCGGCGAGGGCGTATCTCATCACTGAATAGTCTGCACCAGCATCAAGTAAAGCGATCGTGTCATTTCCGTCAAGTGTCACGCACAAATCAGAAGTGGTGTGTCGGATGCGGTCTCTACCCTGTCCCTGTGAGAAATCAGCGTATCGGTGTATCGGCGGCCAAGGATTTGCAGTTTTTCCGACAGCAGCGGCCTTGCCTCCGGAGACAACTAAAATTAGTTTGCCCGGCGCGGACTGGGAGAACACCGCTCAGGATAGATGGCGTCTCGGTGATGGTCCGGAGAACGGTACCGCAGCGGAGGTAACGATCCTGAGTCATAGCGGCTTTATTTCCCAGGTGTCTGACAGGCCGACTGATGAGCTTCAATTCCGAGTGGCCGTTGGCCACTCCGTGGACAGGGCGCATCGGGTTCGAAGCCACGAAGTCCCACACGGCGATACAGGCATGCACGGTAAAGTGGTAGCAGATTGGCCTGCGGTCGCGCGTACGCCACACATCCGACTTCCGAGGGCGCGGAACGGGCGCTACAGATTAGGGAACGGGCGCCACGGACTGACGTGGCTAACCACATGTAAAATAGCCGCGGCCGATAGGCCACGGCAAGAACGGAACGAACGTATTCGCTTGGGAACGAAGCAGGTAGGACACAGCATTTATTGCAACAGAGGCTGGTTATAAGTAATCCAGGGGAGAGAAGGAATTCAAGAGGGACATGGCGAGATAGAAACCTTCATGCGTGTGCAGTGTGTGGCACGCACACAACACTTCTTCCTCCTAAAATCGGTGAACTGTTCCCTCGTCCGTGTTGAGCGTCATAGGACTTGAGCGGGTTCGCTTGGCACTACCGCCCCGAATAACGGAAGTGACGGGAAGGCGCCGTAAGCATGATAATCCCCGACTGCAGGCGGCGAAGCAGATTCTTGGAGTGTCACATCGAGCTGTGATGCGAATTCCTCTGGCCTGAATGTCGAGGTGCGCGTCTTCCGCAGTGTCGGGTGACTGTGTTTCTGAAGGCCAAAAATATAGCTGGTTCACGCGCCGCCGGTCAATTGCTCCAGGTGTTTCTACTGTAACCCTTCTGGTCCCAGACGTAGATGTCACACCACCTCTGGTATCCATTTCTGTCCTGTTCCATAGTTGTGAATGTGCACACGACTCTTTACTTGGGGCAGCCACTCCTGGCTATCCAATGGTGCGTCTCCGCGCTACCCTTCGGGAAACAGGTATCCAGGCGCGATCTTATGTGGTCCTAGAAGCATCTCTGATGGAGGCTTCCCGCTCTTCTGGGGTGTCCTTCTGTAATTGAGCAGTAGGCGCATAAGCTTATGCTCCAATTTGCCAACCCCCAACTTCCGGAGACCATCTTTCACCATTGAGACAGCTCTTTCGGCAGCTCCATTAGACTGCGGGTGGAAGGGGGCGGTCCTAATGTGCGACATGTTATTCTCGACAAATGTTGCAAATTCACGACTAGTGAACTGTGTTCCTTTATGGGAAACTATCATTCTGGGCACTTCAAATCGGCTGAATATGTCCCGTAAACAGTGGATTGTAGCTGTCGTGGTAGCTCGCTTCAGGTGGAGCGCTTCTATCCATTCAGTGTGCGCATCGATTAGCACAAGCACCAGCTTACCTTCTATCGGCCCGGCAAAATCCACGTGGATGCATGACCATTTCTCAAACGCTTGGGGCTAGCTTGCTGGTGGAGCGGCTGGCGGCATGGGCAAATTGTCGATGCAATTTTTGCACTGAGTCGACCTTTCCTCAATCTAGGCCTGGCCACCAAAACAACGATCGTGCAATAGATCTCATCTGCGACGACCCTTAGTGGGTTTCATGCCGCAGTTGCAGTAATCGTTTTTGCGCACCGGCAGATAGATCGACTCGATGGCCCCAATAAATTAACCCATGTGCTAGGGAGGGCTCAAGTCGACGGTGAAAAAATGCAGCCCGGCAGGGCTGAAGGCCTTTCGAGCTTCAAAGTTCAAATTTCAAAGTTTATTCAGAAATAAATAAATCACTTCATTATACAGAAGGTTACAGAAAGATGTCCCAAAGGTTGACGCTGTACTGGGACCTGTATGTACAAACGAAAAAGGAACAAAATACAACATGAAGCAGCATTGCATGATTTAAAACTTGTTAGCGAAATTTAAAAAAAAAAAACAATACAGCATTCTAAAACGCAAGCAACAAATACACTAAAACGGGATTAAAGGAAGCAAACCGCATAAATATGCGGGGGGGGGGGGGGGGGCAAATGGAATCAGGAATAAACAATAAATGAGCGGATCTCACGTTTACATGAAGATACACAGGAGATGGTTTTTAGAAAATGAGGTAAATAATTCCATAGCTTTATTAGCGAAAGCCCGACAGTCTGAAAGCCATAGTTAGTTCGAGCTTTTGTAAGTGCAAAATTATTGTGGGTTGCAAATCTAGTAGTATTTCGAGTGATCAGTTCTTGCATATGAATGTACTGTAGAAGGTTACAATTATTTAACTCAAAATAAGCTAATATTCCAAGGTTAAAGTTTATGAGCTCAGAAATACGAAGCATATTAAGGTGAGAGTATTAAGAAGAAATGGAGAAATCCCTATTTGACCAAGTGATTATCCGGACTGCTTAGTTTTGTATAATATGAAGTGCAGAAAGGTTGGAATGATATGTCTAACCCCAAGAGATGATGCAATAGTTAATATGACAATGAATGAAAGCATAATAAAGTTGGGTTAAAGTATGTAAACTAAAGTAATAACTTTCCTTTAGAAGAATTCTGATCCCATATAATGTTTTATTTCGAAGTTGTTGAATGTGGGTGGTAAATTTCAATTGGTGGTCCAGTTCAACACCAAGAAATGTACAATTAACTGAGGTATATATATGGTAAGAGATAATTGCAAGAAAAGTTGGAACAGTAGTAAGCTTTGAGCTGAACACCATGAACTTGGATTTAGTAGGGTAATCACAATACCATTTTTGACGCACCAAGCAGCAAAGTTAATCAGATATGAATTGAGCTTGAATGTCAAGATATCCAGAGATTTATGTGACAAGATAAGGGTAGTATCATCTGCATAAAAGATACAATCGGTGGTAGGAGAGAGACAGTTAGGACGATCATTTATAAAAGTTAGAAATAGAAGCTATTCAAAACCGTGCAGCACGTTTTATTTCCCATGATTACAGCCGCCATACCAGCGTGACTAACATCAAGTTGTCCTTATCACTCACAAGTTTACAATTACGTCGGGATATCGCGCTTATCTGCTTGCTACATAAACTAATCTACAGTCACCATGCATCAACAGTGCCACTTGCTAGACCGACTCGCACCTCCCACCGCCTGAATAATAATATAGGTTTTCAACGTCTATTCGGCCGAACACATGCATTTACCTTCTCTGCCTTGCCACGGGCTATAAAGGGTTGGAATGGTCTTCCCGAAAGCATCGCTAACATATCTGACCCACTAAAATTCAAAAACGAATTGAGTACCTTTTTGCAGTCAGAATAACTTTTTTATATTGCGTTCACTGTGTGCAGGTTGATTTCGTCCAATGCCGCTAACTATTGTATAATGTCATAATCCTCGGTTTATTACTTTCCATGCATGCTCTAATACTTATTTGCAGTTCCAGTCCTGTATTACTGTTAACTTTTGTATTTTGAACTATGTACCATTGTTCCTTTTGATACACTGTAACCCCTCCCCCTCACACAATGTTCCATGTTTGGAACCTGTGAGGTATTTGTATAAATAAATATATATAAAAAAGAATGGAGCCTTGCGGGACACCCATGTTAATAACATTTTTATTAGAAAAAAAAAAACCTGATATATACACTGTTGGTTCTCGATTAGATAAGAGCTACGAAATCATTTTAAAGGGATCCCATCAATGCCATAAGACTTAGTTTAGCAATAAGTATATTGTGAATAATTGCGTCAAAAGCCTTAGTAAAATCAAGGAAGACAGAGGCGACGTAGTTACCTTTATCTATTTCAAGTTTTCATTTGCCGGTTAAGTACGTCAAAGCGAGGTTAGTGGAAAAACCATGCCGAAATCCAAATTGTTTCGCATGCAGCCTTTTAATTTTTTCTATATAATTAGAGAGTCTTAAGTGAATCAGGTTGTCAAAGATTTTACTGAAAAATGGAAGGATAGAGATGAGTCAATAGTTATTAAGGAGGTTTCTGTCTCCTTTTTTGAAAATAGGTACGACTTTACTTTCCTTTAGTTCTTGAGGAAAAACACCAGATTAAAAAATTAAGTTAATAATATTGACGAAGACACCAGCAATGGTATCTACAATCGCTTTCATATTACTTCCGTGAATATTGTCTAATCCAGCGGACGACGTTTTCATGGTCAAGATTGTGCTTTTAACCTCAGGAGGTGACGTAGGGGCCAGAAAGAATGAATGCTCAGAGAAAGCGGGAGAGTCAGTGTACGTAGAAGTAGAAGCTGAAGGTGGACAGGAAAAGAATTCGCTGAAAGCGTTGGCAATGTCTGCAGGGCTATGGACAGCTATTCCGTCATGAATGACGGTTTATATAGATGAATTAGAGTTCCTGTTGAGAAAAGAGTTAATGAGGCGCCACTGTTTACTTGAATTAGAGCCCCAGCTAAAAATTTCATTTGCGTAACAACGTTTCCTGGCATTCTTCAAAGGTACTGTCAAGGTGCGACAGTACATTTTATAACATTGATGTAGGCGAGTGTTATATGGTTGTCTTCTAGTTTTTCTGTGTATATTTTCTTTCTTTCTAAGACTCTAAGAAGGTTTTTAGTAAGCCAAGGGTTGTCAGGGAATGAGTAATGCTTGTGAGAAATAACGGTTGATGTACAGGAAGCCAAACAATCAGTAATTATAGATGAGAAAGTACTATATGCCAATTGAGCATCAGTCATCAAAGCTATATTCGACCAGTCTATAGAAGAGATTAAATTAAGAAAATGTGGGAGATCAAAGACGGTCTTGGAGAAAGTTTATAATGTGGTCCGATGACTATTTTGAAACGTGAGCGCTACAGGATAGTGATCAGTGATATCTACCGTAATAATAAAAGCTGATGGAGGATAAAGAAGATTGGATAGTGCATGATGAATGAGAGAGCCAGACTCGGGTGAAGTTGAACGAGTTGGAAGGTTGAGTAATGATTCAGTTCCATACCCCTGAAAACATGTAACATACTGGTCACTATGAGCATTAATGTCTCGTATATTTACGTTTATATCTCCCATAATGACTACACGCTTATTATATTTTGCTAAAGCATTAAGTACAGTGTCGAGAGCTTCACCAAAAGCCATAATATCAGAACTTGGGAACCTGTATATGCAGCCTATTACAACATTCTTATCATCTATACCAAGTACAGAATGATCCAGTTCAATCCAAACAGACCCGCAGACCGTCAAATTTAAGCACATATCTATTCGTCGTTTATATGTTATGCAAACAGAAACAAACATCGCAGAACCGCCATGGCAAGAAGAAACAGAGTGACAATATTCAGGGTAGTAATTCGAAAAGCATTACAAGTTATGATGAGCACTAGATAGCCATGTCTCAGACACAGATAACTGAAAATATGTAGCGACAAGAAGATAAGAAGGCTTGGAATTCATCATGATGTTTACGCAGACTACGCGCATTGAAATTTATTACGCAGTGATAGAGATTAGAAAAATGCACATCGATCTGATTAGAACTTATGTACGGCGTGGTGAAGATTTCAACGAAAAAATACAAAACGCGTCACCTATTCGAACACTCAAGGCCAGATTTGTTTTGTATCCGGTAAACTGCGCTGACATGTGTCTGCCTAGCCAGTATGACGCAGTCCTTAGTCCACAAGAATTTCCAGCCGTTATCTTTAGGCTAACCTTGTAGCACGTAATGCTTGACGCGATATAGTGTCGAGTCGACGGCTGTAAGGTCTTTCAGCTCTCGGGGCGTGACTGGGCCTTCGTCCAGGCTGTCCAAAGAAAAAACGTACTCTTGCGGCTCTTGGGTCTCCATGGATGCTATGACCGGGTAATTGCAGCGGAAGCCTGCTGAAGGCGTCCGAGTTCAACAGTTGCCTTCCGGGAGTGTACTGATGTTTGTAACGATATCCTCCCAGTTAGAATGCCCAACGCTGAATGCGGGCTGCAGCCATAGAGGGTGTCGGGCGGTCGGCCCTTAGCAATCCGAGGAGAGGCTGGAGGTCTGTAACCAAGGTGAATTCACGGCCTAACAGATAGTCTTTGAACCTCGTGACCCCATAAAACTAGGGCCAGCGCCTCACGCTCCAGCTGTAATTCCTCTCAGCTTTCGTGAGAGTCCTTGAACGGAATCCGATCGGTCTGTTGACGCTGCCTACTGGGTGAAAAGGTACTGCGCCAATGCCGTGTGGGGAAGCGTCGACTTCTAGTTTCAGCTCCTTTAACGGGTGAAAATGATCAATCATTTCGGCATCCTTGAGACACTATTTGGCCTTACCGAACTTTGTTTCCTGGGGGTGGCTCCACAGCCATTGCGCATTCTTTTCTAGTAACTGATAAAATGGGTCAACATGGTTGACAAGTTCGGCAGAAACCTTGCATAAAATGTTAGCGTTCCGACAAAAGAACACGGCTCGCTCACGTTACGAGGGCTCGGTGCTTTCATGATAGCTTCCACGTTCTTTTCCGTCGGGTGAAGACCGAGACGATCGATACGGTGTCCCAGGTAAAGAAGCCGATAGCTGGCTGAGATTGCATCTGTCGTATCGCAGCTTTACCCCGTGCTTTCGAATCGCTGCAACATTGTCTTCAGCCGAGATCCGTTGTCTGCCGCCTTTTCAGACAACAACACGTCATCTAAGTATGCCTGCATTCCAGGCAAGCCCGCTAGAATAGTATCCATCTTCCTTTGAAATATAGCAGGAGCAGATGAAATGCCGAACGACAGCCTATTGTAATAGAAGAGCCCTTTGTGCCTATTAATCACACACAGCTTGCGTGAAGCTTCGTCTAGCGGCACTTGGTTGTAGGCACCTTTCAGGTCAAGTGTACTAAAAACTTCACCACCGCTGAACGACACGAACAGGTCTTTGATCACCGGAAGGGGATACTGCTCAAGTACACAAGAGGGATTCAAGGTGGCCTTAAAATCCCTGCAAATCCTGACTGTGTCATCTTTCTTAAGCACTGGTACAACGGGGGTCGCCCAGTCCGAATATTTTACGGGCGATATTATGCCTAGCGTCACTAGCCGGTCGCACTCTTTTGCCACTCTGTCACGGATCGCGTACGAAAGCGGTCTAGCCTTGCAAAACTTGCTAACCGCATCGTCTTTCAGCATCACGCTGGCTGGGGGTCCCTTCATCAGGCCCAATTCCTCTGAGAAGACATCCTCGTAGTTACTGCGCAAGGTATTGATGTGGCTTCTGGATTTTCCCGCCACTACCACTTCTCTTTTACTGACTTGCAATACCGGAACGCCAGCCCGATCCAGCAAGGTTAACAGATCTCGCCCGCACAGGCTTAGTCTAGTACTATGAGATTTGCATTCGACTGACACACTTTGGTGCGTAGCAGCTAGTTGAAGCTCGCCTAACACTGGCAGCCTTCCAGCGTAGCACGAAAGTTTCTGATGCGAAGGCTTCAAGTTTGGCCAGTGTTTGCAATGCTTATCGAAAACCTGTCGCGCTATGACACATACTGGTAATCCTGTGTCTACTTCCATTGCCAGTTCTATAGCGCCCCAATTGAATGTGCGGCGAATTGGCGGCTCGAGACACTTTGTTCGCGCCGACAGCAAAGTTCAGATATGAGAATGTTGATAGCAATCTTACGATGTGGTTTCCTGCACTGTTAATGTTAGGCCGTGAGGCGCAGGTGCAGCAGCCCCGTGTTGCTTGTCGTGGCGACTGGAACCCATTTTTGCGAGATGTCCAAGTTGGCCACAGTGATAACAGCGCGATTTGTCCCAGCTGCAGCTGTTAGCGTCATGTTTCAAGCTTCCACTTATCGGCACTGTCTCTCGGTGTTGGCCGGCGTCGTGCTTGCATTTTCAATAGTGTTGTTACTTCTGGCAAAATTGCTTGTGCACCGTTTTCCGCGGCTTCAGCTATTGCTCTCGCTTCGGCTTCCTCTTGATTTAGCTCTTGTTTTGCAAGGCGTTCTTTCCGTACTGAGCTTGAGCGTACACCGCACACGATTCTGTCTCGGATCATCCTGTCAAGGCAACTGCCGAAGTTGCAGTTGTTTCCTATGCGGCGGATCTCGACGAAGAAAGCCGGAATAGATTCTCCTTCTAGTTGGCAACGACTGAAGAACTTTCAGCTCTCCGAAACTTCGTTCCGTTTAGGGTCGCAGTATTCATTCAAGGCTTTGATAACTTCGTCATAGCTCAAACAGTTCGGCGCCCGGGGAGCCACCCTTCCGGCGAGGATTTGAATAGTCTGTGGGCTCAGTGCTGCCACAAGAAGTGCCCTCTTCTTACTTGACTGAGCGATGACACTCAAAATTCGATGCCAAATAGAGTATTACTCGCTCATTTGGTCAGTACCGCTGATTATAGGCTGTTCCAGTGTCGGTCTTTACAATGATTAGATGATAGTACCAGGCTTGATTGATATCTTAGCAGACATGTTCCACTCTATATGTTTTTTTTTTAATAAATAGCAGTTTTAAGGACGTTCTTGACCGCAATCACTTCCTGCTCAGAGATACGACTGATGTCGCAAACCGTTTTCTCTCTTGCAGCGTTGCCGGGGCTACGAAGAGACGAAGCTCTTCAGAACCGCCTTTAATATTGCACTTGATTTGTTAATTGCATTTTTGCACTTGGACTTGAATGTCTTCTTCAGCCTGGCAAATAAGGGTTCCTAGGAACTTCATAGTTTCAAAGAAAAAAGCTTGCATAATAAACAAAAGGAGATTTTAATTAATTTTTTCATCAAGGGGTCACGTCTTGTGGGACATACGTGGTGGCATTATAGGCGTAATGACCACAGATCTTAGCTTAAAATAAATGTGAGGTGCGTCATTCGTTTGTTATTGCTTTCACAGAGTCGCCGTTTTCACAGTACATGTCGTAATAATGAAGCAGGTGCAGTACTTAATGGTGATGCGTTTGCATAAAGTTGAAATGAATGGAAGCTGCTCCTATTCTGAGAAGCGCTATTTTCCTCTAGCCCATTCTGCAACTGTGATTCGAATTCATGCTAGCTAGTTCATGCAATGAGGTGTTGTCGCAAGCGAGATGGAAGACCAGATTAAAATTAACCAATTTCTCGATGCTTTAAGTGGCTGGTGTCAAAATTGTAAAATGCAAGTTAATTACGGTAAACCCACTTTCACACATATTACTAGTAAGAAAAATCCACTTACCTTCCAGTAATCTATAGGCAACAATTGCTTGACAAATGTGTTTAGCTTTAAATATTTGGGCATAACTTTCCACATGATTTAAATTGGCGCATGTATGTTGAAGCAATTTCGTCGGCTGCTTTTATAAAGCTATGTTTTTGAAAGCGAAGTTGTCGAGTGTAACGAAGGATGTGAAGTTATTGTCATATAAGACACTCATTCAACCACTGCTCGAGTATGCTTCAGCAGCCTGGAATCCTCACCAAAGGGTACTGCAATGATAATATCGAGAGAATACAACCTCTTGCGGCACGCTTTATCTGTTGCAGATATAGGAGGACTGATTCGGTCACCGAAATGTTGCACTTCTGCAATATTGAGTCGTTAGAAAATCTGATAATAAAGCAAAGGTTGAAAGTACTGCACCAAATACCGCACGATGATCTAAAAATACATAAGGAAATGTACTTACACCCACCTGCTAAGCATAGCCCCAGGTTGAATCACAATGCAACCATAAGACCGTACTTCGCTCGCACTAACGTATTTTGCTTTTCTTTTTTTCTGACGCGATAGAGCTCTGCAATAAATTGCCTACTCCTGTCATACAAAGTGCCACTAAAACAGCATTCCAGAAAAGTCTCGATCAATACATTAATGAACGCTAACATGTCGTCCCCCGTCCGTCGTGGCCTTTCTATATCTTTTTTTTTCCAGCTTAGCAGCTTTATGAGATGTTGTATGCATAATTGTAACTGAAAGTGTTTGTTACTGTATTCTGTCATTTGAAATTTTAGATGTGTTATTGATTTTGTATGTAGTGTTGATTGCCTGCTTGTAATGACCCTCAGAAGGGTTAACAGCATGAATAAATGATAACAATAATACATTCGAATTGACCCCGCCGGGATGGAGCAGTGGTTACGGCGCTCGACTACTGTTCCCAAGGACGCGGGATCGAATCCCGGCCACGGCGGCAGCTTTTCGGTGGAGGCGAAAAGCAAGGCGCTCGTGTGCTGTGCGATGTCAGTGCACGTTAAAGAACCCCAGGTGGTCGAAATTTCCGGAGTCCTCCACTAAGGCGTCTCTCATAGCCTAAGGTGCTTTGGGACGTTAAACCCCTCAAAACCAAAACCAACATTCGAATTGAATAATGGCTCTAAGAACAATAGTTACCTCGAGTAAACGATTAAGTTTAGACCACAGAGCTTAAAATGCTATGCGCCGCGTCCTTGAGACGTTTCTGAACACTCACCCCTCCAAAGAGAAATCAGTCTGCACTTTAGCAATGCAGTATCGCTGTGCGCTGAAAAACGCTGCACGCAAACAAAGCATGCATTTTCAATTGAGCACAACAATTCTGTCTTATCCCATCCGCACCACGCATGCGATATGACTGAGATTCTTACTTTGTTAGCTGTACCTATTGTGTGTATAAACACGATGTACTTATATGGCCGCACATTTATCACAGATTTTTGTAATGCCGGTTGCCGCCGGGCTTTTGTGGTGCATGAGTCCCCGACGCTGTCCACGCTGTTATTTTCCGCGCGTTGCCGAGCCACGAATGTTGACGCCCGATAACATTCAAACTTGGAAAACGCGCGGAGCCATATTTTCGTTCTTTTCTCTTTTAGCAGTTCGCTGATTGCTTCCTTCGCCCTGATAGCATTTCATGCAGGGCGCGCAGACATAAGTGTCTTTGTGCGTAAAAGTTTTGCAACTCCCAGAACCGCAACTGGCATAGTTCCGATTCTATACTAAAGAAGTGCTATCTAAGTATATCTGTCTAAGGAATTCATTCGTTGAAATCAGGCTATTGCTGATAAAAGTAGAGCACAAGAAAATACAACTCTCATGCACATCGATCTGCACTTCTGGCGCTCCGGCTTCGTGGGGCTGGCGTACGTTGGCGTTAGTTGGTGAACAAGTTAGTCTGAACTATCTGCAACTTGCAATTCGATGCATGCTATCGAACCTGGTTGTATAAATTCGATGAAGGATTTAAAGCGTTAAGATTTTAGCAGGGCCACAACCACGCAGAGTCGCAGTGGCTCTGTTAGACCACAAACAGATGTTTGAGGAGATTTTAAAACAGCTGCGTAAAGAACGTTTATGAACCGGATTGTTTTCTTACAATATCTATGAATACTTAGCAGCTTCAGCATATTTCCTTATAAAAGAATTTCGATTGTTGTAGTTTCTCCCAAAGTGAATGGATTAGAAGGTACGCAATTCTGTCTAAAAATGCCCAGGTAAGCCTTGCATCAGGCCGAAAACTGCCTTCAAGCTTTTAAAGAGCATGTTAGGCAAGTTTAGATGTGAGTGATATCGGAAACCTTCAGCCAATGCGCGTTGCTTATTTCTGAGACAAAGCTGCAGGACAGGAGTACATTCGATGACATGTTTCGGGAGCCGGCTGCCTCTTGTAGGTTGGTTTTTCTCTAAATATCCAGACAGCTGGCTTTACAAAGCTCGTTGCTCTCTGCCGAGCGCCAGCAAGGAGATTGCCGGATCTTATAAATCTTTAACGCAAACGAATGTAACACAATATCTGCTTTGAATTTCTAAACAAGAATTGTAGTTATAGGTATTGGCGGAAAAAACTGACAGCGACTGGTAATAAAACTAAGAGTCGGTGTGTTCTTTCTTTAACGGCTCACGTCCTGATGATGAAATCAGTGTCACTACAGGATGCGATAGCGACTAAGCTTATTGATTTTCGCACACTTTGTTAATCGAATAGAAAATGATGCGATTGCTTTGAAATACCAATTACATTCTTGGGCTCATAATCACTGTGGAATGTAATGCATTGAAAACAACTGCTGTTGTAATGGAGTAGCCATAGCCAGAATCTCGACTGAAATTCAAGGAATGAAATGGTAACAGGTCTGTCATCTCTGTTTTCTTTTAGTTTGTTGTTTTGTGTGAAAAGTGGCTTCACTATTTAGCCTCAGCACGCTTTGATTCTCTATTTTTTTTAGAGATTAAGACATGCAAGATTGCGGGCTTGAATCATTTACGTGGTGAGCAACGATGAAGTATCAGCTGAGAATCAGCACTGCAGGGAAACAGCACCATCATTTTCGGGATAAACTGAATTTTATTACTTGCACGACAACGAACAGTCAGCTTGTGCTAGGTTGCCACTTCACTGGTTGTCTTAAATTGTTGTTTTTGTCATCTCCAAAAAATAGTGCTGGAATCTAAAACAGCTTGAAGGGTCTTCCATCCCTCACATTGACAGAGAGAAGACCTTAAAAAAGAGAAGGCGCATGTATATATAGACAAATATATTTATATACTGTAGTATGCATCATATATAGATAGCACCAAGCAAGCCGAGATAGCACCAAGCGTGCTCAACGGTCGTCGATGTAAGAATGTCCTGGGCACTTGTCACAGAAATGTCTAGATAAAGACACGAATAATGACTAGCACAACCGAGAACGTTGTAGAAACAGACGCGCATGGCTAGGATCATTTGCGATGCATCTCGGGGTGTCTTGCGCAACAAAGAAAATGGTAACAGCGCGTCTCACAACAATGAGCATGAACAAACAAAGAGTGCAAAAACGTACCGTGCGCTGAGTGATACGGCCACATGTTGCGACTGTTGAAAAACAACAAATAGTTTTTGAACGTTTCGCGGCAATATCAAACCACACAAGCATAACGCAGGCAAGTGTAACCGCACTGAAACCTGATACGTGGCTTATACAGCACTAAAATGTACACATATAACTAATTATAAGTGTGGCTCACATGCAAAAAGCGAAGAGGTTATATCCATGCAATAAAAGAGTTAATATCAAGTTGATTTCAAGGAAAGGAAAAACACAGATAAGGAAACAAATCATAATTGTAACTTTTGCGGACTAATTACGCTCAACGCAGTAATATACCAAAACAGCCGCTTTGAAAGACTGTTGTGACCGCAAATATAGGCTAAAAATGAAAGACAATGATAATGCTACAATCTGCTCGTTTTATGCAATTAGCAGGTTAGGTAAGCAGCTTAGAACCTCAAATTATCACAAATTTCGACAACAGATCTAGGGAGGTGATTGCAAATTACTGACGTGCTGGGGACGAAAGAATTGAAAAAATGATTGTTGTGGCATCAGGAAACACCAACCTTATGAGGATAGTCAATGCAAGCTAAAATGTAACAGGATGCGGGTATCAGTTATTCTGAAGAATGGTATTGACATCATATACCTTGTGAAGGACGAAAAGACTAAATATTTGTCGGCGTTTTGGAAGCATTTGGAATGATGAGCTTGCTTTCATAACGGTGACGCTGGAGTCACGATTATAATTTGAAAGAATGTAGCCATTTGCCTGGTTCTGCAGGGATTGAAGTCGATCAAAGGGCGTCATTTAACTGGAGTCCCAGATAGAAGCAGCATATTCCAGTTTGGTATGAACTAAATATTTGAAAAGGAGTAATTTTACACAACTAGAAGAAAAGTTGAAGTTGCCACGCACGTAGCCCCACATGCTCTTAGCGTTTTCGGTTACATGGTCTACGTGCATTTCCAGGAAAGATCTGAAGAAATAAATACGCCTAGATATTTGTAAAAGAGAGCCGATTTGAGGTTTCTAGTGTTTGATAGTATGAAGGCCATGTAATATTATGAAAAACACGCAGGTACCTGCATTTATTGGTTTTGAATTTCAGGTTGGAAGTGTTAACTCAGTCCAGAAATTGTTGGTATTGGACTAAATAAGAATTACTTCAGAGTCACTGTTATATTGCGGTATATGACGCAGTCATTAGCAAAGAGGTTAATTGATGAATATGTGCAACTGAGTAAGGCGTTAATATAAATTTAAAAAAAGCAATGGTCCTAACACGGAATTTCATGGCATGCCCAGGTTAACTGGAGAAGTGAAGAAAGAAGTATTATTAGCTGTGGCAAACTGAAAACGGTTGGTGAGAAAGGAACTCAGCAATTCATGAATGTTAGCATCAATGTTAAGTTTACTTGGTTAAAAAAAAAAAAACAGGATGAGCAACCTTGTCAAACACTTTTGAAAACTCTAGGGATAAACAGTCAACAAAAACATCTTGTCAAGAATGGAATTTAGAGCATGTGTAAACGATAAACGTTGAATTGCACAGGAAGATGGCTCGCGAAATCTATGCTGATGATCTGAAAAAAAGAAAGCGTTCGATTTCATTAAAAATGCAAGGTGAGAGTAAACGACACATGCTATAGGATTTACATGGAACGCTAGAACGTTAAATAGCCTGTATTCAGGTACATGTTTTTCCAAAGATTAGTGCAGTAGAACCACTCTCCCGATCTTCTAGTCGTCCAGATATGCAGGCTGTCAGAAGAGATTGCTGCAATACATTAGAAAGTAATATGGCAGTGTATAGTTTAGTCTTTAGCCATAACTTGAAATTCATGTATCAACGTCACATGACCAAGAAACATTTAGTTTATCTCTTGTTGGGTCTACGCCATCAATACCAAAAACAATAGGGTTCATTGCCGGCAGTGGCGGGGTAGGAAGTGGTTACAGGGCCCACACGTTTAGAAAAAACAGTAGCACATATATCATTGAGAACACTTGCGCACAGTTCCGGTTTTATTAGTTGGTCGCTGCAGTCGTTAGGGATAATATCTGAATTGTCTCTATTGTTGGTTATGTTCCAAAATTGCTTAGGTTTTGTAACTAGAAGAGATGGTAACATATTTTGACAAACAAATCGTTGACAAGTTTGAGCGCTTTTAGTATTCGGTTGCAGTGGCCTGATAGGCAGTCCAACGTTCTTTAGCGTGGGATTATTTCGCATAGCGAACATTGTGTTTTTGCTTCTTACACAACCTTTTTAACGAATAATTAAACCATGGCGATTGCTTGCTCGACTCGCTTACTATACTCGGCATGTATTTACCACTGAAGAATTAAACTCTTCCTTTAAATAAATTCCAGTTAGTATTCATAGCTTGGTGATGAAAGCTCCGCAAGTGATCATCTAAAACGTCAGAGAGCTCATGTTTAATAGCATTATAAGCAGTGTTTTTATCATCAAGGTTATAATTTTTGTGGTTACCTTAGCGAGGCACGGTGCAGGCAGGGAAAACTGAAGCAATAAATGTCACTTAGTCCTCGTAGGTACGTCATGGAATTGGCAGGATGAGGCGCAGTATTAGGTATCAGATCAGGGGTAGAAGTAGTAAACGTAATTCTAGTCGTCTGCATTACGAGCTGAGACAGGTTGAAATCATTCTTTAATTTCAAATAACTACCTCCTTCACCGGAAAACGAACGATAGTAGTTATGCCCATCACACCATAATATACTAGAGAAATTAAAGTCACCCAATAAAATGCATTGAATATTAGCGAGGCACGGTGCAGGCAGAGAAAACTGAAGCAATAAATGTCACTTAGTCCTCGTAGGTACGTCATGGAATTGGCAGGATGAGGCGCAGTATTAGGTATCAGATCACGGGTGTTAGAAGTAGTAAACGTAATTCTAGTCGCCTGCATTACGAGCTGAGACAGGTTGAAATCATTCTTTAGTTTCAAATAACTACCTCCTTCACCGGAAAACTGACGATAGTAGTAATGCCCATCACACCATAATATACTAGAGAAATTAAAGTCGCCCAATAACATGCATTGAATATTAGGATATCGTGCTGTGATGATGTGAATGACATCATGAAGATCCTCGGCATATGTGAGTGAAAAGGACGGCTGACAACAGCAAACGCCCAGTGTCAATTTCTTAGAGCATGTTCAAATTTCAACCAAAACAAGTTCTAAAGCGTTAGTAAGATGGATAAGAAAAGTCAAAACAGTATCAGCGACAGCTATAAGGACCTTCCCACCTCCCTCCCGCCCCCCCCCCCCCCCCCACCACCACCACACACACACAGAGAACTCCGGTTGCATCGATAAATGTATTGTTCTTTTAAAATCGAATAATTCTCTGTTATCAACCTTTGCATAGCCAGGTTTTATTAAGACAGATTATGTCTGCGTCACAAGCATAGATAGTAGAGCAAAGATCATCACGTTTTGGAACTAAGCTTCATATATTTGACAATAAAAGCGAAAATTGGTTAACGACGTGGTAACTTTGATCCACTGCCCCTCGCGCAATACTATTCAGTGTTTGAAGGCGCAGTGACGTTAGACAGTTCGAGCACGTAATTAGTATGTTAAGCCTGTGGCGGGAGGGCACAAGCAATTTCATGCGCGCAGCCATCACAGGGATTGTAGGTGTAATATTTTTAGTGCTGCAGCGCTACTACCCGCACTCACCAAAAAACACAATACCTGAAGCCGCTTTGACCTTTGACCTTTCCGAGTCCGGACGGGTGAGAGGGGGAGGAACACATCTTAGTTAGACACCCTACCTTAGTCACGGAAAGCCTGCACCTGTTTGCGGTCTGGTGAACAAACCGTACTGCGTGGTGCTGGGAGGAAAGGGAAGGATGAGACGCCTACTAAGGGAAAAGAAAGGTGGTAAGGGGAACGCTCGACATGTGCGAAACTGGTTCCGAAGCGTAGCGGAAAGGCTGCTGCTCGAAAGCTGTGGCGCTGGTGGCAGAGGAGAGCATGCCCCGCTTTGCATTAACTAGACAGTTTTAGCAGAGCGTATTGGGGCCTTCACTTCGCCAAACCTTAACGTTGGCGACAAAAATTGTCTTTAGGCTGCGCTGAGGCGCAGGCGATGGAGCTCGAAGAATTCGAATTTGGCAATTATAGGTCTATATTGATTCGTTCAGTACCCGTCCGCTTACGTGCCCTCTCGATGAAAATTTAGAGGGCTATGTTCTCAGATAGAAAGAAAGCACAAAGTTCCCGTGCTTGAGCCAAAGACACTCCCCAGATCGAGGCCAAGATTCAGACTTGTCTCCACATAAGCCGTAAAATAAAACCTTCACTCGCCGCTGTCTATCATCTATATCAGCTGAGCCTTTTCTTCTTTACGTTGGTCAATCGACTGGAGACGACACTGCAAAGGGCAGGTAAAGTAAAAAAACTAGTACTCTAAGCTGACTTCCATGCTGATTTTCTGTTGTCTGTGGCTACAGATTCAAGAAACTATACACCCATCCCGTTAATAATAAATAATGATTGGTTCACAGGAAGGGAAAGGCGCAGTAACATCACTAAGCGACCTACCGTCACCTACCGTGCCGGAGGGAACTGCAATTTTCCCGTTAATGAAAATTGCATTTCCGTCCGGCACGGTAGGTTTCCACACACCACATGATCTCATAGCCTTCATTGGCGTCTGTCATAGCCTGAGTCGCTTTGTGACATTAAACCCCATGAACCAGGAGATCTGGCGTTCCTGCGGAGCGAGCGGACGCGTTTCACCTGGGCTCCGTGTTTTTTTCATTGAACTGCCAGATTTTTTGAGTCGCACCTTAATGAAAGTGCGTCGACCGGATGCATGAAGTCGTGTGGACCACCGGGAACTCGAATTCCGAGGTAGGGGACCGCTTTTGCCAAATTTAAAGGACTTTTGTGTGCCGAGAGGAGCGCCCGCAGCTGGGCCTAACGTCGACTCCGGCCTTGGCCGGAGGAGCGGTAGGCCCAGCCCGAGCCTCGGTGAGGCCGCCAGCGGAACATCGAATCATCGGTGATTACGCAAGTGAGCATTGACCTAAGATAACTACAGCTATGCGAGTAGAGGTGGACGGCGTCGAAATTCCGCCGGACCAGTGCAGAAGATCGCAAGGCTGGAAAACTGGCGGCGAGAGGGTCAGGCACAAAGGCGTGGGCAAGTTAGGCCTAAATGCCGTACTTCAAACGAACCAAGATGGCGCCAAGGCCATGGCTGCCACTGGCAGCGATACACGTCAGTCAAGGGCGAAACGTATAAACAAGGGCAAATTGTTGAAGGGCGCGCGCATGCCAGACTTGCCGCGCGGCGACATAAAGATCGTATTACGACCACGAGGCGGGCTCCACGTGAGCGACGTGACCCGCGTTGAACTAAGTCGTGCAATTGTGGCGGCGGCACAGATCCCCGGCAATGAAGCAAGTGAAGATGTCGTGTGCCCCAACCTCCAGCAGAATATCGTTGTGGTGAGCACCTCCAAGAGAGAGAACGCCGACCTATACACTGCAGTCGGAAGGATCGACATACGCGGCACGGCACACGAAGTAAGTACCTACGAAACGGCCCCCCACGGCACGGTGAAGGGCGTCATAAGGGGCATCCCGCTCGAGGATACGGCCCAGGATATTCAGGACAATGTTGTGCACAAGCATAACCCAACGGCGCTACAGGCAAACCGGATCGGTAAGACCCGATCAGTCGTCATTGCTTTCGAAGGGCATAAAGTACCCAAATACGTGAGATACGGCAACCTGCTCATGGAGTGCACGTTACATAGAAAACAAATCGACGTATGCTATGCGTGCGGAAGAGTGGGCCACAGAATGGACGTGTGCCCGGATCCTTCGAACACGATCTGCCGAGGGTGCGGAATCTCCAACCCCGCCGAAGATCACGAATGTGCCCCGAACTGTGGCCTGTGCGGAGGCAAACACCTGACAGCGGACAAGGCCTGCAAAGCCCGCTTCAAGACACCCTACGTCGTCCGCCGGCGGCGCTAGGAACGGCGCCGAGCAGAGGAAGAAGACATCGGGAGAAGGAACCAAGACAAGAGAGGTCCTGCAGGCGGACCCCACCGCAGCGCCTCCAAACAACGGGGCCGGTCACACACGCCGGGCCGCAACAGCAACAACAGTGGCTGTCAACAACAGTCGCCAGAGTCAACCGGACACCGAGGGATCGCCGAGAAAAAGGTGGGCCGGACCAACAGGTCTCCCGTCGCTCTAACCAGCGACACCGAATTCCCACCCCTCACCCCCTCCCAACCCCTTAACTCACAAGCGAATCCGCAAAAGGACAGTAGCGAAGTGATAGAGCTTAAGAGGATCATAGAGCGCCAAAACGCTCAGATCCAGGAACAGAACGCCCAAATACAGGCGCTTATGAATAAGATCGAAACGCTAGCGAGTAACGGCAGCTTGGCAAATTCAGGACCCCAAGACAACACGGCGACAAGCAACGCCGCAGGCTTGCGCAAGGTGCCGCGGAGGGCCCCCCCCCCTCGCCCCGCCAAGGGCGGCCAGCTGGAGAGGCTGAGGCCATGCAACGTGCAGCAAATAACCTAAAGGCGATGGACGCCGAAGAGAGCCCCGCGAGCGGAGAAGAAACTGCGAATGCAGAGACCGCGACCACGGTAACGACACAGATCCCGCGAGAAGGAGAGCTTATGGCCATTTTGGACGCAATTTCCCAAATTAACGAAAGGCTCAGCAAAATAGACGACCGACTTAAAGCTGTCGAGAGTCAGCCTCAGACGCCATCGGCGAAGCACAAACGTCAAGCGCTAAAAGTAGCCTCAACATCGGTGAGGAACCACTTCGCGTCCCTGAAAAAGGAGCGGGCCGAAAAAATAAAAAACGCGATCGCGAAAAGGCGCAATCGACTCGAGACAGCCGGAAAGGATGATGCAGAAGCCAAGTAAGAAGCACAAGAAGACCGGGGGGGAAACCATCGTGATTTACCAATGGAACTGCCGTGGGATTCGCAACAAAGAAGCGGAACTAATGTTATACATTGACGGGCAAGACAACAAGCCTGATGTAATTGCTCTACAGGAGACGAACGGGAAACCAAGACTTCCGGGGTACGTCACTTACACGGACCCCACGGAGAACGGAACGGCGGTGCTTGTTCGCAGCAACGTGGCGGCAACTCAACATGTTACGGCGCAGGGCGGGTGCGAGCACACGCTGGTCGAAATTCATGCAAGAGAAATTGGCAGCGCGGGCAATTTATTTGTAATGAGCGCGTACTGTCGGCCGTCACAACGGCAGTACGAATTTGACCGCATCGTGAGTCAGGCGAAAGGGTTGGCGGGGACCAGGCCGCTCCTGATACTCGGCGACTTTAACGCCCCTCAGACAACATGGGGCTATAAGTTCCAGTCAAAAAGAGGAAAAGCATTGGCCAAAGCAATGGAGGATCACGAGATTGCCCTCCTGAACGAGCCTGACGTAACTACCAGAAGAGGCAACAGTGCCGCGAGGGACACTACGCCAGACCTTTCGTGGTTATCGGGAACGCTAGACGTCTCCTGGAGAAGCGAAGAAGTGGACCTGGGTTCTGACCACAGCGTGATCGGCATCACGATTCGAGGTTCCCGATATCGGGCTGTGTTGGGGACAGCGCGGATCACGGATTGGGACAAGATGAGAAAGTTCACCCAGGAACAAGAAGAGGCGTCTGAGGAAGAATCGGGACGAGCTGAAACACAACAGACCTACACCGAATGGTCGAGGGACCAGAAGAAGACCCTCCAAAAATTTACCCAAGAAATCGCAACGACTTCGCAGACACCGTACGTGGACGCCAGACTGACCCACATGTGGGCGGCCCGGCACTCGTTAACGCGGCGATGGAAACGTCAGCGGCACAACAGAAAGCTGGCCAAGCGCATAGCAGCCTTGAACAAGCAGATCGCCGAGCACGCGGCCAAACTATGCAGGGAGAATTGGCTGAAGACCTGCGACGGCCTGCAGGGCAAGCTCTCGACGTGGAAGACGTGGTGCCTCTTGAGGCATCTGATCAACCCGCTGAGTAGCAAAACTGCGACCAATCGCAACCTTACCAAAGTATTGAACATGTACAAGGGAGACGGCCGCAGGCTCCTGGAAGACCTGAAGGCGAAGTACCTAAAGACAGAGAAGGGACAGTACCCGGAGACAGAGAGGTACGAAGGACCCGACAACGAAGACCTGGACCGGCCGTTTTCCATGACGGAATTGTGGACAGCGATAGATCAAAGTAACAAGAAAACTGCACCCGGCAGGGATGCCATAACATACAAACTACTCAGTAACATGAGCAGTAAAGCGGCCCGCGGCCTCCTAGGGCACATCAACGAAGCCTGGGAGAGCTCGCGGTTGCCGAAGGAATGGAAGGACGCCGAGGTCTGCTTCATTCCAAAGCCCGGCAAGGCCCTCACGATAGACAACATGCGGCCCATCTCCCTCACGTCCTGCGCGGGGAAGGTAATGGAGCGTATGGACCTTCGCCGGCTGCAGAAGCACCTCGAAGAAACAGATCAGATGCCGGAGACGATGTACGGCTTCAGGCAACATCTCAGCACCCAAGACGTGATGATCCAACTTCACGAACTGGTCGTCAAGCCGGCAACGAGCCACACGCCGCGCGGGATACTCGCCCTCGACCTGAAGGGAGCGTTTGATAACGTGTCCCACGCGAGCGTGTTGCGGAATCTGAATATGACCAGGTGTGGCCGAAAGACATTCGACTACATCAAAGAATTTCTGTCAAACCGAACAGCGACCATCAGAATAGGGGAGGAGAAGTCAGACCCTGTCGAGCTGGGTGATAGGGGCACCCCACAGGGATCGGTCTTGTCGCCCCTGCTCTTCAATCTGGCCCTCCTGCCCCTGCCCGGTCTACTCAAGCAAATCGAAGGCGTGGACCATGCGTTCTACGCCGACGATATTACGGTGTGGACAGCTCGACCCGGTTCTGATGCCTGGATGGAGGAAGCCTTGCAGAAGGCGGCAACAACCGTGCACGAGTACGCAAAGTCATGCGGACTGAGCTGCGCTCCCCAGAAATCAGAGTTGCTTATTATCCAACCGGGAAAATCCAAGAAGGAACTGCCGCCGAACGTGATCGTCACCATCGACGGAACGGCTATCAAGCCAACACAGCAGATTAGGATCCTCGGCCTACTACTTCAGGCCGACGGGAAGGCACACGCCGCCGTCACAAAGATCAAAACTACAGCCGAACAGATACTCAGTATGATCAGAAGGGTATCTAATAGAAACCGAGGCCTCAAAGAGGACGATGTCATGCGCCTGATACGCGCATTCGTCGTGTCACGGGTTACCTACTCCGCCCCCTATCTCCAGCTGACGAAGGCGAATAGGGACACCCTAAACACGATGCTTCGTAAGGCAACGAAGCAAGCACTGGGCATTCCCATATACTCGTCCACACAAAGACTGCTGGACATGGGCGCCCACAACACGGTGGAGGAGCTCATTGAAGCCCACCTCTCTAATCAGAGAATCCGGCTCAGTCATACGAAACACGGACGAGCCGTCTTACGCAAGATAGGATGGCAGATTGAGCCAGTACCCCTCAAGGAAGCCCTTCCGGAAGACTGGAAGACGGCCATTCAGACCAAACCCCTTCCCCGGAACATGACGCCGGGCAAGGACGACGAGAGGCGCACCGCGCGGGCCAAAGCCATAGCCCGGAAGCTGGAAGAGAACCCCAGGGTCCTCTACGCGGACGCCTCGCTCCGAAAACACAGTGACCGTGCAGCAGCGGTGGTTACGTCAAAAGACAGGCTGATCGTCAGCGCGTCCATAAAGACAACAGACGCCGCAGTTGCAGAAGAAGCGGCCATGGCCCTCGCACTCGCACAGCCGAGCGTGGACACCGTGGTCACTGACTCAAAGACAGCCTACAGAAGCTTCCGCAGAGGGGTAATATCCTCAGCGGCCCGAGCCATTCTATCCAAGTGCAAGCCTCCGGGAAGAGCTATAGAGCTCGTGTGGCTCCCGGCTCACTCGCAGGTAGCAGGCAACATCATCGCAGACTACCATGCCCGAGAAATGTCAATCCGGGGCGAGAACGAGCCGGAAGAGCTACCGCATCCGGTTACCAGCTTTCGGGAAATTACAAGTATGTACCGAGAGGAAAGGTGCAGAGAGCCAGAACCGCACCCCAAGCTCACCAGGCAACAACAGACGATCCTGCGCCGAGCGCAGGCGGGATCGCTTGCGCATCCCGTATTGATGAGCCGCATGTACCCTGCGGAACACGACATGCTCTGTCCTTTTTGTAAAAAAGAAAAGGGCACCCTGCCGCACGTTTTGGCAGAATGCAAACAACTCAAACCCCCCCCTCCTCCCCTTCCCGCCAACACCCCCAATCCCCAACCCCTTGAGCGATGGGAGACCTTGTTGTCCAGCCCCGCCCTATCGATCCAGCTCGCACTGACAGACAGGGGCCAGGAGCTGCTGGAAACATATGGGTCCCGCAACTAGGGAACCACCCCGTCTGGTGCAAGCATGCACCACCGAATTATTTTGGGCTTAATAAATGTTGATTCCTCCTCCTCCCATGAACCAACCAAAAACAACCAATGTTCTGACATAAGCCTGTACTCCTCACCAACAAAGTTCAGTGAGTACCTTCCAAATGGCCATTCGGATTCCCGGATGGCAGAAGAAGCCACTCTCACCAGCAAGCGTAATACCTTTACTCCGCAAGCTCTTTGTTACCACCGTCTGCAGTACCGTTTCGCCCAGAATCGACTGGAATGACCGGAAGGGATATCCGTATTGGAAGTAAAAGGAGTAGGCTATGTTCCGCTCGTCGTGATAAGCCTCGCCGACTTTGTTTCGGCAGGCCTCCAAGTGTCGCCCTCTCCTTGTTCTATTTTAAATGTTGATTTCGTCACTCATGAAGCGTTGATTGTCATGCTACCGCACGTCGTTGAAACTTTCATCTTACCCGTGAAAAATGTCGAAGAAATTACCACCTCAGCCTCTGGTACTTCACACTACTGCCATCCGTCATAATTATTAGCTCTCTTTCCGAGAAAAGCGGCTTCAGGAACCAGGTCTTTCTGAACAACAGTGTTGTTATCGGTATCTCTGAAAACCAAACCCGACTGTCCAAACAACTCTTCTTATTTCACAGGTATGCTGACGCTGCGGTTGTTTGGTTAGTAACCCTTATGGTAATCTGGAGCAACCTGGCTGTCCTTCTATGGAGGACTGGACTATACGGCAGGCTGAAGTGTCAGGGTCTTCAGGGTTCTTGCTCCTGGCAGACTGCATGTGGTGTGCCAGGCTGAAGTGTCATGGTCTTCAGGGTTCTTGCTCCTGGCAGACTGCATGTGGTGTGCCTGTTTGCCGCATAAATACAATAGGGTTAATTTGGCCAGGTACGGCAGTCGTTTGGTTTGTATGTCGTAAGGTTTATTGTCCCAAAGCGACTCAGTCTATGGGAGGCGCCGTTGTGGAGGACTGCGGAAATTTGTAACATTCGGGGTTGTCTAACATGCACTGACCTCACACGGCACACGGCAGCCTTGCTTTTCGCCTCCGCCGAAAAGCGGCCACCACGACCGGGATTTGATCCCGCATCTTTGGGTACAACAGTTGAGCGTTCTAACCACTGCACCACCGCGGCGGGTCTGTCTAGCCTTGTAACAAAAAAAAACAAACGTCGAACCTGAACTTTTCATTTAAGAGTACTGTCCTTAGGTTTGGGGACATTCAGTTCCTTATCCTTGAAACTAAACAGGTTATTTTGCTATTGGGCTTCGAGGAAATGATTATAGTTAGTCGTGCATGGCAGTTCACAACGCCTTCGGCGAAAATGATGTCGCGAAACTCTTCGAACGTTTTCTCATGTCCTCTCATTTCTACCAGCAATCAAACTGAAGTCTTGCGTCGTACTGCATTCTGTCTCATCGTCATGGTGTTTACTGTGGTGAAATTTGTCTTTGTAACCCTCCGTGGTGAAGCGGAACCGTTGCAGGAATGCTTGTTTAGCCTTTTCGTAGACTAGGGCAGACCTTTCGAAAACTCGAAAGGCCTCTGATCCCAAGCACAGGCTAAATGCAATGGCCCACTTGGCTTTTGGCCAACCCTGATCATTACCTAAAGTACGCGTAAATTACGCGTCCAGATCATTGCAGCCTTCAATAAAAGAGGGAAAGAGCCCAGGAGGATTTAGGGACTGAGACTGTTCGGCCCTGGGAACAGCTGAGTTATCATCTGCTTTGCCTGCTCTTCATTTAGGCCCCAAAGGATGACATTGACATCGAATCGGATCCAAAGTATTGCAGGGGGATGACCATGAAGAACTGGCTCTCATGAGGCCAGGCTGATCCTCTTGCGTTGCTGTAGTGATGAGGCAACTTATTGGTGTCGCTTGTAGATAAAGGTACCGGTACAGCGCAGAAGTGAATCCATCTCGTAACCTAAGCAAAATATAAGAGCGGATTGCTATGCCGCATTGCAGTGCTGATACAAATTCTTAAATATGTTTTGCTGCCGTGTACGTAGCTTTATGCGTAACCGCAGATATCTGTTTGGCAAAAGGTGAACAAGTTATATATTTGTTGAAATCGTGGTGCTCCATACTAGATATCGGTAATTTTAATGCGAAAAAGGCATGATTTGCACAGGAATTGTTTAAAGCCTGTGCGTATGCGGCCTACTTGAACAGTTATTCCGCAAATTTGGTTTTCTGCGAATGTATAACTGGATTATTACATTATACTTTAGTGGGAAAGCTGTAACCAAGGAGTTTATAATACCTGCTGCAGTGGAAGTCGCCTATACCGGCCAATAGGCTCAGGTGAAGCTTGCGGCGGCCAAACTGAGGGGGGCAAGAAGCGGCCTGCCAAGCACTGAGGAGCGCTGTTCGCCGGCGTTGCCAGTATGTTTAAAGTGTTTAAAGGAATTTTAAGTTCTGATGCAGTACTATAGGCTATCAGATGAGCCATTCTGGACGTCTTGAATCGATTTGAACCACCTGAAGTTTGAAAGATCTCGACGATATCCGAGTACTGGGACGTTTTTAACTGTATTCAGTACAAAAGCTGCAGCTCTACCTCAATGTCAAACCATTGAGTCAAGCTATAAGCAACGCTAGTATTACATCGTTGCGTAGCTTATGTCGAGTATAATGGCACTCGAATAGTTGCGCCATAAATAAACATAACATGCTAATAAACATGCGATATCTTGGACCTATATTTAGATAGCTGATGTCGAGTATAATGGCACTGGGCTAATTCTAGGTTCAAATTATTTGCAGATAATTAGCTAATTGGGAATAAACAACATTTAAGCTACGGCTACAAGTCGTATATCGTTGGATAGCTTATGCGTAGTATAATCGCACTGGACTAACTTAGTCGTAATTAATTACTGATATTTACTTAACTGTAACTAAAATTGAAATGTAAGCTATATACATTCAAGATATACATCGTAGCGCAACATATATTGAGTGTGGTTGTACTAATGTAATTACACAACATTAGGGTCCTAGTTTCTGATAAACGGATGATGAAAAATTAACATTATGCTACAAAGTCAGGTCATACATCGCTGAAATGGTCTCGACGAATATAGTCAAAAATCAAAGCTAAACAATGCAAAAGCCAAGCAAAACAGCTAATGGTCGTCTAACTACGTTCAACCGAGTTAAATGGCCAATTTCTTTCCCTTTTAGCATCACTAGTGTGCACCTCCCTCGATCGGGATCGGAGCATGACCTGTGGATTCGCAGGTATGCCTTCGCCAAGGCCCACTGAAGCTGGAGTTAAAGCTCCCTCTAAAGCTCAAAATACACCTAGTTCCGGCCTAAAATACAAAATAATGTAAAATAATAATAACAATAACAAAAGTCTTATAGTTTGTAAAAATAAAAGTAACTAAAATAATGAGAAGTAGTAATGCACGCAAAGAACATGAAATAAAATAGAATTCACTAAGTAAGAGGAGAAACATAGCTTCCGATGCTTCACACAAAATTCCATACTGTTCTAGATAATAAACCTGAACATCTCATTTATACAGGCAACTTTATTAAGCTTGAAAGCAGCCGGTGCTATCAAGTTCTGTCACCAAATATTTGTGCCCACCTGAAAAGGAACAAAAAACTAAGGATCCAGGAGGAACATTAATTTTGGGCGGTTACACAGTTATACAATATTCCGACAACATGAATAAAATTTATATTTTGGCACATAGAATTTACTGGCTGAATATACCTATAATTGAAATAGCAAGTGTGATGGTAAACTCACAAATAGCAAAGAAAATAAATTGGTTCTTATTAAGGTAAGCTTTGAAGGACGGCCCTCAATTTCTCATTTGTACTAAACATAATCCACTCTTTTGTTGTGCAATCAATCCTGATTTTACGTACAGCTACACTACACCTTTGCAAAGCTTGTAGACATGCTTGCCTAAGGATTGTAGTCTATAAGTTGTTGATACAACTAAGAAAACAGTTTTCTCTGGTGACAGGCTGAGCAATTCACCACCAGATGCTTTGGTTTGAAATAAGTTTTCTAAATGATTTCAAGGTTTGCTTGCCACCGATGCAGCCTCTTCTCTATTCGCTTAATTACCAGTTAACTATTTGTCACCTTTAAAATATAAGCCTTCTGCTTTTGTGTTATGAAGACGATATAAATTATTGAATGAATAATATACGATATAAATGAATACGATATAATATAATAATCTATATTAACCAAGCATAATCCAAAATTGTCACCTTTAATACAATTTATTTCACATTATTTCTGCATGATTACCCTTAATCCAACGTTATCACGCTTAGTCAAACTTAATCCGCCATTCGCAGGCACGGAGCTCAAACAGGATGAAGGACTCACGGTTCATCGTTTTTTGTCATGCAGATGCTCGGCTTCCTATCAAGTGGTTACCCCAATCTTGGAACGCCTTCATCAGTGGCAATGCACTGTTGCTGTTTTTCTTCAAAGAGCCCGGTTTTTGACTGCATCGACACTGCATTTTCACGCGCCTCAGAGAGCAAAGTGCCCGGCTGCTACAACAGCGTCTTTCCCTACTTCGACATCTTGCAGCGCTGCCCAGCGTCTGCGACATCGACACGTGTGATAGCGGATGGTTTAAAATCTTGTACTGCTTGTTACCACGCCACTGGGCACGGAAGCTTAAACAGGATGAAGGACTCATGGTTCATCGTTTTTGTCATGCAGGTTGGTCATCCCCTTCTCTTGCTTAGCAAATGTTACGAGTCAGATGATCCGTTTTTTGGTTGTGCTTCTGTGCGCTGCTTGAACCTTTTTTTCTTTGCTGCTATGCTTTGCGGTGACATTGAAGAAAATCCAAAGCCTGATAAAGCCATGGCGGAATTGCTTCAGATGCTCAAAGATACAAACGAACGTTGTATCGGAATTGAGGCTAACCAATCCAATATGTCACAGACAATAGCGGAACTTAAGGTTTCCCACGAGACAGTTTCTGCCGCTGTCACCGACATCACCGTGCGATTGCAGAAAATAATATTGGCACTCTTCAGAATTTACAGCAACAACTAGCTAACGCACGCGATCATTAACTCACGTAGAACAAGAAGATGCTGAGCTGCGTGTCCATCTTGACAAAGCCGAAGACAGGTCCTGAAGGGACAACCTGTTATTTTACAGTATATCGGACGCAGAAACTGAGAATTCTCTTCAGTCCGAAGAAAACGTTATCGCTATGGCTTTGCTTAACGTCTGAAGACATAGTTCGTGCGCACAGAATAGGTAAATATGTACCGGGCAAATATCGACCACTCATTGCCAAATTTTCCAGCTACACGTCAAAAGAACTTCTCTTATCTAAACGGTCCCAACTGAAGGACAGTGGCACAAGCCTGACAAAATTTTTCTGCATCAACTCGCTACGCTCGTAAAAAGGGTGTGGAATTCGGCCTTAGCTTAAACACAACCTTCAAACTGCGGTACAAGAGGCTCTATGCAAATATTAGGTGCTACATGTTCAATGCTTCGAGAATTCCGTTTACCAAACTTCCTTGCAACCCCCAACTGTTTAACCAAATGCCGGTGCTGCTTCCCCGAGGGCGACCAGATCAGGCCGCATCTACTCTTCCACAAGCTAGGATCACGCGAGGGGTGGTGTCACACCGTCACAACTATCTATTCTGTTCACCAACATTCCCAGTCTCGTTCCAAAAAGAGACAGTCTGAGAGAGCTGTAATTAATGACACAGATGGTGATATAATCTTATTTACTGAAACAGGGCTATCTAGTAAAATTGCAAACAGTGAACTTTCTCAGCGCCAGAAACAATTCAATGTGTATTGTTGTGACCGACATGAGAGAACAGGTGGTGGTGTCCTCATTGCCGTGAATGATTGCGTTTATTGTGCTCTTTCGAATATATCAACCAATTTAGAAATGGTGTGGTGCTGCTTAACCGTTAGTTTTAGAAAGATTGTTTTTGGAATTTGTTACCGTCCGCCGGACTCAAACAGCTGTATTTGCGAAACTCTTTATGACCGCCTAAACCAAGCACTGGTACGATTACCCGGTACACCAGTTTTTCTTCTGGGAGATTTCAGTTCAGTTCAGTTCAGGCGTTCAGTCGTGTCCGACTCTTCGTGACCCTATGGACCATGTCACGCCACGCTTTCCGGTCTCTCACTATCTTCTTAACATCACATAGCTTCATCTGCAATGCCTCGAGAATGCCATCTAACCATCGCGTTCGCTGCCTACCCCTTCTCCGGCGACCCTCAACCTTTCCCAACATCAAATCTTTCTCCAGCGACTCCTCTCTTCTCATCAGATGACCAAAGTAGCTGAGCTTTAACTTTAGAATTTGACCCTCCAATGAGCAGTCAGGGTTTATGGTCGACAATATCGACTGATTTGATCTTCTGGCAGTCCAAGGAACTCTTAAGAGTCTTCGCCAGCACCACAATTCAAACGCGTCAATTCTTCGGCGGTCAGCCTTTTTCACAGTCCAACTCTCGCATCCATACATCACAACTGGAAAGACCATAGCACGGGTTATACGGATCTTGGTTGGCAGACTAATGTCTCTGCTCTTTACTAGGCGGTCAAGGCTAACCATTGCTCTCTTTCCCAGAAGCAGGCGTCTCCTAATTTCATGGCTGCAGGGAGATTTCAACTTCCCTTTAATTTGATGGACTCATTCTTGTCCGCTTGCAAAGCCGGCTTCGCTGAAACTACTAGCTTTCTTAACACTTGCTTAGATTTCAATCAATCTCAACTAGTTCATCATCCTGCACGTGTTTCTTCTACCACATCTTCGTTACTTGATTTGATGCTAACGTCATGACGTTGGCATCACCTGAAAGTTATCAGAGATTATAATAGAGCTGACTTTGCAGCTATGAATGCCGATATTTCTTTTCTCGACAGCATCTTAATAAATACTAAGGCATCAGTCCATGACCTATGGGCATCTTTTAAAGATAAAGCGTTACACCTAATAAAAGCATACATTCCCATAAGGAAAGCCTATCAATCATCTAACGCGCCATGGTACACAAGACACCTTAACCTTTATCAAACAGCAAAGGTAGGCGTTTCCGAGCAGTGAAAAACCCGCCGACTGCTGACAAATGGTCCGCTTAAGCCATTGCAGCAAACGAATACACCACAGCTTTGAAGGAACCTAAACTTATTTTTTAAAAACCACCCTCCATTCGTTACTTAAAACAAACCCAAAGCGCCTTTGGAATGTCGTGCAAAGCCACAATAATCAATCTATTACCTTCACTAAGCAATCAGGTGATGTAATACCAAGCAGTCATTGAGCTTCTATACTTAACCTTGCTTTCTCCCATTCATTTAGCTTCGCATCCTCAAGCAGTTTTTACCCCCCCTCCACGGGATCGTATCCCGGCCTCGGCGGCAGCTTTTCGGTGGAGGCGAAAAGCAAGGCGTCCGTGTGCTGTGCGATGTCAGTGCACGTTAAAGAACCCCAGGTGGTCGAAATTTCCGGAGTCCTCCACTACGGCGTCTCTCATAGCCTGAGTTGCTTTGGGACGTTAAACCCCACAAACCAACCAACCTTTTACCCCCCCCCTCCCCCCATTCCAGTCCAATAATTTATTTCCAATAGACCCGTTCGTGTTTGGTTCATCTGGAATACACTCGATTATTAACCACCAAAAAAGATCTTCGTGCGGCATCGATGGCATTTAATTCTAATTCTTGCAGGGCTCTGCAGAATATAGTTTCATTATCCTAACCATAATTTTCACAAACTCTGTTAACAATAGCTCTTTACCGAAGGACTGAAAAACAGGCAAGGTGGTTTCTCTTCAGAAGCCCGGTGAATAACATAACCCCTAAAACTATAGACCAATTTCATTGACAAAAGTTTCATGTAAAATCTTTGAACACGTCATTTCCTCACATCTCGCTAACTTCTTGGAATCAAATGATTTTTTTCATAGTGGTCAGCATGGATTCCGAAAAGTCCTTTTCTTGCGAAACTCAATTATTAACATTCTGTAATGATCCTAATACATTTCTGAACACTGTCTTTATTACCGACTGTATATATCAGGATTTTTAGAAAGCATTTGACATAATTAACTACCACCTATTCTTATTAAAACTCGGCAGACTAAACATTGATCCTTTGGTTTTAAACTGGATTCGAGAGTTTCTTTCTAACCGCATGCAGTATGTTACCACTAATGACAGTGATTCTTCAGAGGTACCAGTCGGTTCAGGGGTACCTCAAGGATCCGTTTTAGCACCGTTGCTTTTCTTAATATACTGAATGACCTTCCTCATTAAATCTCAAGTTTCATCTGTTTATTTACTGACGATTGTGTCATATACGGGAAGATTGAAAGCAGTAACGATACAATAATACTCCAGCATGATCAGAATAACATTGTAAACTAGTGCGCAAGTTGGCTAATGGAACTAACACTCCAAAATGTAAAACAATGAGAATCTCTCAAAAGTCAACTTGCTCCACTTACGTATTTAATAATACTCCGCTTGAACAGGTTATTTCATATAAATATGTTGGCGTACATATTACTAACAATCTCACATGGAATCAACACACTGAATACATTACATCGAAAGCCGACCGCGTTCTCGGCTATCTCAAACGTAACTTTTTCCTAGCCCCAGCACCTATGAAAAACAACTCAACATCACAAATGTCAGGCCTATCTTCGAATATGAATGTTCAATATCAGACCCAGGATATGCCACTCTAATAAAAATCCTTGAAAGCGTCCAAAATCGTTCTGTCCGTTTTATTCTTAACAATTATGATCGTACTGCTCGCGTTACTAATATGAAGATTGCACTTAACCTTCCCCTTCATTCTTTCGGTAGAAAATATCACGTCTTTCCCTTTTTCACAAAATCTACTATCACAGCCAGATACTTAAGTCGTGGTTCATTACACCAGCGTCTTATATCTCCCCACGTGTGGATAATTGTTTCAAAGTTCCTGTACCTTCGCAGCCCACAGTCACCTACTCAAATTCATTCCTGCCAAGGACCTGTCACGATTGGAACCACCTGCCTGCGTCTTTAGTTGCTATCACCGACACCGATCATTTTTGCAAAACACTAACAAATATTTCAGAATGTGGGTTTATTCATATATGAAAACTGTTTTTTTTTTGTTAGGTTTTGTTCCTTACTTCTTTTCTTTCGCGTACTGTAAGCCATCTGTTTTTGTTTATCTATTTTGTTCAGTTGCCATATTAGTCATTTGTCTATATTTTGCCAATGAAATTGTGTTGTTCACCTTGTTTTTATTTAATATATATAAATATGTGCAAAAGCGCCTCCCCTCTACAACGCTTCTTGTAAGGCTTGAGGGCAAAAATAATAAATAAAATAAAGAATCTAAGCTAATTCAAAGTAATAATCCTTAATCCCACTTCAAGTGTCACAGTTAATCTCAACTCACCTTAATCTAACTTAATCCCCTCATTTCTAACATTATCGCGCCTAATAAAACATAATGCGCCCTAATCACCTCATAATTACTAACTCGTCATAATTATTACTTAATTAAACTTAATCCAACTTTCTTCACCTAGTCCTCCTTAATCGACCTATAATCCAACTTCGTCGAAACTTTTTCCAACTTAACACGACAATCATATCCCCGACCTATGAAGCCGCCGCTTCCCAAGCACCACACAAGGCCTCCGTAATTTTTCCGAAACGTTTTTCTCAATCTTGGGGTACAAGGACGGCTTTTTGACCTAGTGAGCTGCACGCGCGTCCCGTTATAATCGCGTCGAGATTAATCAGCCACCTATACTTTAATATACACAAGAAACTGTACTGAGACTATATGGTAATTACCAGCGCCTGTAGCTGCTCTAGCAATAGCAGAACCGGCACAGAGCCGCTATATACCCGCATGTACGCGCCGCAATGTAAGGATCACAGTCAGTTTGGAATGACCAATAACGAGAGAAATTTCTAAAATGTGACTTCTGATGTCATTTTTACATGCTTTGTACAACCGTAAGCCATGCATGAACCAATAGTGCTTGTCTTTATCATGATACATGCCGCGCACTTGAACAACCTCCAATTCTCCGTGTGCTCAGTGGCGGGCTCTGCGGCAACTGGCTCGCTTCTCTGTACCACTTCAAGATGGCGTAGAGGGGACTTCACTTCGCTCCAGGGACGCGCCTTCCACTCCAGCCGTTTTTATAACCTCCTTGGCTAACACCGAGCATTGAAATTTCTAATTGCTCCCATACGTCGAAAGTTCTCTGCAATACCTTCATAACGACATATATGTTTGTCTTTTGCCTCAATGATATAATCTTTTTTTCTTTCATCTGCCTTTATCGATCTCTTTTCAACCTTCGTCTAAGAATTTTATTTTATTGATATTTTTTTCTGTGGACGCACAGTAGATGAATAATAACTTCTCGATACTAGAGTATGTATCAAAACGCGTTTAAAAGCAAAATTTGATGCAAGCCTAAATGTTGAATAACAGAAGATAACATGCCTTATTTCTTATTGAAATGCTTCGAATTTCTATGCGCCTGGCTTCAGACTCGCGCGTCGGTGGTACTGTCGGTCACGAAGTAAAAACGGTCATCCTGAGAAGGTGATATTTTTGCAAGTGTTGCAAGTGTAGTGGATGGTAAGTTGGGCAGCTTCCTGAAGACAGCCTTGTTCGGAAAACAGGAAGCACAAGTTGAATTACCAGAACTCGATAATACTTAACTGTGAAAGTTTTACAGCGATTCAGAACGACCAGCACTCATGTCCTAAGAGAGAAATTGAACCGTATACTAGACACTGAAGAATAGGCATGCGATGATGTTCGCGGTTACTGCAACAGCGCGGGAGAGATGAACGTCATTATATATTTCTATTTCAGGATTAGTGAGAAAAACGTGTCCTTGATAAAATGCACAGCGTTCTACTCAGCGGCGAAGGCAACAATGGAGGAAGCCTCCTTGACCCTCTGCAGAGCGACCTGGAAACTGGTGCACCAGAACGAAAAACTGCAAATCCTCTCGACCACTGCGTATAGTTTTATAAGAAGCATATTGACGACTGTAATGTACTTGTGCGCACAGTCACAATGTACTGGGTACCTTTGGTGTAATGACTTCCTGCCATGAACATAAAGACAGTGCTGTTGTGTAAATTCTTCACTACTGCATTGCAACGCATATGTGTCACCGTTGTGATAATGAAACAAGGGACAGTATGAAAACGGCGCAAGAGAACAATAATGCCAAGCATTTGGAACAGTTATAGCACGGAGCATTAGCAAGCATTGGTGGAAGAAGCTGACAAAAGTAGGCGTCTGCTTACCATCAAAATAAGGCGAGATTGGCATGATGTTATTCATTTTAACTATTCGGCTTTAACGCGATAGCGTTAAAGCTTACCTTCATCAGAAATCAGGCGTCGACGTCGTCGTCGGAGCTAGTGTTGTGAGCGAAAACTCACGAGTTTGGCACTGGCAGGTGGTATACTGTCAGCATACATGGCCGAGAAATGATTGCACGTAAGGTTGCCAGTCCTTACGTTTGGCATAAGGTGCCAACTCTGGCCTCTCCTTTTATATGGGAGAATGTTGTCAGAATCAGCCTGCCGGTCAGGACCCTTGCATTCACATTACCTCTAGGCCAGGCTTACACGTACACATGGCTTGGCTATGCAAGACTTTGTACGCGGAGCCTAAGCGTTCCTCATAATTATTCAAACGCCTAAGTGGGGGGTAAGTGGAGTAGGTTAAGAGTTCTATCTGATATATTTGCTACACGTTCAGTGAACGCTTCAAACATTTGAATTGTTTCATAGCCATCTCACCTGCACACAAACTTTTGTGAACGCATGCCTCTCTTAGTCGTTATGTCACTAAATGTAAATGTACTAGTTGAAAATATCGGACGAACTTTATGCGGTTTTAACAAATTTCCTTATATTGTAGCGACATTGGAAAATGTTCGGTCACTTCGGTGTTAGACTAATTATCATATATTACGTACCTCAGTCTAATGATGCTGGAGGGGTGCGCTACATTGGCCCATCAAAGACTCGAAATCAAAAGTAGTCTCCCTCTCGTACTATGAACTTGTGTTCTGCCACACATTCGCACAGTGCAACATGATATTTGGGCGGAAAACATCTTGGACGTGCAGCCAAGCACAGATATCTCCACATACTAGAGTGCGCACCGTCCTTGAGAACTCGACTAGGGCGGCACCTCAGAGAATTCGCAGCGAGTAGGCGTCGTTCCTCAATTTTTCTGGTCGCAAGAGAGACGGAAATGTGTCCTTTTAAAGAGTATTTCCTCTGCGACCTTTATAATAGAAGCTCACTCTATTCCCCCAGCATCTTTCAGTGTGTTAAATAGGGTGTCATTAGAGTCTCCTTTTCTGAAGCCACATGTCTGTGGTTTTTGCTTCTTAAGCAGATAGTGTTTCATGCTACATCGCCTTCCCTTGCGGGTGGTCAATGCACGGAAGTCACGTCATCATATGCAACATAAGGTACAATTAGCATGCCAAAACCTTCATTTCAGATGTCTGTACATCCATTTTTCGTCCTCCTGAAGGCAGATTCGTAGACTTCTTGGTTCAGTCGCTTATACGTTTGGATTAATTTTCATTTATCGGCCGTTTAAGATCGAATTCTGCTTATTCTTGTACCCCATTCGTTTGAACCATTTCAGCCACCCTTCTTATTGCATCTTTCTTCCAGTGTCTCGTTTACAGATACCTTTCTAACATTCATGAACTTCGTCAGACAGAAACTGAAGGGCCTGTTCGATACGGATAGCAGAAAGGAATCCAAATTCTTCGTTGAATACCGCAATAACCACTTTTAAGTCTAGTTCACCGCCACAAATAGCTATCGCGCGGCTCCGCGCTCTGTACACATCAAGCACATCAATGCCTGCTCCGAGTGCATCGTGCTCAAACCGCGCTATTTCCCTCATATCTCTTCTTTTTAATATTAAATTCACCTTGCAGCCGGCAAAATTCAGTTTAGTTCGAATCCCTTATTTCTTGTCCTTTTTTACAATATCCTTCCTTTTTCTCTGTTTAACTAAGCTTTATCGAGACTAGTTTTTTTTTTGTTCGGGCATACACGTCCTTTTGTTGAACGCTCACATCGTTGCTCCTTTGTTTTTCAGGGTAAATACTGTTTACTTAAAAAATATTTTTCTGAAACGAATCGTTCAAATAGGTACTGCGTGAGCAGTCCTTAACAAATTTCTAGAACGACCTGCGCTGCTCTCTTCCCAGTGAAAGCCCCGCGTGGGGGCATAGAGATTCTTACACTAACTAAAGGGAAAGCTGAGATCGCTGCACTTCCGCCACCATGGGCGCGCTAAGAATCATGGGCCAGTGCGCTACTTGATGCGGGACAGACGGTTTTTCTCGGGTGCATAAAGTGGCATTACAACGAGGTTTCTTTTTCATAGTCATCGTCATCTCGAGGTGCGTACATAGACCGCAAAATCCACAGTAGCGAAAGCGCAAAAGCAGACGTCGCCAATAAAAAGATTCTGTTTCCCGAAATACCAATAAAAACTTTCTTAAGTGATTGCACAACCATAAATATTCCGAAAACGTTTGTGTTTTTCATTTCCAAGTAGGCCTATTAAGTGCGAAATATTGGTATTTGTGCTGCTCAAAACAAACCCAATAGGAAAAAGAACCATCACCTATATTGGATAAATCTCTCACTGACATGCTGTTTCTCTCTTTTCGCAATTTATTGTCACAAAATTGAATGTTAGAACATCGTTTACGGTAGAACAACGTTTATCTTTGCATTAGTTTTGGCAAAAAGATGCAGTTCAGCACTCGGTAGCTCTCCGGCCCATGGCTTTGGCGTCCCTGGTGGCTGAACTGGTTGTCAGGAAAATACATGTAAACTCCCATAGATGGCAGGACAGCTTTCCCTCTAGGTAAGAGTACGAAACTCTATGCGTAGGTGGGCCAAAAGAATGCGCGCACACACAAGTTGTGGAAGGAGTGTCGCGACGCAGGCCCCACGCATGCCCTTCGCTTCTTCGTGTCGAAAAGCACAACACGCATGCTACGAGTATTTTTACGCCAGCTTTAGCTTCCGCTTGGTTACAACCTGCCCATATGTTTGAGCCCACGTCTCGCTCGCAACCATTCATCATCCGACTCTCCGCGCTTTCACCATGCATCCTGCCCAAATTTTCTCGAAAGGAATAGGATGATGGCGAGCGGGTGGATAGCTGTTTTATTGCGAGAATTCTCTGCGTTCTATGTAAACCACACTAGTCCATCCGCGTATTTGAATTATCCGTCTCGCCGCTTTCAAGCGTGGGTCTTTTCAAATTGCTTGCTCCGGTAAAGATGCATATCCTCCTGCTTCAAGTCTAATTTATTTTTCCCCACCCTTCGGATGAGGTTGTTCATGCATACCGCAACAATGGTACAACCTTTTAAAAATGTTTGCTTCAACAGTTTTGCCAAAAATTTGTTGCTGCTGTACCTTTTGAATATTTCAAGCGCCATATATTTTTAGGTTTGCTACTAGGCTACCTTCTACAAGAAACGGGGTTCAGACACGATCTGTTTTGATATCAAATTGTATGGTGAGATATCCAGTTATAAATATCAATACTAAATAAGCATAAGCTCTTAAATCTCTGTTTGGAGTGAGGGCATGTCAAAAGTATGAAATATTTGCATTCTGAACTCTAGAGACCTAACATTGAACTTGAGAACGTTCGTTGGGTTGTATACGCATTCAGAAAACTTTTGCGTGGTTTTGAGTTCCCGAAGACACCGAAAGAGAGTCTCCTGTTGCTAGGACCCCGTTAACTACATGTTTACTTTCTTAATAAAATATTGAATCATTCCCTGAACATTTACTCCATTATCTGGGAAACCCAACATATTGGTTGTATTTACCTGAGTAATTATTCTTTTGCTTGAAAGAATTGTTCAAAAGAGTTTGCCCTACGTCAATCTTATTGGTACGTTTACTTATCAGACGAGATGAGAGACTCGACAGATATAGAGCTGAGATTTATGCATGGCAGAACTGCTAAAGGGCGTGTTACTCGCGATGAACGGCAAGTTCGTGCATTACGCTGTTATTCTAAACCAACACCTGTGGAAAAAAAACAAATATTCTTTATTTATTCCTTTATGTGTAGAGGAAGCTGTTAAACACATCTATAATGACATCTGCAAGCAATGAAGGCGAAGCTCTAGCTTTCCTTCAGCCAGAGTCCAAGATGTTCGACTGAAAAAAAAAATACAGGGTTGTACATAGAATTTGCCGATTCTCTAGAAGTTAGTGACGACTAGTAACCGCAATGAATGCAGGGATGTCACCAGAAAAGAAGTGACATATACATTTGTATGCAGCTTCACTGCGTGCCTCTCTCTAGCTCAAAACGTCCGTGAATGCAGCTAACCTCACAAAAGGGGCCGAAGAGATCTCTGGTTGCTTGGAGATAAACATGCTAAATCTACCCAACAAATGACGCCAAACGCGATGTAAATGCATTGAAACGTTTAATGCTATCGCACTGCCAGCAAATAAAGTAAGTAAATGTACCTGTAAGTTGGTTTATCCACGCTAAACACTTCCTTCAACACGAAGCTGCAGGAATATCTTCCCAGTAAGTTAGGACCAGCGTTGTTTTTGTACGGTCATGCTTTGCTTCATTCCAGAACACCTGCGAACATTTTGGAATAAACATTTTGCCCCTTTTCACTGCATAGGAATTATTAAACAAAGTGGACCAAAAGGGACAGCTCTTCAGCAGTGATACCCCTAATGAGAAGCTCAATTTTATCTCTAGTTATCGTTGATTTGCTGCGATAAAAGGCATGTCCTGCTTTTTTCGTTTCCTCCTGTCGGTCATGAACTGTTTTCTATCTATTTCAGTTTGTCATAACAAACGTACTTTATGTATGTTGTACCCCAACAGATGTAAATTATATTAATTTGTCCCGCATTTGTGGCAGCATCTACCCGCTTGGAATGATTTTATGTTCACCTTTCGCAAATTGTCACTAGTGACATATCGTCTGAGAGAAAAATGAATATAAAAGATAGAGCTGGCAAACTTCAACGTTACAATAAATTTGAACTGGATTCTAGACTGTAAAATATGTAGTCTGTATATTTAATATTGATTATTCCTATGCTGGTGGGCGTTCAAAATCTTCGAGACGTTATAGCGCTGGTGAACGCTGTGAAACATGCCTTTCTTTCTGTCAACGTGGAGATATCTAATGTGATCTCAGGAGAGGAAAAAGTAGAGTGCAGGAAACGTCAGCAACCTTAACAATGACAAGAAACAGATTTTGCAAACTTTATTGAAGACAGGGATGGAGTAATATAAATGAGAAGGACAAAAAGAAGCCACAAAAAGAATCAAGTCACTCGGCAAGTAGCGTTCGATGCACTCCGAGTCAGATGCACTCCGAGCCATTGTAATCCAGTTTGTTACCCTAAGCGACCATCGGTTATCCTCTCTTCGCACTACCTGTCCTGCCCATGCCCATTTCTTCTTCTTGATTTCCACTAGAATGTCGGTAACTTGAGTTATTTTTCTGACTCACTCTACACGCTTTCTATCTCTTAATGCTAAACGTATCATTTTCCGTTCCACAGCCCTCTGTGTTGTCCTAAACTTAAGTAGAACCATTTTCGTTTACATCCATGTTTCAGCCTCATATGTGGTTACCGGCAGGATGCAATTGCTCTACACTTTCCTCTTGATTGATGCCGGTAACCTGCTTGTGATAAGATTTCAGTTCCTTCAAATGCGCTCCATCTCAGTTTTATCCCCTAGTTGTTTCCCTTTCGTGGTCTGAATCTGCTATTACTACCTGTCCTAACTATACATATTCGCCTGCTACTTCTAGCGCTTCACTACCTAGTTTAAACAGCTGTTCCTTTCCCGGGCTGTTCAACGTTGCCTCAGTATTCCGCATAATAATTTTTAGGCCTACATTTCTACTTGTCCTGTATAGATAATTCCTCATTAGTTGCAGTTGGTCCCCTGAGTTAACACTTCGATTTCATCAGCGAAATACAGATTACTAAAATATTCTCAATCTGTCCTGATGCCTAATTGCTCTCATTTCATGCCTTTTAATACATTCTCAGAGCAAGCTGTAAATTTAAATGGGGAGATCGTGTCTTCTTGCCTGCACCTTTCTTAATTGGAATTTTATCACTTTCCTTATGTCGACTTATAGTTGCTGTTCAGCCACTATAGATATCTTTCAGTACTTTCACATATGGCTCCCTTATAACCTGATCTCAAAATCGCTGCATAATGGCTAGTGTTTCGACCGAGTCAAACGCTTTCTCGTAGTCAACGAATACTGTCTATAGGGGCTGAAATTATATCCCGAGCACTTTGTGATCACCTGGTTTATAATGTGGATATAATCGATGGTAGAGTACCCTTTCCGAATTCCTGCTTGTTCATTTGGTTCATTAAAGTTTAAAGTTAACCGGATCCTATTAGCGGTTACCTTAGTAAATACCTTGTAAGTAGCGGACAGTGAGATGATAGGCCCGTATTTTTCAAGTCCTTAGCGTTTCCGTTCTCATGAATCAAGATGATGTAACGTTCTTCAATGAATGCGGCAATTTCGATGTCATCAGGCATTTCGTATAGAGTTTGGCCAGTTTTTTTAGCACTATATCCCCTCTGTCCTTCAAAAAATTTGTAATTACCTTAGCCTCCTCGGCTTCATTTCCCCTTTTCATAGCTTCTAAAGCTTTTTTAGCGTTGTCCTTCGTTACAGGCGGCGCATCAGATTGCTCTTTACTACAGCAAGTTACGTTTTTGTATTGATTACTTTGGCCACTAAAAAGGTCCGTACAGACCTTCTCTCCTACCTTATCCTGTCTATGTTAGTAATGGTATTGTCCGCCTTGTCCCTCCCTGCATAATCTCGTTTTGCCGATACCTAATTTTCTCTTGACCGCTTTCAGGCTACGACCGTTCTTTAGAGAATGCTCAATATTCCAAATGTGATATTTCTTTATGTCGGCCAACTTGCATCTATTAATTAGCTTTGATATCTCTTCCAGTTCTATCCAGTCTGTTGGATTGGAGGCTTTCATACTTTCGATTCTCTTCATCAGACCTTTCGTCTTTTTAGACAGTTTACCGGTATCCTCTCGAACAATTTTACCGTCTCCTTCTACCGCGCACTCAGTAATGATATATCTGATATTTCGCTTTTAGGCCTAGGTCAGCTTCCTTGGTTAGTACTGAATATTCATTCTGTAGTGAGAGCCTAAATTCTACTACTTTTTTCCTTACCGACAATTCTTTGATGGACTTCTTCCACACTAATCTGTTCAATTCCTGCTTCAAGTGCAGATTAATTTAAGAGCTTACCATCTTATGGCCACTGCACTGGATATTTTCGCTTACTTCTGCATCCTACCCAATTGCAGTTTTAGAACAGAACAAGTCAATTTCATTGTTAGTCCCTCCTTTAGCGTTTTCCATATGTCTAATTCCAGTTTGTTCGTTTGCTTATGAAGGTGTCCATAATTCGGAGTTACTGCGTTTAACAGACTCAACTAATATCCCTTCCTCTGCTATTCCTTAAGCTAATGCCATAGTTGCCGACCATGAGGTCTCCAGCTTGCTTTTTGCCTACCTAGGCATTGAAGACGCGCATCACTGCAGTATACTGAGTCTTTACTTCCCCATTGCCAATTCTACATCTTCGTAGAAGCGTCCCACTTCTTGGTCATCATAATTACATATAGGCGCGTACGCTAGTACAGCCTTCGTTCGTACCGCTTTCCACGCTTAAATACAATGCGTGCCACCCTCGATTTATTGCTATAGAAGTCCTCCATACTCCCCTGATGGGGCTTGGACAGGTAGGTGACCGCCGCTTGCGGCGGGGGCTAGCCTGCCACCGAATATGTATCTGTTGTAGGCCATCATTGCACCCGCCACCACTGCACGGTGGTGGACGACGGCTGTTATGGCGGCGCGCGTCTTTCTCTCCCTCTTCCTTTTCTTTTTCTAATTTTTCTCTTCTGTCTGCAGCAGGCAGTGGAGGTGGCTCAGCTACAGAGCCAGTAGCAGGCCCGTGCATTTTCTTTTCTGTCTTCGTACAGCCACAACAACAACACCATATTGCCAGCTATATCACTTTTGACAAGGAAACGTACTCTTCACTCTCGCCTCTCCTGTAAACCTTTATAACGCCATACATGCCCACCCTTCAGTGTAGGATATTTCCCATTTGACCTCCTAGCCTCACGAAGCCCCATGATATCCCATTATATACCCTCTGATTACTCTAACAGAGCTGTTAGACTAGCCTCATTAGTTAGCGTTCTAGCATAAACGTTGCCAAGATCAGTTTCCAATGGCGGTCTGTCCGGAGCCAGAAATTCTTTGCACGTCACAGGCCTGACCACCCCTGTGGACAGTTACTCCGCAGCCGCTGGTGACTGAGGGCCGGGCGTTTATTCCACTATTCATGGGAGGCTGTGGCCAAGTACTGCATCAAGATGACAAACCCTTTTTGAGGTGATGGAGTGCGTTACCGGAAGTGCTCACCGGCATCAGGTCCCACCCCAAACATGTTTTTGCAATTCCATCGATACGTGGATTTTTGTTCACCTTTTTTTAATTCTGCTGTGAATTTCGCAACACCGGCATTCAATTCATAGTCCTCTTGCATGTGAGACGGATGTTCTACCTCTACGCCTTCGCTGCTTGTTCATGATTATCAGCAGGCTTTCGCCGAGTTTGTTGTTAGGATGGAATCGGTGCTGCCCTTTCTCGGAAGTTACGTTACCTAAACATGAAAATCATAAAAACATTGCAGTCTAGCTGCGCGAAGAATTGATTTGTTTTATACGAAATATTTTGTTCATGTGAACTATTGGATGAAAATAGGAGAAATAAAAGGAACAAATGCACCAGTACCAAAGACATAAGCACGCTCATCGCAAAGTTATGCCTTCTTTTTGTTTTTTCATTCCTTTCTTTTATTATTTGATGTGCGGAAGAAAATCTCGCGCAGTACAAGTAGTTGTCAGGAACCTCTTACTTTTGGTGATGCTTTCACGTCTCATGTCTCTATCCTTCAACAAATAAAGAAATGCGTTCTCGATAATTACAAAAGAAAACCAGCCTGATTCCTACATGAGATTCCAGAAAATTGGGAACGCTGACTGCGAAACTAATTTATCTCTGAAACAAAAGCTGGGAGTTTTAGAAAAGCAACATGACTACATTTTTACCATTGCTCTATATTTGGTTAAAAAAAAAACTTATGAAAGGATGGCTATAAAAAATAATGGAGATCACGCCTCAGTAACTTCAAAATTTCTGCTAGCAATCGTGTGCAATCTAGTTCTGGGGACACCTAGCAGAGCATTGTTAAGGATCTTGTCAAGCAAAGGCGGATGATCGGCCTATACAAGTCCAACTATACGGGACACCTTTTAGTTTTCAGACAATGGTTTCAGACAACCCTTGGTTCACAAACACACTCAAACGTCTTGAAAATAAGAAGAAGCGTCTTTTCCGTTCGGCCAAGTCACGCCCTAGTCAAAACGCTTGGAACAAATATTACGCAGCTGAAAAAACGTATTTATTAAACATTCGAGAAGCTAAACGCACGTTTTTTCATACCGATCTGCCCAAAATGTTGACTACTAACCCCCGAAGGTTCTGGCAAGTCATTAACCCCCAGCACACACGCACTATTTCCCTCACCGACGCTACCATGTGTGAAACTGAATGCGCCAATATGTTCAACACAGCCTTTTCATCCATATGTACTAATGAAACAGATCCGATATTTCCTTCAAAACCGGTTATTATCCAGGATACCATGCCCTCTATTACAATTTCTTCAACAGGAATTTTGTCACTAATAGAAAACATTAAACTTTCATCCTCGGCTGGAATTGACAATATCAGTGCCAAAATACTGATTATCACCAAAGATATATGTTCATCCCTGTTGTGCTTGTTATTCGCTCAGTCACTCCTCACAGGTCAACTGCCCAAAGAATGGAAACATGGGAAGGTTGTTCCAGTCTACAAATCAGGTAACAAGAACTCACCGCTAAATTACCGTCCCATCTCGCTAACTAGTATCCTTTGCAAAATCATGGAACATGTCATCTATACCCACATCATGGCATTTCTTGATTCCAACGATTTTTTCCATCCTGCTCAGCACGGTTTTCGCCGAGGTTACTCCTGCGAGACCCAACTTTCTACATTCATTCATGGCCTGCATGCTAACCTTGATTCTAACCTACAAACTGATGTCATATTTTTAGATTTCGCTAAAGCTTTTGATAAAGTACCTCATAAACGCCTACTGATAAAACTTTCCCGATTAAATTTACACCCCGATATATTGAAGTGGATTGAAGAGTTCCTAACTAATCGTTCTCAGTTTGTCTCCGTTAACAATGTGAACTCTAACTCACTCTTAGTAACGTCAGGCGTCTCCCAGGGGTCTGTGCTTGGCCCGCTACTCTTTCTAATATACATTAATGATCTGCCCTCAAACGTAACATCTAACATACGTATGTTTGCTGACGACTGTGTACTGTATCGTGCTATTCTCACCACCGCTGACCAATCTTCTCTTCAAAACGATCTTAACGCTGTTCAAGACTGGTGTAACGAGTGGCTAATGGAACTTAACCCACGTAAGTGTAATCTTTTGTCTATTAACCGTCGCCGTAACCCTCTTGTTTTTCCTTACGTAATCTCTGAGGTTCCCGTACAGCTAGTTTCATCATATAAGTATTTAGTCATAACAATTTGTAGCGATCTTTCTTGGAGTATGCATGTTACTAACATAATATCATCAGCTAACAGGACGTTAGGTTTCTTAAAGCGCCATCTTCATCATGCTCCCGAACACGTAAAGTTATTAGCCTACAAATCATTCGTCAGGTCCAAAATAGAATTTGCATCGCCCATTTGGAATCCTCATCATGCTTACCTCATTAGTGCCCTCGAATCTGTTCAAAATCGCGCCGCTCGTTTTATTCATTCATCGTATTCTTATGAAATCAGCGTTTCCTCCTTAAAAACAGCATCCGGATTATCTCCCTTATCGCTCCGTCGTCGCATTTCCAGCCTATCTTTATTTACCAAACTTTTCCACAGTCCTATGCGCATCGCACCTTATATTCTTCCCCCCACACGCATATCTCATCGCACCAGCCATCAGCTACAAGTTGCCTGTCCACGTTCACGTACCGTCACGTTTTCAAATTCCTTTTTTCCTCGAACAGCTGCAGACTGGAACGGCCTTCCGGAAAACATTGCCCTCATCACTTGCACACCACAGTTCATCAATAGTGTCAAAACTTTCCTGTTATTGTGATTATGTATTTTTGCTCTTGCCACCCCTTATGTAACACCCCTTTTTAGGGGCCTTTAAGGTAATAAAATGAAAAGAAATGAAATGGTTTGAAGTTGTACCATACCGTGCGCAGAAGCCTGACAGAAATAGTCTATCCTTCAGGCACGCCGGAAGAATTTGCTGTTACATTTTGTTCTGCTTTCGCAGCTGTTCGATGAAATAGTGATAGAAAATCGACAGGCTTCATGTTCGAATAGGCATAGCAAAAGTGTTCTTCCGAGTATGGCCCTGAGCTTCAATGAATAACAAAGACTGCTTAGAACATTAATGGAACTGGTTCTTGGAGAACACTAGAAAAAGCGTACAAGTGTCACGAGAAAGCAGCCCCCGTATTTTGGTCATTATTGTACAATTAAAGAATACGCCAAAAATAAAACTACAGTCATTGCGAGATTTTGAAATTGCTGGGTAACAGCGAAGGTGAGGAACACCGAATTAATATTTGACACTTCAAAATGGCGGAGTAGATTAACATCGCAACGAAGTATTGCAGCTTGCCGCGTAAAAGCATGTACAGGGCCAGTAGTTACCGCCGATCTAGACCGCGAGACTGCAAAAACTAGCACATTAAAGATGGAATTATGTTTCTTAGCGAAACTTCACTATGGTACCCTTCGCGAATTTCGCGATGAGTTAAAAGGAACTGCAGTGCTCATGCACCGATACCATGGCAACCAGTTGCGCTTTCAACAGGTTGTGGCTGTAGGAAGAAGGAAAAGAAAATGCACTGGCCTGCTACTGGCTCTGTAACTGAGCCACCTCCGCTGCCTCGTGCAGACAGAAGAGAAAATGGAGAAGAAATGAAAGGAAGAGGGGGACAAAGCCGCGCGCTTTCAACAGGTGTTGGTTGGTCCTTTTCGCTGCTTGAATCGCTACAGAGAGGAGGATGAGGATAGCGGTATCCCATCAGATGCGTGTGCCGGCGTGCAGAGGAAGAGAAGGGTACCTTCCGCACTGCTCATGCGCGCGCCGCCGCGGAGAGCTGACCAAGTGGAACAGGAAAGCGTCTGCCGGGATCGCATGCGCAGGATATTCTGCTTACAACACCGATGAATTTTGATGCGTTCAACGAAACACTGGTTGTGTTCGTTGCAACGCTCAATCGCCCGCAGCGAAAGCTTTCGCTCCACATCGGGTTCAGCAGCGTTGAACCACTCTAATGTGTTTAGCACGTACTGCCAGGACGTGATCAAAGTCTGCTAGTATCTTTGAAAAATTATAATAATAAGTAATATACTTATAGTCGAGTACAGTAACTACTCTATATAAAAAGAACAGCAAAACGAGCTGTGGAGATGAATGAAAGAGGTATAACGTTATTGAACACAACATAGAATAGTTGATTCGAGAAGCGCTGCCTAATGAAATATCAGCCACGTTAGAAAGAAGTGGCATGAAGACGGCATATAACTCAGAGTCAAGGTAACCAATAGTCTTTCAAGGCAACCGATTGGATTCCAGAAGAGAGTGAGCATAACTGGCGTAAGAAGGGAGTCAGGAAGGCTGGTAAGATTAAGACTCTAATAAGATAGCATGGCCATTTTCCGCGCAGGAGAGGGCTAATGAAAGATATCGAAGATGAAATTCGCTAAAGACCGCTAAATGAGTCTAGTGGAAATAGCACTGACGATTTCTAATCTACGAGGTCATGCCGCATTTGCATATAATCCTGTCTGCAGAGAGAGGAAATGGCGAGAAGACCAATCAGTAAAAACAAATTACAATACAAACAAACAGAACACTGCCGATGTGCCTCAATGTTTAAGGTCATTAGTAAGAATATGAATGGTGGAGTTATTCAACATCGCCTCTGTAGTTAAGTTTTCAAAAACGCAGGTAAATAAAAACGCTTCTAAAGGAGGACCTTCTTAAATATAACACAGGAATCAAAGCAATTTGTTTTCCAATTCTTTTGTACTCATTTGTGTTTGAATTTTTCACTCAATAAGACTTTTTCTTATGGAAATATTATGAAAAAGCGTATGTATGCCACTATTATTTCTAGCATTTCCCATTTTCCATGTTAAAAAAGTCTGGCGACTCTTTCCTCGGATCCAAACCCTACGCCCACTAGTTTTAAATATTTCGCTCAGTATGTCTGGTAGGAACCTCACAATTACTTGCAAGATGCCGGGCTGCCTTATTCCCAGCTAAAACGAAAACAAATACTCCAATGGGGACCACTTCCCAGTCTATATTATAAACACTAGGAAAAGTTCGGGTATTGGCGTTGAGCACATGTTGTGCGCCAGCTGATGTAACACATGCACATATCTCATGTCATTAGCGCCTCCGCCTTAATACATTGTGCAAAAGTACTGCAAATGCATTGCTGAAACGGGCAGGTTTTCTAGCGTTACCTGTTTAAAATCTCAAAGCGCGTATATATTATCACCAAAACCGAACGTGGGAAGTGAGACGAAGTAAATTCGTCCCGACAATGCTCGCAAATTTGTTTTTTCAGAAAAAGTATTAATAACTTGCGCGTCATTTTGTCAGTCTCACTTGCATGTTAATCCCGAGTTGGGACTTTACATTCCCACCTTCTCAAGAAGGCTCATCAACAAAAGAAAAACTGTAAGCAACACCCGCCTCATGAGTGCCCACTCATATCCTTTACACTGTAGCAGTAATCGTCTCCAGGTTTGAACAGCATACTTCGTTCAGCAGAGTTTTTCTCGGCGCTAACAAATCTCTCAAAAATGTCGGTTAACCATGGTCCCATTTATACACTGCTTTTTTTTCCCTTTGATGTTTAGTGTTTATTTGGCTGGAGGAAGGCTTCGGTGGTCTAAGCAAGAGGTGGATTGAATTAGGAATTCGTGAAGTAAAAGCACTTCGAGGCATAGTGAGAGATAAAGTTTAGATCCGTCGCCATATCTTGAGTATGAGCTTGCGTCCGCGATGCGTCTAAGCTTGTGTCACGTATCATGGAAATCATTTCCCTCACTGCTCTTTTGCATGGTCAAAAAAGGGACCTGGTAGATGGTAACTTTTTTCTCTTCATGCGCGCTTCAGTTCCTTCCCAAGTTATTTTGGCACATGCAAGAGGCTCTGGTGGTTTGTTAGTCGTGAGGACAACCTTTTCGTGTCTATGAGTGAAGGTTTTGTTTATCGGATATTTGCCAATATCCCAGTTTGATATATCGGCATAACATACGCTCTAAATTTTGAAGCTTGTGTTCTAAGACCTAGACTGTCGGAAACAAGTATTAATATGAGGGTATCGATAAAAGGAAACTCAAGCGCAGCCACGTCAAAATGTATTACGGGTATAATATATTCACGACGTGAAAAATGGCAGGTAAAAGTGAATATTCCCTTGCCCCGCCGGGGTGGTGCAGTGGTAAGACGCTTGACTACGGTCCGGAGTTCCCGGGTTCGAACCCGACCACGGCGGCTGCGTTTCGATGGAGGCGAAACGAAGTGGCATTCGTGTGCTGTGCGATATCTGCGCACGTTAATGATCCCCAGGTGGTCGAAATTACTCCGTAGCCCTCCACTACGGCTCCCCTTTCTTTCTTTCCACTTTCACTTCAACCTTCAGCCCTTCCCTTACGGCGCGGTTCAGGTGCCCACATAACAAATGTGACAGATACTGCGCGTTTCCCTTCCTGTGAACCAATTATTATTATTATATTATTAGCAAAACAGACATAAAATGAAAATGCACCAGTGTTTGATCCGCGTGCCCTTAAACTTGAGCTTTGACAGTAGTGTGTAGCTCCAGTGAAGAGAAAGATGCAGCTTTTATATGTGATGCAGTTTTGAACGAATTTTAGGTTTTACATTTTTTAAGCCATGTAGTTAATAACGAACATCGCATACGTCAGACACGTATGAGTAGGTAAACCCTTCTAGAGTTTTATAAATATCACGCGCCACCTTGCTAAATGGAACGTATGAAGTGTTTCTCTTAGCTGCACTGTTTGCTTATTCGCGCAATAATTGACCTCAGGACTTCACTTTAACTCAACATTTTTTCCTCTTCAACCGTTTTCTGGGGTCCTCCACTACGGCATCTCATCTCATACCCTAAGTGACTTTGGGACGTTAAGCTCTCCAAACTCTTTTTCCCCCCTCAAATTTATTGCGCAGCATATAATTAAGGGGAAAGGTTAGGACACTGTTTAAGATTCGCTTTAAGGGTAGACGCAATAGCGCTTTTAGCATAATGTTTATATTGCACGAATTTCCCATATCGCTAGAGAGGCACGAAGACTGAAAGTGTTAAGCGTCTTTCGTTGGTTTAGTTTTGGACACTTACACTTACAATGAACGCGTATTATTGGAGGTACATATTTCGTCTACTCCATTGCCCTAGTCGGAACTTCAGAATTAGTTGCAAGATGCAGAGTTGCATTAATCTCTGTTTAATTGAAAGAAAAAAAAACTCAAACGTGAAATCCTTGAACGATAACGATATATAAACGATAACGCAAACTACCCTCCAATGTCACTAGCAGGTGGATGCTAACTGAAGCGAAATTGGGATATAACCCGGAACGCTGCAAAAAGGACGGTTGTGCACAGTCTTAATCTGGTGGCAAAGTTTTGAACCTGTGCCTAAGACGCCTTGACTACCTAACGAGATACGCCGCGAGATCGACCTAGAGGTGGCGCCACCGTCACTCCGGTAGTGTGGATCTGCAGCCGGCGGCGCTCGCAGAGACGCACATTGCGTAGGTCTGCTTCCGAGTTTACGGCGGGTTTGTTGACGATGAAAACGTGTCCTCTGCAGTATTTCTGCAATATTGCAGAAAAAAATCCAAGGATTTCGCCAATGCAGCAGAATAAGAGCGGATTTTAGGAAAACAAAGCACGCAACCACCAGTCTTCTAGATTTACTTTGCACGTTTCTTGCGCTGTACCGCGCTCACGCGCCTAATGCTTGGGCCCGCCTAATGACAGCTTTGTTTTTCTTATCGACTTTTAAACAGTTTGCGCGTTCTCATGCGAGTGATACCGGCGAATTGAGTGTCAAGCGCACGCAGATACAAGGTTCGTGCTCTGATCTGCAGTAATTTAGATTGAATCGACAAAGCCTGCTTGATTATATCGTACTTGACTCGAGGATTAAGCAAGTTAAATGTAGCATTCGCAGCGCACTGCATGGCAAGTTCCTTTAGACTGAGTGCACATCAACTCTGGCCCAGACAACCACGCCCAAGTATTTCCCAAAAATGAGATCACGCCGACACTATACAGGAAACCTCGCCGCACAGGAAAGCTGATTGTTCACGTGTACAGCGCTGAGTGGATTGAATTTGCCGAGATGCTTTTTGCGGCCACTGTCTTAGAATGTGATAGTGTATTAATGAATGCGCCACTAACTGTAAATGATTTCCTGAAACCGAGGAAAGTATAAGGGATTTCTGATGTGTGTGATGTTAATATATAACGGTAAATTAGTAGTGTAAATATTTTGTTTTGCAATGCGAATAAATTTCACCGTGTGAGAGAACTTTTACACACTTGGCAGAATTTGCAATAATCAGCGATTAATTTTTAGTAACGTTAAAGTGCAAGCTATGAATTACTCGTTGCGAAGACATCATTATAAACTGCCCATGGCCACTGTCATGTTCTGGGAAGCAATTTTACAGGCTGAAAATTTCTTTATCACTAATTATTTACCACTGACTAAATGTTATGCGAAGTAAAATATTAGGGTTGCTTCCAAAACAGATGCCGGATATAAAACTATTCCGAAAGAAATGGAGGTCATCTTATCATGCGACTATAAAAATGTATTTATTCTCGAACTAAACACTGATATTTAAGCCCGCACGAAGCTGTTTTACTCCCCTTGTCAGAAATGACGAGTTTTGTCGGAAGACAGCACTTCGACGAAAAGGGATTATAATGATTATAATAGGCTACCAGTAAAGTTCATTGATTTAGGTGTATTATGTAACATTTAGGGTAACAATTAGTTGCAGGGAATATGTTTCCCAAACATTCGAGCATTTCTCTAAAGCAAAATGAGCTCACTAAATCTTTTACGGATGCACAGAAGCCTTCAACAACAAAAGAAAAGAAAAGCATATTGGCCCGGGTTTAACGCATGAAAGTGGCATTAGCTATGACGGATGATTGCAGAGGCTGGTTTTGGTGTCGTTACTTTTTTTCATTATTAACACCACATTTACCACTTGCAATTGTTTATTGTGCAGTCAAATCCCACAGCAGAAAAACGCCTTTCAAAACGGTTGTGATTGAATCCCCCGTTCTCGAAATCACCAGTCGAGCCCCCTTACCAATGGGACACCGCGATAGAGGTGTAAAAGCAAAAAAAAAAAAAAAAAAAAAAAAACTCACAAAACTCTATCGTGCATACAGACGGCGTTGTAGACATAGAGTGGTCTGTTCAAACTGCTTCTGCTGTATGAAGCAGTCTGCGGTGGCATATGTTTTAGTAGCTGCGGTATTTCAAACAGAAACTGGAATATGCGATTTCTGAGCGTCTGCATTAACTTTTTTTGACGGCAACGACCTGTTTTGCTTTGACACGGCGGTAACGACAGTACGACTTCGTTTGAGACACTGCATGTCAAAGGATCTCAAGCGCCGAAGACCGCGATGGATGATGTCCTTATCCAAGCTTGACATGCTCGATACGGGCAAGTATATATTTTTTTAATGAAGCGTGGGGTTATAGACTGTTCATATTTATTTCTCAGAGGCATATAGGTAAGCGAAAGCTCACAGGCACGGCGAAACAAACAAAAACACTCCTGTACACGCCGCATGCGCGCGCATAAATCACTGCGGGCTGGCACGCGACGCGGAAACGCATCCACACTGAGTAGGTTTCGCCGCTGAGCCGCAAGGTGGCGACTCTGCTCGATCTCGAGGCCAGTAGACGAATTTAGTTTCGATGCCTGGGTGCAGCCATCTTAGTTTGATAGCGGCGCCCCGTATGAGCCAAACTGAGAAAGTCCACTTTGGCTCCTCTTGACGCCATCTTGGTCTCTGCTGTACGTGTTTATGCTTCGATGCGGCAGTGTAAAAGTGCCGTTTCGCGGTGCTCGTGAAAGCTGTCCGACACCTTGAGGCTATATTGTGTTTTGTTTGAGCTCGCCAGCGAACCGTATACCATCCCTTTGGCATGGCACGGCAGCTGTTAGAAACAGCTTTAGCGGCCGGAGCGACGGCGAAGGACTATGCTCCGCTTCCACAAATCGAACTCGTCAGACTGAACTGTGAAGATGCATCTGTTGTATTTTTCATATTATATGTATTGTCAATTATATGTTAATTGTCAATTAATACAAATACTACGAAAGATGCTGTCCAGTCATTGCCATGTTTATTTAAAGTGAAGTGCGACCCATTTCCTGTCATATATTTCCTCTCGATAGTGCGTATTTATATTAATTTTTTGCTCTGCTTTCATTTCGCATTAAAGGCACGGGCAGCGCTCGCCGCGGTTACGCCACAAACCGATCGCGTACTGAGCATGGCGAATGCGTGCGTGTCTGTGGTGCGCCGGTGATCGAGTGTGAAAATCGTACATTCATGCTGTGTCGCTGCAATAATTCATGTATTTAAGTTAAACCACGGTTTAAAAACAGCGCATAAATGAAGCAGTGTCTAAAGTACCATCCGTCGACGTTTTTATATGCCGTCTTGGCGTACGTCCGGCAGCGCAGCAACATCGTATCCCCGTCCCGTCATAGCAGCATCGTTTGCACCACATATTGTTGAGTGAAACTTCGAAAAACGTGCGCTCTCAGCTGCACCATGAACGAAGAAGACAAATTCGCAGCACATACAGCAGCGTTTACGAAAGTGCCATAAGTTATTTGGACAACAGCGGCGTCTCCCGCTGGCGCAGCGGACGACGGCACTCTCGCCGAGCGCCATTCCCTAGTTGTCACTACGCCTAAATTGTTTCGCATCAAAGGCATATTCGACGGCGCTTTTTTATTTCTCAGCGCTAGAGTAAACTGTCTCTCGTGGAACTGCTTTATTGCCGATCCCATTGTACCAGTAAAAGAAAGATGTAAATTTTGGTGACGCTTTAGCAGCGGAACCAGCATGCAGACGATGAACCGCGCTATGATAGCCGCGTGCCGCACCCGTTAACTGGGTCGAGAAACTGGTTTGTATTGCAATTATCAACAACACTGTGTGGGTCAGAGATCCTCAAGAAATATATATATTTTTTTGCTGGCTTCTGATTGTTTAAGTGATGAACAGATTTTAGCACGCTCTTCTGGCGCTGGAGGAATAGATCCACCATATCGTTGGCTCGGAGGGCTTGCGGGAGGCACGGCCTGCCCGGGATGGCCCGGCGTGCGTGTTTGCTACAGAGTAGGAAATAAAATGGCCATCGTAGGCGTGAGTACGTCGTTGGTGCTAAGTCTGTCTGGCTTTCACAAAACGTTCATAGGCGATTAAATCAGGATAGACTGGAAAGCGGTGAAGCAGAAACATATCACAGCCGCACTCGGACTGTCGCATACCTCCCGCATACGCTCTCGGTAATAATCTTGCAATCTTTTTGGTTGTTTCTGCCATCCACGAACACGAATTGTTGTCCCGATTAGATTACCAGCAAAAGGGGCGCTAATAAAGGTAGTTAAATCTCTCCAACGACAATATACCGAGGTGCAAGGTTGCTCTGCTGTGCATGAAGCGAGCGAATGCACAGCCCACTCAGTACTGGCAACAATGGGCCGGCGCAGTGTATCTGGTTAGATAGTATTTTCCTCCTCTCCTGCTCGCTCTTGGTAAAACGGTGTATACTCTGTCGCGTAAAACGGACAAAAAGAAACAAAGAAACGGGGGATTGCAGGCTACAGGTGGTCTAGGATCGTAGGTTGTTCTGGCGCGGCTGGAAGGATCAGCAGTTGGAACGTTGTTGCGACGCACTGAGCCCGGCTAGTGTCGACCCCACTCTGTGCGCATCCCAAGTGAGAATACTATAACCGGTAGGCGAAGATACCACCCCGTTGTACTGTCGATGGCTTCTTTTCATTCACAATAGATTTTCCTGCATTTCACTCAAATGTGCCTCTTCGGGTGCCTGAGATGGTCACAATGGACTTCGATACCTTTGCTGTCTTGCTGGAAATGGCAGAGTGTGCAGTGTATTTCGAGCGGGGTGCTCGGAAAACGATCACTATAGCAAATTAAGGCATCTATCAGCTAGTTAGCGTTTTGAAATATAATTTTCTAAACATTCCTTCGTCCCTTGAACTTAAACTTTCCAAAACATTTATCCATACCAAACATAAATATGCAGCATCTGTATAGAATCCCGGCCGTGATTTTCTAATACCTTCTATTCAATCTATTAGGAATCTATCTGCGCATCACATGCTCTGTAATTACCACCGTGCCACCGGCACAGTTAACATGAAAAGCGCCTGACACCCCTCTGCCCTCTCAGTGAGACGTCAGATACATTGACTATGTGCTACATAAAGATAATATAATACATTTCCTGGCCATTTCCTTCATGATTCCTCTTACACATAACCTCGTGTTTACCGCCGTCATAAAGTTATTATTCTACATTTCGCACACACCCTTTATACAATTCATTTCGCCCGCATTCAACTCACAATTGAAACCACCTTTCTGTGGCGCTAGCCTCTATACTGATATAAAATTTTTAATATTATTCTTACTGCACATATGAAGCTCCCAATCAATCATTCGGCACTGTTTATCTTCTTTCAAATTCTACTCTTATATATTTGCCTGTGCTTTTCTCTTATTCCTCAAGTTTTGTCTTGTAATCCACTTCCTACCGTACTGGAGGATAGAGGCCCTGAACATATTACAAATAAAGAAAGGAATAAATTAATTTCCTTTTATTTTCTTTGGAATTTAATGTCTTTACTTTCTGCCAGAATATCAGGTTTTGGTGGCTCTGACCGCATCTCAACAAAGTTGCTGCTTGACAAAGTTGATAACCTACATACAGCATACACTGATAACTTGCAAACTGTACTCATACCTTATTGCTTTGTCTCTTTTTTTGTTTTCATGTATCAATAGTTCACTGTACTTTTTACTGTACACTGATCATTGTCTTGCTTCGTTTATTTCTGACCGCAATCTTCATTCATTTTAAATGATTGTCCCTGTCTTTGAATATATTCCAAATATTGTCTGACTTTTTGTGTGCGTTTTGTGCCCTGCCTGTAATGACCCCGCCCGGGATTGACAGTATTCCTAAATAAATAAATAAATAAATAAGCGCGAATCACGACCGGGTGCATTCTTCCCATTCGCAACACCGCATATAGAGAAATAGAGAGGCATCCGCCCGCACCAGTCAGCTGGGATCCTTGTGCATACTTAAGATCCTTGTTGTTGATGCCGATGCCCTGTGGCCATTTCCAGTTTTCGAAGCAGAGCAGCCGCTTCAGATTAAGGTGCTTCCCGTCAGGGCAAGCAGTTTAAATAAGATGCCGGGGATGGAACCTTTTTAGCTGAGCGACTTGCATCACCTGGGTCCTGCGTGAGCCTCGAACACTTTAAGTGCGGCGTGATATCACATATTTGACGTCACGCAAGCGCTCCACAACGACGAAAGGGCCGCTATAGTGAAATAGCAGCTTCTGAGTTAAACCACGCTTGAGCAGCGGCGTCCACAGCAACACCAAATCACCGAGGACATAGCACACATGCGTCTGTTGTCATTACGTTCGAACGTTCCTGTGAGTCCAGTATGCGTAGGAGTACAATGCGGCGAACTTCTTTGGCTCGCCATAAAGATACGGCGATAGAACGCTCGTTGTGGAGGGAGAAAGGCAGGATGGTATTGAGACACCTGCGGGGAACTCGAGCATAAAGGAGGTACAACGGACTGTAGCTAGTCGTGTCATGCTGTGCAGTGTTATACGCGTAAGCAATGAAAGGGAGGATGTCATCCCAGTTCTTGGGATCAGAATCGACATATATCGCCATCATAGCGGTAAGAGCGCAGTTGGCGCGTTCAACGAGTCCATTCGTTTGAGGGTGATACGATGTTCAATGACGATAATCACAGGCACAGAGACGAAGGAGTTCTTCAATAACCTCAGCTGTAAATTGGCGGCCATGGTCACTGATCAGAACACGAGAAGGGCCATGTCACAGGAGGAGAAATCGCAGAACAAATAGGTGTACTTCGTAAGCGGTGGCTGGTGGTGTGGCGGCTGTTTTTTTTTTTTAGTATCCAGTGAAATGGTCAACACATACCACTATTCACCATCCACCACTCGAAGACCACGGAAAAAGGCCCATGCGCTCAAAGGGAGCGGTCGGAGGCGCAATAGGGTGCAGAGGTCCTGGTGGACGGGAAGTACAGGAGCTTGCACCGCTCGCACTTGACACAACTGGCTACATGGCGCTGAATGGTTTGAAGCATTTTGTACCCGTAAAAGCGTCCCTGTGTGCGATGAAGGGTCCCGGCGACACCCAAGTTGCCCGACGTGGCACCTTGAAGAACTGGAATGCGGAGATTTTCCGGCACGACAAGAAGAAAGCGTGCACCTCCGAGGTTGAAATTCTTGTAAAGCCGGCCGACAAGAACGCAGAAACGCACATCACTTGAAGCATGAGCGGCAGAGAAGAGCGGTGCCAAAGTCTGGTCGTTGCGTTGTTCTGTCTGTATCAGTTGAGGATCAGGACATGTGTTGCTGAGATAGGGGCTAGGTAGCCGTCAATGTTTTCACCATCACTACCACTTTAGGAAGACGGCAAGCGGGACAGACAGTAAGCGTCAGCATGTTGTCGGCAGATTTTATATGCAATGCCCATCGGGCAAGCCTGCCGCAATGGTCGCAGAGATTTATAAGCTAAGAGAACGAATGGTGGTCGATGACAATGGTAAAAATATTTACCTATATGCCAATGTCACTCATATATGCTATATGACACCCAGCACCTCCACGAAAATTGTTACATACTCAGTAGGTAACGGGAGTGTTTGTTTGTTTATTTGTAGTCTAAGCTCTGCGAGTTCTCAAGGCACACTAGCTTCTGTTTCTTCTTTTTCTCCCCAGCTTCTTCTTCCTTCTCCTGAACCCCCCTAAGCCCGTGACAATATCAATGACTTTTAGATCCAACAAACACAGTAACACACTTTTCTAGCGTCAAAAAACCACAAGCAATGTTTCGTCAACTAAATGTATGTGCACGAAGAAGCGTAAACGCAGTAGCGCCATTTCGTTTCAGGAATATCGTTTAAGCGAAAACCGGTAAAGCCAGTATACATTCCTTTAAATGAGATGCAATGTTGTAAATATATCGGTTATGTAATATGATATACCGCATAAAACGTTTCAAATAAACAAAACACCGTCACAAACGTTCAGTCCCGCGTTTATTACGTTCCTATGGGTTCCACATTATATTGAGCAGTTGCATAGGTTAGCAGAGCTGATGTCGGCACGATTAGACTTCGGCGGGCCAGAATCAAGAGCGCATCTTGAAATTAGTATTGAAAAACACCCTCAACTTAGTCATCGAAACACGGTCAGTCATTGCGAGAAACAGCAATGGCAATCAGTGTAGGTAAAAGTGTGTAACCGGACCTCAACGCCTTCTCGCTTATTTCTTGAAGAAAGCAAACCCCACGCGCTGTCAAGATACAGTTTCTTCCTGACGGCTTAGGGTAGGATGTTCGTTAGCTGCCGTTCAGCAGTCATAAGCCGCTTATAAGTAGCATGCATACGACGAGTCGACATTGCAACGGAGGATGGCCCGCCTGCCAGCCAACAGCGAGCGGCTCTTGCTAGGAAGGACGACGCCATGTTCTCACGATAAGTACACAAAAGCCACACCGCTAATCTCTGAAAATTGCTCGTATACGTGAACGCCATTGCTGCGCTAGCGTCCTGCGTATACTCATTTAGGATTCGTTAAGCACGCAATCACGCAAGACCGGGTACACTTAGTCTCTAATGACAAAGACGCGGTGGTAACTCCACCAAGCGCTTTCCTTCCCCGAGTTCTTGTTCTTCACCCCAGAAGGAGAGCGCCTTCTTGCTGACGAATCGTAATCGCCGTCTGTTTGCTCTAGTAAGCAATATATTCCGCAGAGAACGTACTGCGCAGAAAAAAGAGGAGGTGTTTGCATACTTTCCTGAGAGCCATTCATTATCGCTGAACAAAGCTACTTAAAAAGGACAATCTTTCGAGCTTGTTGGCTGTCTATCATATTTGAGCAGCTTGTAGACGAAGGATGACAGAGCACAAAGGAATAAAGTGAAAACGTGAGCGCTATTTTTCCTTTTGTGTGCTCGTGTCTTTTCTGCTAAATCTTGCTCAAATATGTTAAAGATTGCTTGCTGTGCGAAGGCAGTACAAAGCTTTTTTGGGGGGTGAAGCAAAACTCGTCTTAGGCTTAGAGCGTAACTGCTCTCCTTTGAGGATATCAATGGAAGCGTACTTACTTTACTTACCTTTTTTACATCAGCCGTTGTAATTGCCATGTTTCAGATATTACGGCGTTTCATGCGGGGTGAGGGGTTAGATCGAGGTGTACTGACCAGTGAGATAACAAGGGCTGAGGAGAGGAGAGGCCAGTCATTAGCTTGAGAAAGGTGTGTGCGAACGCAAACACCATCGTCTTTCTCCTTGGTGTGCGCGACTGGCAAGCAGGCCTACCGTTGCGATGACGACTCGCCGTATGTATGCGACGTGTGATCATTTTATGACTGCTGAACAGCAGCTAGCGAACATCCGATCGTCAGACGTCATGAAGAAACTGTACTTGGACAACGCGTGTTATTATCTCCCTTACGGAATCGCGAGCGGACGGACTGCCAAGATCCAGCAACCGAGTTGCAGTCACGACCACGGTTGTCACAACATATGAGCATTCCTGATACAAATTCGGAGTGATGGCGCCGGCATGAAGGCAAAGCAATTGACGTAGGTGCAACATTTGTTAACAGCCTGACTCGAGAGCCGTCACTAAAATTTCTTTGGAGATGGGGATCGAGAGTCTGACTTGGTCAGAGCGGTTGGAGCTGTGCTTTTGTGTGGTCAGCTCGAACATAAACTGAGACACATGGACAGGACCGATCAATCGGCCTTTGTTTTTTTTAATTGTATGAGTCTACCTTGGGAATTACGCATGGCTTGGGTAAATGGTAAACTTTATTTGCTGTTTTGTTTATATTGGATTTAATTTATATGTGCTAGAGTGTTGAAGGCAGACAGTGAAATCCAAACTCACGAACTTCTAGTGCGTCAGGTATTGCTAACCAAGGGGAAGAGCGGTGTCAATCGTCCGTGTTTTAATATTAGGCAACATTAATGCTGGGCTTCGCCAAAGTTTGACACCCTTCACCGGCGCCGCCAAAACGACAACGGCTAGCACCTGTTGACAAAAGTACTTTCTATTTCAAGAATATCTGTAAGATGTATTGAGAGAAAGCTGGGAAACAATTATTGATATTAGTTTGACACACCTGGAAGGTAAACACGTCACTTGTCACGTAATTTTTTATACGCTTAAGAAAGGTCAATCCTTGAGCGTGCAATATACGCCGCTTTCTCTCCAATAGCTTGCTGAGGGGGTGACGCTTACGCAAACAAACGCGGAAGTACTAGCCAACACGTGGCCAATTTTCTCGAGGTTTCATCTTTCAGCCTTATGTCACCAATGAGAGCCCTTCTGCAACGTTATCCGACTTTAACCGCAAAAAGAAGAGCCCGCACGGTCCCAGTGGCTTCACACGACCTCATTTTCAGATCAGGGTTAACTCTGCTAGCAGTCTTCATTTTTGCTTTACTGACTTGGCTTTCAAAGAGCCCTCGTGGCCTCTGGGCCTCTGTTTGTTGCTCAGTTTTACCTGCGCGCTGTTATTAAATATGTCGCCCGGTTTTGTACTTCCCGTCATGCCATCAAAAGCGCATGGCTTCTGTGCACTCCGTCTTAAATGTCATGCATTTTACTAACCATCTGAAAAGTTCCACCTACACATGCGTCCTACGCACCATGTGTTTTTAAACGATTCAAAAGAGCGGCGAACAAAGAACATCCATTCATCCGGACGGGGACGCTTTGCATCGCATACGTGCAGGAAAGCGGGCTATGTCGCGTCTTCTGGCCCTTTCCTTTCCGCCGTTCATGGGGTTAGTTTTATATAAGGTTCCTTAGGGCGCTTTCACAAGCACGCGGCAGTTTTCAGGGAGGCTATGAGTACTGAAAATAATATTTAAGAGTAAGAGTTAAAAGCTTCACTAAATACATTCTTGCTCTGAAGGATAATTTACCGCATTACTGGGAGCTAAGTTACCGTGTCCTGTCGAGTTCATCGCAGAATGCCCTAGATGAAAACTTTCTCATCCATAAAGCAGCAAACGCGGGAGCTATAGAAAGTGAAGGGCAAGTTACCAGCCACAGTTGTGTCCTTTCAACTTCCAGTGGCTGTTTAACACACGCTCGGCCCGTTCGAAAAAGACCACTTACTTGAAATAAGGCGAAAAAAGGAAAGGTACATTTCCCTACCTCCTTTTACTCTGGAGAATGTGTTCCTTCCCGCTTGGAACATTTTTCATAAAGATTAGTTGGCGTGGAACGAAACATTTGGTGTTCAAGGTAAAATATAATATTTTTTTTTCGTATTTTCTTGAATGATTTTGTTATTTCAGAACTATCGTAAACTTTGAGAAATCACGCTTTATGAAAAGTAATCAGTTTCCATAAATTGGCTGACAAATTTGAATGCACAATTTTATAGTTTTTTTTTTGCAGTGTAGGCTATTTTTTGCAACTTCCCGAGTTAAAAATAGGTATGAAAGCATTTCCAACGATTGTGAGAGTCAACAGGCCAATAACTTTCCCAAAAACAGTTGATTCAGCAAGCGAACGGTCAGACGAGGGCAATAGTTAAGGGGTTGCCTCTGAGCGCTTACATCATCAAATTGCAAAGCAAACCTGCAATAGCAACCAAAGGAGATTTGCTGTCGATTTAGATATATATAACTGGACAAAAAATCGGAGGCCTAATACACTGGATTAAGGGAAGCCACTAAATCAAAAGTATACGTCCCATTCGCTGAGTCCTCAGCGTGTTAATTAGCGAAAAGGCAATGAAGGCTGGACAATCGCAATCTGCCAATTTAGATACAAGAACATACAACAGCAGATCCAATCAGGGTCCTAATACACTGGATTAGCGAAAGCCATGCGGATGCAATAGTATACGCCCCATTCGCCGAGTTCTGGGTGTCTTAATTAACGTAAAGGCAATGAAGACTGGAACAAGCCGAAACTCACATATCTCTACCAAAACAAATCGGTTACAAAGAAATTCGGCATGAGGCATATGCAGCATTTCAAATGGACGTTATGTTTTTTCTTTGTGGAACCGCCTGAGTTGTGCCAAGTTAATGTGCAGCTCAAAGAGGAACATCGCTTCGTACTTCCTACCACGGCATGAAAATATCGCATAGCAACGGTGTACCGTGCATGCGTCAAGTATGGCCGCCACAATTTATGTTAGGACATCTTACATCAGGTTCTATATTATATATTATATATATTATCGTTAACAAGAAGTTTGCGGCGATGTTCTAAACCTCCGATGCATACAAAAAAATAAACGTGCCTTTACGTTTTTTCTTTTTTTGGTGGTCTCAAGAAGTAATCAAAAGTGTCATGAAACATGAACTGCCACAACTGCATACATTTTTAAAACAAAAATAAAATTCGGAGGCAAGTGTAAAATGTTTTATGTTAACGTTATAAATATTTTGTTAAGATGATTCAAGTTTCCAGTATGTAGCAAAGCTGTGCTTATGTAGTTTCTCCAGCGCACTCAGCGGGAAGTTAGGTCTGTAGTAGGAAACAAAAAACAATCAACTTTGGAAATAAATTGCGCAAATTTTTCAGCCTGCCGAGGTACTGTCCAGGAATGTATTTATGGTTAATGTAATAGTTTCAAATATTCAAAAAACAAATTTCAAGGCCGTTTTGCTATACTTTGTCCGAACTTTGTAGGTGTAGTAATACAAGAACAAAGGGTCAGGCATTCCGAACTTGGGCACCGACACACTGCCTGAGCAATATTTAAAAAAAAAATAGCGTTACATTAAGAAAAAGAAAATATCTCGCTAAAGCAGAAAGCGCGTCTTGTTTTGTTTGATCTTCGAGGTTTGAAAATATCTGTTTTCTTCGTAGCAATTCCTTTCACCTATTCCTTCTACCTGCCGTAAGGAAATTACTTGCGACTCCTCAAATGCTTTCCTAAGTGGTAAGTTCGGCATGTAATCATCACATTAAATTTAAATAGCTGAGTTCGTTGCCTGAGGTGTTCCGTGCTGAGGTGCTCCGTGTTCAGTGTCGTGCAACAAAGAACCAATACGTGCGACCCAGATGTTCGAGAAAAAAGATTAGGTGGACACATGTACTGCTTGAGGGATATGATGCAGTGTCGTTTAAGACCTATGTTTGGGACTCCCCTTCCAGTCCCTCGTTCGACTGCATGTAGTTGATGTTCGACGAATTACAAATTCATTGTTATAATTGTGCATATATTATCTCAGCATATTCACGTAACTTCCTAAGCTAATATATTATAGGCAATCCCACATGAAATAGATTAACTTTTCCTTTTAACCAGCCCGTACGAAAGTACCTGGTGCGCCTAGGAGTAGCCTGCCTTGGTTGCAATCCAAGAACCGTTTCAAATCACCTGTCTGCAATTAAGAACACTGTCATGCCACCTCCAAAGTACCACAGAGTTTAGTGCCTGCGATTTAAAACACCAAAAACATAGCTTACAACAGCAAGGTCGGAGTTTCAACTGAACAGGCCCTTAAACCCTGTTTAGTTAGTGTTTCAGAACTAAAGTTCCGCCTTTCAGGGTATGACTTTACAGAGCTAATGTGAGTTGAGCGATTTGGTACATATATAAGCAAAAAACAGAACACCAACAGAGACAAGAGGGTAGAAAGAAGACGGAACTAGCGCTGACTAGCAACTGAAGATTTTATTGAAGAGTAAATGACTCCCATTTAATCTGTCTCTTAGATCTTTGTTCGCTTGCACGCATTTTGCAAGCGAAGAATGTGAGTGTGTGTGAGGTACCTCGATTATCTCTCGCATGTTCGTCGGCGAACGTATTAGCTAGGTGCCTGTTTTCTAGATTATTGTTAGTGTCAGATGCTGGTGAAGGCACATAAAGGGACTATGGTTTTGAAGCGGATATAATGGTTTATAGTTGGAAGGCACCCTAAGAATGAAACTATGTGCCTTGGAAGAATAGCAAGTAACCATGTTAGAAAAGCTGCCAGAATTGATTGCAAGTTTGGTTGACAAGTTTCTATCTCTCTCGTACTGTGCTTGTGCAGCGTACAAGGGGCGACACAAAGTATGGTGGGCCTGATTAAAGTACTATAGACACCAAATTTTGGTGGCACTTTTCTTGCTGTTAACGATGCTAAGTCATTCCTTTATATTAATCCGCACGCAGTTTTTGCTTGCGGCCACTAAATATTTTATAATTGAATTTAGTTTTCTCACGAGTTTCTGTTTCGATATCCGAGAGATGGCCGTGATGTCACAATCAAGTCTTATTGAGCGGCATGAAAAAACAGCAATATAATTGCCTATTCTTTACTTGTAATGTTTCCTGTTCTTGAGGCAGACTTGCCTTACCATTGTAGTGAATTCAAATGACACAATAATGACAATATCGCTGTATTTTTATCCCTCGCGTGACTTAGACTTGACTGTGACGTCACAGAGAGCACTCGGTTGTTGAAATCAAGACCGATAGAGAAAATACATTCGATTATAAATTATTCAGCCATCGTACGGAAATGTAAAGTGGTGATCCGTGCACAATATTGTCCTCAGCATCATCACAAATGATAAAACACGAACCCAAAAATTAGGTGACTATAGTCCTTCAAATTAGGATATTTTGCTGGTATGAGGTGGATGCAGCTGGCACAAGTTCTGTTTACCATAGGATTGGAAGAAAAATTTTTTAGCTTGAGTGAGTTTAGAAAAGTGGTTGAGTATTACTCGTAAGAATAAAGTCGTAAGCTACCGCATTACGTGACTCGCAAAAGCGCTCTAACCAGCGCACTTGAGAGCATGGCCCAGGACTAGCGTGCGTGACTCTGGACTCAAAGATAGCGAAGGGTTCTATATCTATCTCACCGTCTCATCCCAAGAGGGATGTCCGAAATGGTAGCTTCTGCCTTCTCCGCGATGGGACGTGGGTTCGTGACGTCACGCAACCCGCCGACAAATCAGATCCCGGATATGTCAAGGTGCCTACTATCACAGAGAATTTTGTGATTAAACGAACAGCACAGTGCAAGTGTGTCAACGAGGATCGACACTAGGAACCGCATAATGGAGCCATTAATTCTAACTCATCATATCCTAATGACGGACCTTTCCCGGAAACTCCACACTACTGCTAACTAATCTTAAAGCCACTGCGAACTAATCTTACAGCCACAGCCATTGATATACATTCTATTTAGAATGTTTATGTAAAAAGCGATTACGTAATGTAACAAGCGCAGACACTGGCCAAAATCAGCTGTACGTTAATTCTCTGTTCGCTTGTCCTCAAGGTTAGACACAGAGTGAAGTGTAGTGCAATTACTGTTACATTTTTGTCTCTGCTACGGAATGACAAATTCAAATGCAGATACAAGTTTGCATAATTAGCCAACACATGTCAACGGGGTGTATCCAAAGAATGAAACGAAAAAAAAAAAGAAAATGCGTTCCTTCAAGTATGCAAAGAGTTGCTTACCCGCTGAACAACTGTGGTTACAAAAGCCCAAAATGCGTTGTTAAAACAAAGAAGTTTGATCTCGTGTAAGTTAGCCATTTAATCAGCGTACAAGGATGATCTTCAGCAGCGTTTCCTAAGACTTGTATGGAGCGATCTTTTATGCAGGTATACCTTGTATAACAAAAGGAGTACTGTGTTCACTACACGTGTGTAGAAACATCCGTATCCTTTACATGGAGCACCGAAACTCCCTCCCCACAACATTATCGTGCGTGTTTCGCCTCTGCGTGCGACGTGCTATACCACCGTCTCTTCGAGCACAATTATGAAAGATCGATAGACGCAACCCTACCTATCCACGTTTGTATAACGAAGCCTTTTAAAGCTAGCCAATTGACATCATACGAAGGATGTTTAAAATTAAAGAAAAATATTAAAATTATGCAATCAGTTGCAGTAGCCCATGCTTGAACATACACACCCCATAGCATTTAATGAATTAAATGAGCGCCAATGTCGTTCGCGTTTTCATTTTTCAAATGAAACGATCAAATTGTTCCTGTGTTAAGAGAACTTTAATTTGCAGCTTTGTTTATGAACTGCTAATAAAAAAATGAGTTTTTTTTATGAACCTAAGAGTTGTGACTAGGTTACCTTGAGAAATACTGCAGAGCTAAAAAATACTAATACCTCTGAAAAAGAGAACTAAAACAGAAAAACACTGCACTACTTTAAGATGTATATAAGTCTCGCAGAGGAACATTACCCTCACCTCTCCAGTATTGCGGTTAGAAGGAAAAGAAAAAAGAAGAGACTGCAAAGCAGTAACAGGAACTGTTGTCCGAAAAAAAAAAATAAATTTAGTGCGAACGGGTAGAAATGCGAGGGATACAAGAAGAGATAGGCAACTACCCACCGTATCCTCAGTCAGCGGCGCCGGACTGAGAAGCTTTTATTGTTTACAATTGTTACTTTGTTCTTCTTTTTGCATTTTCTATGTTTCTAATGCACAGTTATTTTTGCTGTTTTTTATTCTTGATTCTTAACAGGTCATGGTTTTCAACTTTTTCTGTTTTAACTGCACACTTGTTCATTGATGTGTACTCTAGATTTGGCTCCATAAAGATTGTACGCCCTCGCCTTGTCATCGCAAGAGTAACTTCAGCACTATAGCCAAACGGGTGAGTTGGTGCAAAATATCAGATGGAAAAACCGCGCAAAAGACAAGCACCAGAGGAAACCACCAACTCGCCCGTTTGGCTATAGTGTTGAACTTTATTTCTTCTATTTTGGGCTTTATCATTTGTCCTCACCTCCATCTGGATAACTCGGCCTTTTTGGTTTTGCTATTAGCTGTATGTGTGTGCAGAGATGAATTTTCGTCGTGGTATGCAAGACAAGGCCTGTGTTCACCGGATCTCAAGTGATGTGTGTATTCCTGCAGCCGTCCAAGGGTCATACCCGCCGCATGTGCAAGATCTTGTCATCTGAGTAGTGGCATCAAAGTCGGTTCTTCAAGGACCATCTTCGAGTTTCTTATAAGCAATATGAAGTACACCACGACCACCCACGTATATTCCGGGACTGGTGTGCAACTTCTAAAAAGTATACGGAGTTCCTGTGGGCCACGACGAGATGGCAACTACCAACGAGGACGAGAACTGCGCCACGACCAGGAAAGGTGGTCGTTTTTGGTCAAACACCAATTCCAAAACGGCATCAAGGTCTTTTAGAAATGGGACCGAAGTTGTGCGTGCCGCTGCACCTGCAAAAAGAGGTAAATTAAGTTGTCGCTCGCCCGGTCGATTTCTCGTCTTGCACAGGATGTGTGCCAACCGAGATGTGTTGACAGCGCTCGCCTTTCATTTGTTTGCTCCGGTGCTTGTCTTTTGCACTGTTTTTTCATCCACTGAGTAACTCCAGCATCGAAAAGGTCTATTATTATTCGATTTTCCTTGAACTGCTTCTCTCAGCAGTTAAAGTGTGTTGGATAAGCAGTCTTGATAATTTCCGTTCGTGTTCTTCATAGTTGTTTTCTTATATTATTTATGATTTTATTTTCATCTTTGTCTGTGAAGTAACTATCTTCTATTAGTCTGCCAACCAAGATCCGTATAACTCGTGCTAGGGTCTTTCCAGTTGTGATGTATGGATGCGAGAGTTGGACTGTGAAAAAGGCTGACCGCCGAAGAATTGACGCGTTTGAATTGGGGTGCTGGCGAAGACTCTCGAGAGTTCCTTGGACTGCCAGAAGATCAAATCAATCGATATTGTCGACCATAAACCCTGACTGCTCATTGGAGGGTCGAATTCAAAAGGTAAAGCTCCGCTACTTTAGACATCTGATGAGAAGAGAGGAGTCGCTGGAGAAAGATTTGATGTTGGGAAAGGTTGAGGGTCGCCGGAGAAGGGGTAGGCAGCGAACGCGATGGTTAGATGACATACTCGAGGCACTGCAGATGAAGTTATGTGATGTTAGGAAGATAGTGAGAGACCGGAAAGCGTGGCGTGACATGGTCCATAGGGTCACGAAGAGTCGGACACGACTGAACGACTGAACTGAACTGAACTATCTTCTAGGTAGTGGCCAAAATTTGTCATTTTCTCCTCAGATGGACATCTCAACTGCTAGAGTTATTACCAGACACAAATTTAAAACTAGACTTTTTGCATGACCAGTGACTGCTTGGAATGAGTAATGGTCTTTTGTGTCTTGATAGATCATCATCATCAGCAGCAGAAGCAGCTTATTATACCCACTGCAGGGTGAAGGCCTCTCCCATATTTCTCCACTTAACCCGGTTCTGTGCTAGCTGCATCCACTTGACCCCTGCGAACTTCTTAACTTGATACATATTTGTTACTATTAATCACGCTGAATGTGAATGTACTTTCCCCTCTTCTATCAAAAGATTTCCTTTTGCAAATTTATTTATGATATTTCTATGCCACAAATGTAAAAAAAAACAATCTTGTACATCGTCTCCACATTTACACCGTTTTATCCGAGCGTAATGTCGGCTGTCTGTTTGGACCGAGGAGAAGAGATACCAAATATATGACCCGATCTATCTCCTTATTTAATAAAACTTCTTTCTAAATATAGAAAAAAAACTGGTTACTTTTATCTTTTGCTTATAGTATTTTTGCGAAGAGCCGGCATGGGTTTGATATCCTAGGAACTGCAGAAGGATTACATACCTTTTCCAATCACTCAACACGTTTGTTTTACCCTATCCAGCTTCCCGCTTCACTAAATAGAGAAAAACGCTTACCGAACTTCTTGTATACTATACGCGTAATAAACGTAGATATGAAGGTCATACTAGTTAACTGCTCCTCTTCATGATCGTTTGCATCCTAGAATATATTAACCTGCTCACTCGCATATCCGTTTGCCATGTGTCTGGTCTCCCAGTCAACTGCAACCTAGGTTTTAATAAACGCTGTTTGCCTTAGCCTACTAGTCATACAGGATGTCTGTTTTGAGCAGCATTATTTATTCTGCACTGTTTTTTCTCTAGAGTTCATTGTTAGCAAATATTTATTAACAGACATTCTTTATTGCCTTCAGTAACAGTATCAATACAAAAGTAATAGCCTGCCTTGAAAATGCATAGACAAAACGCTGAGACCAAAGTATTGCTTTTGTGAACTTATGTTTACTATCCTAATTAATTACTCCCACAATAAAAAACAAAAGCTTAACATGAAAGCAGGGCCACTGTGCCGTCCGAGATACCGCTCAGAGTAATAAATTATTTGTTCTCGGGGGTGCTCTATCCCGCGGTGCTTTCTGCGTTCCCTGTGCAATATAAGTGATATAAGTCCCGTAAAGACAAATAAAGAAAGGTGCGTTTACCGCATTGTCACGTGGTAATGACAGCGCAGAGATGTCAGCAATTTGTTATTCATGACGGTCAACAGAGTTGAACGGACACTTCTCTCACCACAATAAATAAGGTGTTAATTATCTAAAGGCTTTTCACAAATAATCAGGTTTTGCTAAAACCTAAAAGTGGTAAGATAGGCCAGGCGCCTTTATAGATCTCAGTTGGCCTATATGGCGAATAGCACTGCGTTTTAATTAAAGGATTTGTTGCACTTGTTTGGTACACATGTTATATAGTGAAAAGCCTCTGCAGAAATGGCATCAACTGTTACGTTTTGTTGCTGGCAAGAAGCGACCTCGATAAAATTGCTTTGATAAAAAAGGGGGGTCGTAAGCTTACACCGAGGTAAAGCAGGGATGAAAGATCCCACAGAATGTGTACCCAGATAGTTTTCATTGCATGTGAAACTGTTTTATTTATGATCAGTTTTATCTGTTATCCAAAGAACCAAAAGAGACGATAAGTTTCCTGCTCAATGCAAACCCTCTTCCGAAAGCAATTCCCTTACAATTCGGAAGAACAGCTGAAGCGCACTTGAGAGGATATGCGACTCTAAGGACCATTGGAAGATCAAACTCTTCGGTTTTCTTCCTGTTGAAGGGGTCGAAGTACAAACGCTAAATTTGCGCGCCTAGAACCCCAAAAAACACAGCTATCGGGAATGTAAGCAAGAACTACCGTACTATTTCAGTAGCCACGCGCACCACTCAGCCCAGAGAGCAGCGTGCACGACCGCCAGCCGAGACTCCATTGTGTACGTCCAGATTCGAGTATTGTGTCAACACGGAACTAGTTCCGCTGGCGTTCCCCTTTCCTTTGCGAAACAGGACCACTGCTTCTGGAGAGCTTCTCTCCGAGTGCTCAAACATAACAGAACGCGGCAGCCAACCAGATAAGGAAGAACTGTGTAGTTACTTGAAGGTACCGCAATGGTGACTTGCTTATGAAGACAGCTCCTATACATTCCCATAGAAACACAACTTCTGCATTCCCTTCTAGCTTCTAAGCCTAATTTGAAATTGCTAACACATAATTTCGCGCATGCGCTTTTATTTCCCTTTACCTGCGGAGGTACCTCAATTGCTCAAGGCGCCGCAAGACAAGTTACCATTCCACATTGGAAACGAGCAAATTTAGAAGAAGAAGAATGTACCCTGAACGGACGTGGTAATATTTTATTATTCTTAGTCGTCTTCATCGTTTTTATTATGTTTATTTTATGGTGTAGCTTCCCTACTGAGCTCTTATACCCACATTCATTTCTCCATGCACTTGCAATGTTCTTCTCGGGCACAGTATTATTTGAAGATTTCAATTTTTATCTTTTTTACCGAGTTTTGAATCGCAATCCTTCATGCGGTGAGCGAACATATAGCACAAGTGGTTGCTCCGAACTTCGAGAGGGACGTGTGTCTCTCGAAAGAAGAACCTCTCCTTCGGGTCGCCTTCATCTGTTGACATTTGTCTCGTTTGCGCTGTATCATCACCAGAGAATAGCACATTTAACGCCGAATAAATGGGAAGTCGCTCTCATCTTTGACGCCGCCTATCGGCAAAAATTGGTCGTTGTTGTTACGTAAGCCTACGGCAAGAGATAGCAGTGAAAGGAAAACAGAGAGCGGAAATTACCAGAGATGAGACATGGGCTATTGAGTCAAGACTAGACACGAAGGCCATTCGCTGCTAACTGCCTACTACTAAGGTTTCCGGTCTTCGGGCTCGCATTTCCGCCCAATTCGGTCCGCGTGGCCCCTCCTGATTTGCTTTGCTTCCTTCAGCATCCGCCCTTTCGGACAAACGGCCTCTCTTTCTACCGAACAGCCTAAGACTACGATTGCTGGCGTTGACAAACGGAGGTTTGGCTAGCTATGCTCGAAATGCCGTGAGGTGCTTCGGGGTTTCGGGCCAGAACGGGGACATTTGGGCTCCGTGCACGAAGACAACAGTGTAGGACATACCAGGCGCTCCTCTTTTCTTTTGCCGAACGCTCGCTTCCAAAGAGTGGATGCGCCATTTATCGTTGACCCCCATTTTTCCCATATCACAGAGCGCCCTTGCCTCTTGTGGTTCAGAGAACTCCTTAGCGCGCCAAAGAGAAGACTACTGGCGTCCAACGGCCAAAATAGTAACAGCAGAGCTGCCAAACGAGCCCCGGGAAATCATGTCCTCCTTCCCCTTCCTTCTATGCAGCCTGCAGAGAGGACAGCGAAGGGTTCACGACACGGAATTCCCTTGGCGCTGGCTTAGGTTACAAAGACGGACGTGGATCTGTGTTTTTTTTTTCGTCGGAGAGCTCCTGCGTGCTTATTGCTTCGACGAATAAGAGAAAGAGAAGGAACAGAGGACATCGCGAAGGCAGAGTGTGGGGTTGGGGAGCAGTTCGGACATAAGACACGAAGGCGACGATAACTGTGCCCTCGACTTGACGCATGGCCGTATGTCCGCCCCCGTTGAGTCGGTTCGTGGCCGTTCATATCCGGCTTGCTGACGGAAGCTGGTGAGCTGCCGTTCGTGCTTGCGCGGTCCCTATGGTCCCTGCGCGGCCGTGTTGCATCGCGCGTAGCTCCGGCTGCTCATTTCTCTAGTGTGCTTTCCCTGCCCCTTTTATATCCCGTTATCCCTTTCTACTAGTGCAGGGTAGCAAACCAGTTCATTTTCCCGGTTAACCTCATAACCTGTCCGTCTCCTCTTCCTCCGCCTTCCCTCCATATAAAGAGTGCGGATTTCTGCTCAAACTGTAGTGCAGAGTCTTGTGTCACAGCCTTGCGGCCTTTGTAAATAAAGTTGACATTACAAATTATTGTAAAACTTTTATTCACTCTCTACTTTTCCATGGAATGTACAAACGATGCCGGTGAACGGCAGTAAATAAAGCTCTATAGATCGTATGTAGGCGAGTACCGAATAGAATGGTATAATAAAAATGCAATTTTGGGGATCCAAGGGGGATGGCGGAGTGAGAGGACAGTTTTTGTTTTTATTCAGGTGGAATCTGCACATAATATAGACGCATCATTGAGAACGACAGTGCTCATTTATTAGAAAGAAACACAATCGTCAGCGTTCTTTAGATATAGGACCGCAGATATGAGGGCTCACTACTTATGCAGATCGCCACCAAATCACGTGATAATCTGCCTTTCCTGTCATCTGAAAAACAATCCGCTGTTCATCCAAAACTGACCAATTCTAGCACTCGGACTTGTAATGTAGCGACGTCCCCATATAGCGTACTCACTAAGAACCCTTGCTAAGCACTCACTTCTATTTCGGTGCAAAGATAGACGCCTGGTACACACAGGGAATTCTAAAGTGTGTACTGTTACGTGACAATCTCGCAAAATTACTGCAGATAATGACATGCAATACGTGCAGCAACTGATGTCATCGCCGTAAGTTCCTTCACGTCGATTCCGCACTTCGCTGAGATGGGTCTTGAAGCGCTGTGTACAAAGCATCCATCCAATGTTACTGATCCCGTAGCACTGACCGCATCACCCATTCCCTGTTCACACCTCCGTTCCGCCCTTTTGTATCTCTAGCAGGACAAATATTAGAGCTAATTTATTTTCTTTCACTTGATTTTGTTTAAATGATCTAAAGCATAGTTTTTTACAATAGGGAGATTAACATTATCGGGACCCAAATGGTTAGGGGGATAGGGTAGTGCGGGGCGATAATGGGCATTCGCGGTATGCTGCGATGAATAGTCGAAAGGGTGTGTAATCACACTGGGCGTGCGCACTCACTCCCCGCTCTTGTCCTATTCGCCTAACCGATATAGTGCCCCTATTCTAAATCTCCCCAATAACTACTAGAAGTCTGCACAATGACCAACATTTTACTTCGAAAATGTATTTTCGAAAATGTATTTCCTATTCACGGTACGAACTTATCATTATATCAAATTATGCGAATGCATCGACCGCGCCAATTTCTTGCACGAAGTTGAAAATTCACACCACTTCATATCATCCTAATAAATACTCGATGTTCGGAGGCCAGGATTACCCTGGGTAACCAAAGTAGTAGAACCTGAGCTTGGAACATGCCGCGCAGTATCCGAAGTAATAAACAGCTGCTGAACGAGCTCCCTTCTTTAGCCTGGCCGGTCGAAGCGTAACATTTGGCACAGCGGACTATATAAACGAAACCAAGTGTGCGCGTGCTAGTGTAAGCGGTCGGTATTGCTCTTACGCGGCGATGTCCCCGTTGTGTGTACGTGAGAGATTCTCGATGTACGCGATGCCTTTGCCGTGCCAACCGACCCGAGGTTCCACAGCGTCCAACCGAGACTCGTTTTTGTTTGTAAACATTGGGCCAACGCCCTGGAAATGAGGACTGCTTCCGGGAGGAGCGGATGCTCGGCGGAGAGTGCGAGTGGGATGCTTGCACGTATGAGAGCTCGGCAACGAGCCTTCCTGTTTTTGTTCTGATTGGGGGCTAGAAAAGGCGGCGCTACGATGGCGAACTCGAACGTTTGCACTTGCTTCCTTCGTACTTTACTCTAACGACAGTACCACGCTGTGTTAGGCAAGCTGCAGTCCTTGGTCAGGAAATAAAATGCTCCAGCTCACAACCCTGCGCTCCTCCTTTCTTTTAGTGAGAGCAAGTGAGTGAGATCGTCCGAGTGTGCAGACTCCGGAAGATAGCTTGTTCCGTACGAAAGTGGTGAAATATAAGTGATGTAATTACAAAGGCGCGCAAGCAAAGAAATCCAAACACTGCATATGCAACAGCAGAAAATAAACTATTGCGATGATTGTCGGAACAGAACTATTTGTACATGTTTACTTTATTTTGTGTAATATTACTCGTGACGCCTCCTCCGGTCGCTCCGTGAGAAGCGTTGATTCCATCTTCTTATCAGTCAATCTTATATGTTCTGGACCCTTAAGCTGTGCGTAATATAAATATAAATTGGTTTATATATCTTCGTGATAGCTGATTGAATATCGTAATTGTAGATCACAGCACACTGTTGTCTAGGAAGAGCTCATTTCTTTTCCAGCCAAAAAGCTTATCCCCTCCAATTGAAGGCTGAGGCACGTGACAGCTACGCGAGACCTACTAGCGATTCTTCCAATCTGACTGAACAAAAGTACGTGTCCAGGAACCTAGCAATAGACTTGCTGACTGTTGTGAACTGACTTATGGACACGCGACCTGCCACTCTCTCTGTGTGCTCGAATGCACCCACACGCGCTTACGTAATCTTTACCTGTACAGTGCCTCCAAGCGGTAAACTTACGTAAATTAGTTACACGCCTTCTTTGAGCGCCACAAGTTATCAATTTTTTTATTTCAGTAGAGTGTATGTTACGTAAGTGTCAATGTCACGCGCTCCACGTGGCAAAATTTGGTGCAAACGTTTCAAGAACACGGTAAAGTACTTTTAGTATCCTGTAAAATGAATGTCCGCGACAGCTACCATACTGTTTATGTTAGCCGCGCTTTTTTTTTGTACTCTGATGTCTCTTTATATTAGGCACATATTATCGGTCTTTGTTGATGGTGGCGATGTAAAAAATAAACTACGTATGATCTGCATCATTTAAAGCACAATTGGCTCCTACGTTATATAAAACGTAATATGTACTTCATTTGGTTTAATGATGCCTATGATCAGCAGTGATGCCTGTTATGAAAGGTTTGTTGTTTGCATGAAGGTTTCATCACGGCGCAACCAAACCTGCTCTGAAAATGAAAATGCTGGAAAGCTGGGCATAATGTTCGTTTGTCGACTTTTTCTCCGAGTAGGGTATGACGTAATACGCTGTGCTGTAAGAACTTCAGACGCTGGAAGTCTAAAGAAAAGGAGCACAAACGTGGTCCTGAAATTTCATAGAAAGGGTGGGGAGGGGGGGGGGGCATTAAGGAGCGAAGCTGTATGCCACAGCTGCAGCTGCAGTAGCTGGTGCGTTGGAAAACACGTAAAACTTATAAACTCTAAAAGGTCCCCGCGAAGTTCGCATTAGGATAAATGTTTGCATTGCACCCATTATTAAAAGATGTTGCTAGCATTAACAGATGAGGCTGCCAAGTACCGAGGCCAAGCGACTGTTACTGGGCCTGAATGTTTGCTCCGTAACCTGATGGGGATGTGAGAACTAAGCCCAGAAAGGCGTTCTAGTTTCTTGTCATCCTTTTGCTCCGAATCTCAAGGCATTTGCGAAATAGCTGCCAAATCTACTTATAATCCTTGATTTAGTTAGTCATATTATTTTGTCGACGCGTTAAGAGTGAAACTTAATCTATATATTTTTTTACTGTACGCCATAAAGTAAAAAAAGGTCTTCTGCACTATCTAAGCTCGTAGAGCGTCTTGATAAGCACAGCTAGGTGCTTGAGAAACATATTTTATTCGCTGAAACGAGACCAGGCATTATCTAAGATAAACAAAGTATTGCGTGGAAGGAAATTTTATGATTTCAATTCAACAGTTCAAGACAGATAAGAATTTGTGTCATTAAGATAAAAAGCCTAAAGTCAATTACTCTACTTTGTTCTCTATTCTACGTCATCTTCCGATATGAAGGTTTTTGTTTTTCAAAGCTTTCAACAAGATGCAAAAGCAATTCGATGCTGTGAATTATTTGAGCACGCAAGAGTAGTCTCAGCTGGCTGAACATCATCCTAAACTCTCTCAGTATAGCGTGGAGTAGCCGTGCCGTAGGATGTAGTTCCATTATCTAATTTCTGAGAAGCCGTTATTCATATTGCCCCTATATGCGTGCATCTTTAGAGTGTTGAATGGGCCATTCAGCTTTGCAGCATGGATGATCGAGATCTTGTGCACTCACAGAGGAGAGATAACTGCGCCCAGTTGCAGGATACCTGACTGCTTGAAGGACTAATGAATGCAATTAGTCAGCGGTAAAATGCTAGATATGTAGCTATCTCCAATTTATGCGGAATATATCAATTCATAATTGTCAAGTCTTCAAGAATGTCAGAGATTAAAAGCATTGGTACAAGGGAGGCACTTCATGAGACATTTATTCTCGGTTTTAGTGAATATACACCACAGGTAAACTTTTCCAAGGTTCAAAATTAAGATGAAATGAGAATAATAATTTAAAAACAGCATATTTACTACTATAGTGTCGTGTTAGATAGTTTTTTATGTCATCTCGGCACCAACACGGCCGCCCCATTACTTCTTGATTTTTATAGCGCTGGAGAAACACCACATGAAGAAAGACACAAAAGGACAGAAGCGCATGTGTTTCTCCAGCGCTATAAAAATCAAGATCATGTACCAACTAACCCGCCAAAAAGCCCAAATACTGAACCGAGAAAACATCCTAAATATACTTTTCTGCCCATTTACAGCATTGAACAGTCGGTAGTAATGGTGTAATACCGATATGTATTAACAAGTGAATAAAAAAGGCTGGTTTGTTTTTAAGAGGCTAATATTTACCACGCAAAACGTGCGGCTGTTTAAAAATTAAAGTGAACAATTTATAACTGCATTAGGCCACAGATTACCTCTTCAGGAAATTTTACTGACGAACGTCTTTCTTCTGCTGCAAGATGTTGGCCAACAAAGTGCTTTCAATTGAAAAAATAAGCATCACTTTCGAGAATGTTTCTTACAATTACCTAACGGCGTCAGTATTTTGTATGCAAGCGTTTTCAGCTGTATCACTCTTGATATCCGTGAGGCATGGAGTCTAGGAAGCTCTCATTCAAAAGAAAGTATATATTTTCCCAGTCTGCAGCAACTGGTCCAATTCGTCCTCACCGCTCCCGTTTTTTTTTCTCTTGCTCCTCTTTCCTGCTAGAGCCTATTCAATAGTTCAATTCAAGGAATGGCAGAAGACTGGCTTGGTCATTGCGTACCCGTTTCATGTTCTACTCCTCTCTTGCTCCCGTTTGCTTCCTCAGGCAATTTTTCACAAGGGTGGAAGAGTTCCCTAGGGCCAAGCCAGTACGATGGAGCACCGAGCTTCGTGCTGGGCTTGCTGCTTAATTCTAAGGACTGTTTCGCCGATCGCCTACTGCTCACTCGTCCACCTGCCCACCTACCTACCTGCTTTTTAGCGGCTGAAGCAAGGAACAAGGATTGGACAACGAGCGGTGTAACAGCTAAGCGGCTAAGCCACGACCGTGTGTGGGTCAGCGATAACATCTTCGCTGATGACCGACGGTAGCGGTGACATCAGGGACTTGGAAGAAGCGGAAGCCTGCAAAAATAAAGACCTAGTATTACTAGCTCGCAGTCCGGTGGATCATCGAGCTTCGTGCTGATCCTGCTGGTTACTTCAAGGTACGAAACACTTATTAGCCTATTGCTTCTTTTTGCTCCACTGCACTGCATTCCCCTCTGTGTTGAATCATTTCTCCGCGACAATGTATGAAGTGTTCATAGTTGCTTGTCAGGAGTTTATGGCAGGTGGAAGATGTAAGAAAGCGTCAGTAAATGTCCCACAATGACTAAAAAAGACGTTTAAAAGCATGACTGCACGAGAAATAAAGAGTGGATGTGGTACAAATGTACAGATCATGATTCGGAGGAAGGAACATCAGAAACAAGTGACGCGGAGCTCACACAGCAATGGAAGAAAAACAGAAAGAGTTCAATTAACCAAGTTATGAACCCCACTGAGGACATTGGTAATAACCTGGTCGCAGCCCTAGGCCGATTGGAAGAGCTTGAATAAAAGTTTGACAGACAGTGCACGGCGACAGAAGGAATATAAGGAAAAATGTAATTGCTGTCGAAGAATATGATGAAATTGTGGCGACTGTCCCCCCCCCCCCCCCAAAAAAAAACAAAAAAAAACATAACGAAATTGAAGAATGAAAGGAACCGCCAGATGATCTGAAGGGAAAATGACATAAAAAGCCAATGAAATAACAAGCCTGAAACAGCATATTGAAAGCGCAGAACAGTACTCGAGAAGGAAGAACATTGAGCTGCATGGCAAGATCTTAGAGTAACTGGGCACAATGCTGGAACTAGAGCCATTGCAGCGTCAGTCAGTGGGTGCGATTCACCGGTTAAAAGAACAAAATGATAAGATACCCCTAATCATTGTCACATTTGAGAACTTGTCTGATTGTGACCCTTGGAGTACAAAAAAGTATGCACTTCGGTCATAAAACATTTTCATAAATGAGACTTTGGCACAAGCGCAAAAAAAGATCTGGCTGAGCAAACTGGGGTATGCAGCTGGGTTACAAATTTTTTTGGATGTGCAATGGAAAAATATTTGCAAGGCGACACAAAAGAACTCCTGGTATTAATATTACAACAAAAAATGACCTGGCAAGAATTAACTAATGGCTGTACTCATGTCTTTCCGTGAGGGGGATTCCCACATAGATCATTTCTCAAAAGAAGAAGTCAAAACTTTGGTAAGTGTATTGCATGTATACATACGAGGCATAAAGAACTGGGATCAGCTGTGTGCCTATATGAACAGTCAGCTGAAAGCAGAAGATATAATCATCCTCACTGAGGTTAATCTAGAAGCCACGCAACAAACATTTTCCAACTTTTCTGCTCGTTAAGCGTGGTGTCCAGAAAAAAGGAAAGAGGGAAGAGTTCTTGTGTTTGTGAGTGATGCTTGGCTATCATATGAAATAGACGTGAGCATAGAAAGCGCAGAAATGGTAGTTTCTCTAAGCATGATTGATACCACCTGCACTCTCGTGCAATATACGAGCCGCCAAATAAGAGCGTTAGTTAATTCCACAAAAAACTAATCTAACTACCAAAAAGATATATGAATGAGGAACAATTCATTTTGGTATGTGATATAAATATAGATATAATGGGCGACTCAAAGAAGGCAGCAAGAGAGTATGTAGACCTACTTGCCGAACTCGGTCTTGTTGGTGTAAAAATAACAATACCAGAGACGAATTTCTGGGTCCCAAAGTCATTATGTCGTGCATCGACTACATAGTCATTCATTCTCTAAACAAGCACTATTTCTTAGCAATGACTGTAAATAAACTAGCAGACCACTACTTCGTGGCGCTTTCAACATTGACTAAACCAAGCAACCAAGATGACAGTGCCAACGCTAAGTTTAATACGCGTCATTCTCGACCACAAGGATATCGACCAAGCCATTAAGAGCATGCACTTGAATGCTATGTTGTGCCTAGATCACCGTACCTTATATAAGGAATATATTCAAAAGTTCCATTCAATATACGAGATGGCTTCTAAATCATTCAAACTTCAGAAAGGGAAGGCAGATAAGAAGTGGTTAACGCCGGATATTATGGAGTCTTCTTGCATAAAAGATAAAGTTTGGCATAGCTGTCAAAAGGCCCTGAAAATGCTGCCCTGAGACAAGAATTTCGTGCCGCACGCAATTTAGTAAGAACCAAAGTACCCAAGGAAGAAAGAAGATATTTATCCAGGGAATATGCAGAGAACATAAATGGGGCAGAACGACTTCGAAATTAGCAAAATGCTTGATTGGCCTTGCTAAACAGGTTACGATTGAAGAGGCGATAACAAAAAACTTCTCAAACGAAGACATCTAGTCATTGTGCGTAGTGTTTAAAACCGCATTCATTCAAACAGTATATAAGTTTTGCAAGGCGCAAGATATGAGATACAACGAATGCAGGCATCCCAGGCCACGGGTTTAGACCGCGTACCATCCTTATTTAGACGAGCCCGAGCTATGGAACATTATAAGCAGCACGAAGTTGCTGAATCCATCAAGTTTTGCTATGATCCGCGTGCCTCATCTGTGCTACAGTTTTAACATACTGAATAATACGATTCCGCAGATAATGACCGGAATTCTAGATACCGGAGTATATGCCCAGAGAAATAAATACTTCCGCAGTGAGGTTTGTGTACAAAAGCGGGAAGAAAAGTAACTGCTTCAGCTACAGGACGATTTTGATTTTCTGTTTTGGCACATATTTTAGAAAAACACGTGGCATCTGTGATATTATCTTTCTGAGATAAATATTTGTTGAACAGTCCAGTACAATTTGAGCTCACGAGGGACCGCAACACAGTCTCAGTCTTAGATGATGTCTGGAATTGTGTTAATAGTGAAGTTGGAAATATGCAGCTTATAATAGCATTGTTTTTAGACCTACCAAAAGCATTCGCTACGATTTATCACGCGTTACTATACCAAAAGCTCAAATGTATAGGTTTAGAGGACGATTCAACCATTTTTCAAGGTTACTTGTCAGACAGGTCGAAGTGTGTTCGAATTGCGGATAAATAACGTGAACTGAAAGCAATAAAATTCAGAGTTCCGCAAGGAAATACAGTGGTCCCACTACTATTCAGTATCCATGCTTCTGAACTGGGTTTCTACAAATTGACCTTAAGAGTTTTCCAGTATTCAGACAACACGGCCCTCACCCCTAACTTCGCAGACTTTGATGATGGATGCAAATATCTTTAACAAAACATATCCAAGGTAATAGACTGAATGTCACAGAATTTCAGATATCTGAACCGACAAAAAACAACTTTTATCTGCTTTAGAAACCCACACAAAAGAATCTTTCCAAATAAGTCACTCGGTGTACATGGCTCGCACTGAAATATATGCACTTGCTGCCCCACACCATTTGAACCTAGGTTAAAGTACCTCGGAATAATATTTGATGGGCATGAGGCATGGAACAATCATGTGCAGTAATATATATGTAATAGGCTTCGAGCTGTGTCGATCATAATGTACAACCTGAGGTGCAGCAGTTTGACAAGAAGTAACGATGCAGTAGGCTTGGTATACTGAAAATGTGAGAACTATTTTACTTTGCTGTACTGGCGCGTTATTACTTTATAAATGATTATAAAGTACCTTTTAAAAAACCGTTGCACTGAGAAAGGCCGAAAATATAGCCGTTTACGATGCTTTACAATTTATGGCAAAACGTTGAGGGAATGCGTCCTACATTTATTTAATGAACAAAGTTTGGCAAAATCAATACAAAACAAAAATTAAAAAGCATTGAGAAGATTGTTTTGCAAATCAAATGCTGCCTATCGTTTTTATGTTGCATGTCATTGTATGACCGTTTCTTTTTTTTTATATTCTGACGGATGCCCTGTTGGGCTTTCTATCGCTCATGGAGAGCAATTCTTTGTAAATTGTTAGTTCTTTCTTCTCTTATTGTAGTTTATGCATTCTCGATAAATGTATCCGTTGTGTATAATTTGGTACAGTTTAAAATAGTTAACGACGAGGTTTCCCTATTTTCCCAAAGTCCTGTAGAATTTTTGATGATTCACAGAGATGCCTAGATAATCAACAAGCATTATATGATTATGACAGGTAATAAGATGTGCATAAAAGAAGGAATATATACATTACGTTTTGATTTCATGTCATTGCTTTTTTATTTAATTGTTTTTTGTTTTATTTTGAAAGCCAAAATATTTGCTTGTCTATGTACCTTTCCAAGAGCTTTTTTATGGGGCTTTCTGCTCTGATACCCTACATTCTGTTGCATTCCGTTCCCTCCCTCATCGTTAAAGGCAGACAATTTATTACGATGTGAATACAAATGTCACGAATCTCGTCATTCCCACAAAACAAAAAGAAATGATATTCGTCTAACGCTCTCGCATTTTTTATTGGTCACCGATTCGTACCAAGTGTCTCTTTGGCTTCATCACCATCTCACAAACGTGCGCGTCATGAGCTAGCTTTGTGTTCAAATGTTCCATTGAATAAATGTACAGCCTTTCTTCAATGTTTGGCGACCAATGGGTAGCATCTGACCCCCAACATATGGCGGCTGGTAAAGTACCGCAGGGTGGTAAGTCATCTGAAGATAAGCACTTCTTAGTCTTACCCCTCAAGTGATAGGACTTTCATAAATTTTGCAGGAGACCCATTAAACGGTTCAGAAGCAAACATTGTAGGGTCCAATTTGATTTATCAAGTGTGTACAAGTTAAATTTTGAAAACGCACGCTCCGGTAGTTGATGAAGGTAAGTCTTGGTTTCAAAGTCGCCAGCTTACTTTGTTATTGATCATGTGGCTCAGTTCACTGCGGCATTATTAAAGACGGTGCTAGCAGGTCTCGATGCCTCAGCTCCGGCTATCCCTTGATTAAACAACGGTACAACAAAAACATGAAACGTTTCCTAATAGCGAAACATAGAGCTCTAAGCTTGACACACGCCCATGTTCGAATAAACAGCAGGCTCGCTCCAGTAGGTGTAGGCGGACAAAGACCGTATTATACAAGCAAAGCGGACGTGTTCGCTTCCCATCGTGATGAGCCCAAGTGTTGCAATCACTCTATACGTGCGGATTTTGCAATACGGATGCTGCAAAGGTAATCAGCTATGGTGTTTGAGCTGACACATGTTTATCGGTGCCACCATTTGGCGCCATCACAAAATGCTTGTTTCCTCTACTTTTCGGGCTTGACTTACGTTAGAGTAGATAACCTGGAATACAAAAATATTTAGCGCTCAAACTTTATGCAGTTTTATCGTCGCCTTGCTGCAGAACCTACAGCGGTAACATGTGTACGCAGTGAATGCACAGAAATAGGGTCGTGGTTTTCACCGAGCGCAAGAATTACAAGATCCGGTTCATGAAAAGAGCATATGAAAGCAGCATCAAGGTTATAGAAATGTAAATAGCGCCCGTGCTGTCCATATGCCCACCTCTTCCTACCTCCCTTCTTTCAGGCCACGTTTGCCACATAATACAATTACAGTATCACTCTCATACATAAAACGATATTTATATTTTACTTGGTCGAGCCAGGCAACAGAACTCTTCACAGATAATAAAGTTCCACGTGTTTCTGCAGACTGACAATCGTGGGTAACCAGCAAAGTTCCATGATGCAGCACACGCACGGATTTACGTTCGTAAGCAAAAGGGTTGAATCACGAAGTGGAACGCTTGTGGCTGAGGCTCATATTTTGCTGTAACCTTCTCGCCAATTTAATTTTTGCTGTTCTCCTTTTGCCAAATATATCAAGTCGAGGAGTATGTTCTTCCTTCGCTATAATTATTGATGTAGCTTGCCATTGAAGCTATTTATTTTGTGTACACATCCAAACATTATTTTCATGCCTTTCAGGGTCACTACGATCAAACAACATTCAGATAAAGCGAATATGTTTTGAGGAGTGAAACATACTCTTCTAAAGATTTAATTACACGGGGCTGTGGCTGATAATAAAGTTTCATAGTGAGCAACTCTTTCCGCTGTGAAGAGTGACGTGTATATGCAATTTTTTTTTAACTGGCTCCCTAGCTATGCAGCAACCAGACCTGATTAGGCTCTACCCAAACTTCTCACTGCATCGAGTAAGTGCGGAAGCGCGAGTTGCCTACTATAGCGAGCTTTAGAGTCCAGACAACATCAAAGGTGTAACGCCTGGTGTAAGCGTAGTTATGCCAGGCACGTCTCACGTTGGGAAGCGCTGGAAAATTGAAAAAGCTGCGAACGTAAAACAGCACGCGGTCTCTCTACTTATCTCTCGCTATACCTGCGCCCACTTTGAGGGCACCGGCTACGAGTGAGAGTATTATGCAAGTGACCCCGCACTTCGGGAAGACTTGGTACAAACTAGGACATGCTCGTACCACACTTTGCAACTCTTTAGTAACTGCTAGTAATGAAAGCCTAAATTGTGTTAGCAAAACAACTTGCTGCGCCTCGCTGACTCAAAACGGTCAGCGATGTCATTCGCAGAGTTAGAAAACGACAGCGCCTTCAGCCACCTTTGAGCCAAACCTTTATAATCAAAGTAATGAACCGATTTTGTTTTTCCGATATACGTTGTGTGCCAGAAACATATGCCAATATGACAGCATTAAAAAGTTAGCATTAATGAGTGGCACTTAGGCCCAGCTTTGAATAAAAAGCAGTGCTTACCCAATCATAACGATTCAGGAAGGAATAAAATGTGTGGTGCGCAGTACAACCTTCGCCTCGTTTCTTCGCGTCTTTAATCGCCATCAGTAATGTTAAATACATATCGCAGCGGCATCATTTCCAAATGATGCAGCTAAGACATGTATTTAACATCACTTGCTAAAGTTTATGATCATTGGCTACTCAGAAGTCAAAATCAGATGCCACCCTCTCTACAGCGAATAAGCAAGTATATAAGCCGCAGCTTCTATAATTGAGCCAGGGATTTGTATAGGTGCAACAATTTATTGCTGCTTGTAAAGCTTCTCTATCAGCTTTCTACTTGCGGTTTCCCGATAGCTGCAGGTATGTTATACAGGGTCGCTGAAATTATTCAATAAGGTTTTTTTTTCTGAAGCCATGAAAAACAACCTGGTTAGGCCTGGGCATCGAGATTATGTGGCAAGGTACATTTTGCTTGCGCACTAGAGGGGCGAAAAAGGGCGAATATTTAGGAAACAATAAGCCGACCCATTTATATGTTCAGTACTAGGGCCCAACATATTACGATCTATCTCAAGGACTTTACAGCTGGATATTATTCCATTTCATGGAATTTCCAAACCTGCATTGTGGTTTCAAATGTCGAGCTTAAAACTGTGGCTTTTATACACGCTAAGCTGCCTTTTCCGTAGTGTGCTTTGTTAAAATGTCATATCTACGCTTGGTATTCCGGCGTGAATTACGTAAACGCTTTCGGTGCCATAAGAACGTCAAATGCGTCTATATTTCATTTCAGTCGAGTCGTTAAACGAATGTGTAGTTCCAGAAAGCCGATCTGAAGGACTTTAAAATTCATTCTTTTAACGTTTGCAACCACTGATCAAGACGAGGTTCTTGAAGCCTTAAAAGAATGACACGCAATTGTTTTACAGCCTTAAATTGCCCAATAAACGTTTTTGGTCATAAGGCGAAAAATTACAAATATGATCACATAATTTATTTTGTTTTTCTACCGCACCGTACAACGCACACAACGTTCGCCTTACCATAACTGCTCAAACCGGTATGGACGTATTATTCATAGTGAAAATATTAGAGCGCCAGCTGCAAATGGAATCCGCGCTAGTTACAAAATTTTGTGTAAGCGAATGTTGCGTTTAAATGAACATCGCCAGAGCACATTTTATTGCTTCATAAAGGCGAGACAATATGAGACACAAGTAATTTGTAATTTCATGCATCCGAACTCAAGTTCTCAAAATTTTAAATGGTAGTGTTTTCATACAAGAATATAGGCATTCCATGCTCATATTGTGTATAATGTGTCTGAATGTGAACTCAAGTGTTGCTCAAGAGGCTTCCAAGTTTTTCTGTACAGAATGCATTATATGACCCCGATGAGTGTAAATCGCCACTCTACATTGAGCTGTAATTTGAACGTCTTTGTCATTTTTTTATGCTAAATAATCAGTAAAGCTCAATATGAGGCTTCAAATCAGCAATTGTATTAAATGTCGCTTTAAGCCGATATAGTATTTTTGTATGCGGTAGCTAGTCTTTTGAGCCATTAAACAACCTTTAACAATTTTCTCAGACTCTTGTCAGTGCGCAAAATTGATTGTCTTTCCATTAAAGGAGGATTAGCATGCTCAATCCTTCTTCGCATCCTCTTCGGTCCATAACGTGTATAGCGTCTGTTTGCATCCTTTTTATATCCGGATTAGGAGTGACATACCAAACAATAATTTGATTTTTGTCAGGTCTCTGTGGCCCCGACGGGGTGGTGCAGTGGTAAGACACCTGACTACTGCGCCGGAGTACCTGGGATCGAACCCGACCTGGGCGGCTGCGTTTCGATGGAGGCGAATCGGAGTGGCGTCCATGTGCTGTGCGATGTCAGTGCACGGCAAAGAATCCCAGGTGGTCGAAATTTTCGGAGACCTTCACTGCGGCGTCTTTCATAGCCTTAGTCGCTCTGGGACATTAAACCCCACAAACCAAACCAAACCAATCAGATCTCTCTGCACAAAAAAAAAAAAAGACAAGGACAACGGACTGATTGCGACCACGGGTGCTAGTTTCTGGTTTGGGTCTTTTTTGCGCCCACTGCCAACATCCTCAGATCTCAATATCAAACATAAAATGCTTTAAAAGCCCGTTGACGGTGACTTTGAGATGACGTACAGCATAACTGAAGGTCACCATCCGGGTAACGATTGAAATTCCTGCGGGCACCGATTTTCCTTCATCGGGGCACTCATTTCTCTTTATCCGGGCAAAGAAACGCAAACATCTGGGCGTCGAACGAGATTTCAGAAAACGAACTACATCAACAATGAATCCGCTCTCTAGTGATGGCAAATGGTGCCCCAACCTCGCACAGAAAACACCGCCAGACGCCGCTATTGAAGCAGCAGGAGCAGGCTGTCCTCTATCACCGGTGCTGTTCATGCTTTATATGATAAACCTGGAACGGAGGATACAAAACAGTAACCTAGGTTTTAACCTGTCATATAGATTAGGTGGAAAGGCAGTAGAGCAGCGCCTCCCCGGTTTGATGTATGCACACGATATTGTGCTGCTAGCTGAGAGTCTGGAAGAATTGCAAACACTAGTTAAGTATTGCGGAGACGAAGGGGACGCTCTAGGCTTCAGTTTCAGCGCAGTTAAGTCGGGTCTGATGATTTTCAACGGCTCAACTGATCAGGGTCTTAAAATACAAGGCCTTGAAATACCTAGAGTAGCAGAATATAAATATTTGGGGGTATGGGTAAACGAAGGATTGGCATACATTGGAAAGCAGGAGCAATCACTTAAGGCCAAAGGGCGAAGGAATGCCGGGATAATGAAGCATAAGGCATTGTGGGGATACAATAGGTATAAGGTATTGAGGGGTATTTGGAAAGGAATTATGGTGCCCGGACTTACTTTCGGAAATGCGCTTTTATGCCTAAAATCAGAGGTACAGTCGACATTAGAAACAAATCAGAGATCCGTTGGACGATTAGCACTAGGTGCCCACGGCAAAACTACAAATGAGGCGGTACAGGGAGATATGGGCTGGGCATCTTTCGAAGTACGGGAAGCTCAGAGTAAAATATTATACGAGGAACGCCTGAGGAAATTGGACAGTAACAGATGGGCAGCTAAGGTATTTAAATACCTGTACCTAAAAAGCGTTGACTCACAATGGAGGAAAAGAACTAGGAAACTAACTAGTAAGTATGCTAGTAACAAGGACGGAGAAATAAAAAGCATTAAGCAACAGGTGAAAAACACAGAAGGTAAAAATTGGATAAATTCGATGGAAAAGAAACAGAGTGTGGAATTATACCGTAAGTGGAAAATGCAGATCAGGAAGGAAGATTTCTTTGATAACTCAAGAGGCAGTGCCCTACTTTTCGAAGCTAGATCAGGGTGCCTTAGAACACGCAGCTACAAAAAGAAATTTAGCAATGGAGATGACACATGTGCTGTATGTGGAAACTCCAGTGAAACAATTGACCATATTATACTCGAATGCAATGGTATCCATCCGGAGGTTGATGCAGGCGCAATCACTGTTCCTGAAGCTCTGGGGTTTAGAGATAACAGTGGCCCGGTGAATAAACCGGCGGTGGAAACTAGCAAAAAACGGCTGGAAGATTGGTGGCTTAAAAGCAGAGAAGTGACATAATGTTAGTAATGTAGGAGCAAAATTTAATAAATAGAATGATGGTTTAGTTAACCATTCTAAATCAATAATTACGATATATGGAGAAAAATGAACATGATAGCTACTGCTACCACCCCGTTTCAAAGGGGACGCTCCTATATTCCATCCATCCATCCATCCATCCGAGCACGAGGAGCCTTCAGGCTTTTGGAAAAGTCTGTCACTGTCTGGCGCCGTTAGTTCAAAGTATTTCTTTCTTTGCAGATGGTTGAATAGGCGATTTTACGGTGAAAGCCTTAAATTCATCATCGTTCTCGACAGAAGGTTGCCAGAAGAAATGTCAAGCTTTGAAAATAAACGTCAATTTGTAAATAAATTAAAAAAATCTTGTCTTCACCGGGAATTGAACATCAATTTTTTGAATCCCCATCCTAGCGCTTTACCAACTGCGCCACGCCCCGGATCGTAGAACGCTCTTGAAAATTTCTTTGTCTACCGTGAGGGTGATAGCGGGACTCCGCGAGTGATAGATACGACGGGAGGTGGGGAAGGGTGGCAGTTCCTGGCCCTACGGCTCGGACGGTAGGTCAACGCCGCTTGCGGCGGGAGCTAGCCAGCCACTGATTTTTATCTGTTGTAGGCTGTTATTGCACCCGACCGCTTAGGTGGTGGACGTTGCGGCGCGCTTCTTTCTCTCCCTCTTCTTTTTCTCGTCTACTTTCTCTTCTATCTGCACGAGGCAGTGGAGGTGGCTCAGCTACAGAGCCAGTAGCAGGCCCGTGCATTTTCTTTTCTTTCTTCCTGCAGCCACAACAACAATAACAACAGTGATAGATACTGCACCTTTCCTTTCCTGAAAACGAATTATAGAATGCCGGTTAACTTCTATGCCTTCAATGAAATGCTGGTGATGCTCGACAACGGGTACGTGATGAAGCGTCACAACAGATCATGACGTCACCAGGCGATTTATTCATATACAAAGCTGACCCCGCCGGGCTTCCGCTCCAGGCGTCCGTTCGGCGCCTTTCATTTACCGTTTCGTCGAACGCCGCATCAGACAGCACACAGAAGCTGACCTAGATGTCTAGAAGGCATTAGTACAACAGGCATTAGCGGCGGTTTAAATTGATATGCAAGATAGAAGGCGCATTATCTGTCGAAATGATTGGTTTAAAATGATTGGTTTATAGGAAGGGAAAATCGCGGTAACTGTCTCACTTGTTTGCTGTAACAGCTCAACCACGCCGTAAGGAAAGGGAGGAAGGTGGGAGTGAAAGGGGAAAGAGAGAAAGAGGAGTCGTTGTGGAGGGCTACGGAGTAATTTCGACCACTTGGGGATCTTTAACGTGCGCTGACATCGCACAGCACACGGACGCCTCTTCGTTTCGCCGCGGACACGTACCACGCTGTAAAGGAAGAGAGGAAGGTGGGAGAGAAATAAGAGAGTGAGATAGAGGTGCCGTAGTGGAGGGCCGCGATCAAACGCGCTATAATCACTTTCACCTCGCACTTTAGTGGCCCAAAGTGCCCTCTAGAATTTTTAGTCTCTTTCACTCCCACCTTCATCCCTTCCCTTACGGCGCGGTTCAGGTGTCCTCAGAGTAAGTGTGACAGATACTGCGTCTTTCACTTCCTGTGAACCAATCAATTATTATTATGCCTGGGTGATGCCATCTTCACTTTACGGCCGCCCCGTATGAGCCAAACACGGAAAGTATACACCAGTTACACCATCTTGGGCTGTGAATGTGCCGTTGGTGCGGTGGTAGTAGCAGTGTAAAGCAGCAAATCATGTCATCCGTTTCGCATGGCAGAAGCTGCTGGCAGCATTAGTAGCGGCCAAGGTGACTACGAAGAAAAGCGCTGCGCTTCCGCAAGCCGAACTGTAGTGATGAGCGCCGTAGTTAACTAAAAGGACGCGTCTGGTTTCAGTTATATTTCACAATTCCAATTGTAGCTCTAGGCACAAACGCACAGCGTATGAACAGTACGGGCCGCTACCGAACGCTGGATCTACAACGAGAGATGCTTTCCATTCATTGGCACATTAATTTACCGTGAAGTTCAGAAGAATTGACTGCTGGCCTAGTGGGCACATGGTAACATTAGATACACGGCGCAAACTGATCAGAATAAAAGAAAACGCCTTGTTCATGTTTGTTTCTTTCTTTCGTCCTGTTCAGTTTGCGTCGTGTATCTACTCTTACCGTGAAGTGCGCCCCATTTCATGTCGTATTTTCTCTCGGATGTGCCTATTCAATACTGCGCTGTCTTCATATCGCATTAAAGATTTGAGGCTTGTTATAAACCGGCAGAGTTCACCATGGTTACGCTGCTAACAGCTGCTGTCGGGAACCAAGCTCGGCCAATGGTAGCATCTGCAGCGCCCAGGTTCTTTTGTACGAAACACGTACGATCCTGTTGGCCCGCTGCAACAAATTACCTTTCTGCTAAATCACTTTTCAAGAACAGCACATCAAACAAGATGTGTGTAGAGCACCGTCCGACAGTGTTTTTTTTTTCAGCCTTAGAGTACCTCGGACGGCGGGGCGCCAACGCAACCCGTGCCTTCGTTGCAACGTCATTGGCACGGCATGTTGTTCAGCTCAGCCTCTAAGCACGCTTGGCCTCAGCTGCGCCATTAAAATAGGACAAGCTCGCAATACTTACAGCAGTGGATGTCGCGAGCTCACCAAAGCGACATCCGCCGCTGCCGCACGTCGCTGACAAGCTTCTGCGTGATTTCGAAATTGAGTCACCCAAAGGTCAGCTCCCCATGTACGGCCATTTGAAACTCACTGGTGATGTGTGTCGCGGCGTCATCACCGTAGCCAACTACGAGACCAGTGAGTCACTGCAAAACAAGATCCAGTGGCGTGCTGGAGAGCTTGCCGATATCCGCAAGCTTGGAAAATCAAACGTCGCAGCGCTCACTTTTGTGGGCAAAGTGGTGCCGCGATTTGTTCACTGCAATTCAGAGGTGACCCTTGTACGCGCATACAAGCGAACTGTTCCGGTTTGCGTGCGATACGGTACTGTGGGTCACCGGGCGGACACATGCCCCTGCCCGGACAACGAAAAGTGCGGCCTGTGTGGCCAAATGGTGCCGACCGTCGACGGGGTCGAGGCACCTCATGAATGCACTCCATCCTGTGTAGTCTGCGCGCAAGCCCACCCTACCAACTCGCGTGACTGCACAGGAAAATTCCGCCAGCTCAAGGTACAAAGGCTCCAAGGCCAAACGCCGTGAGCCCCCAGCAAAACGGCGGCAGCCAAGGCAACAAGCTTCAGGTGGCGATGGCGGAACGTCGCCTGTTGCCCCTGCCACCGACATCAAAACGCCGCCTGGGAAGAAGAAGGCGCCTCCACTGCCACCGCCCAGCGGCACGAACAACCACCACTTCCCGGCTCTCAAGACGGGTGGCGCTGCCGGCGCCCGGGCATCCGCGCCCCAACATGGCAAACAGGTGAGCAACTGGGCGGGGATCGCCTCCTCTTCTCCCCAGCCCCCCTTCTTCCCCACTCACCGTCTCCGTGCTCGATGCGGAATACAAAAAACAGATTGACGTGCTCCGGCCACATAATGAAATTTTACTGAACAAAATTCAAAATTTAGAATCAAAATTGGCGTCCGCCGCTCCGAGCCCGCAGAACTCGGACGCGATGGAGAGCGATGCGGATCTGTCGCCAGCCCTCGTGATAGCGATCTCCGCGATGGAGGAGCGCTTATCCTCAAAAATGCAATCTATGATCGAGGCCGCTATGGACCAGATCTTCACCAAGGTCATAACTGCCATACCCGCGGTCGTCTCAAAAAACCCATCTCAGACAACCCCCGCCTCCTCCGTCGGTCGGGGCCCATTAGGGACGTATCCCGTCCTGCAAAATTCAACCGTCGGATCATTGATTGGGACAATGAGGTACCAAGGGGGTTGCGGCAGGAGCTGCCCCGCTCTTGCCGCAACCCTCTTGGTACCGCAGGTAGCTGGCTCTGGGGCTGCCACTCCCTCCTCCTCCCCTCCAAAAATGTCCAATCATGGCGAGACACCTTAGTCGAAGGCGCTCTTCTACCTCCAATTCGGCCATCTCAACATTAATAACACAATGGAACTGTAGAGGCTTTAAGGACCGCACTAAGCGGGCCAATTTCCGCCTCTATCTTGAAACATTCGAGTGTGTACCAGCCGTGGTTGCCCTCCAGGAGCCAGGCCTGGACGCCACACTTTCAAATTACACGACGTTCCAACAGGATCCCGCGTCTTGTCTTCTCGTACACAAAGCATGCACAGCCAACTTAGTGGATCTCGATCTCCAACTAGATTATTCCTATGTAATGGTGACAATCCTACCACTCCGCCGCAGGGACCCGCCATTGCATGTACTCAACGTGTACTGCCCTCCCAAACTCAAGCGAGTGACATTCGCGGACCTCTTCAGCCGCGCGCTAAGAGTAGTGGGTTGCGATCCCCTCCTGATCGTGGGCGACTTTAACACTCCCAGTCAGCTGTGGGGGTATCGCAAGGAGGAGTCGCGCGGACGTAAGTTGGCGGAACTTGCGTCCACGTTGGGCCTCACCCTCCACACTGACCCGGTCTGCACAACACGGTTAGGAAACTACGTGACACGGGATACGTGTCCGGACTTAACCTTCACTCGAAACATAAGACTCGCAGACTGGCTCAACACCGAGAAAACTCTTGGTAGTGGCCGCTGCATCCTTAACATTACAATACACACACGCCCGCTCAAACGTCTCACAACACAAGCCCGTATTCCAGATTGGACGAAATTCAGGCAAAAGTTTGACACACTTGATAACACACCTATTTCCGAGCAGGCTACTCAGCATGGTCCCAACAGCTGATGACACACCTTCGCTCACACGAAACACAGATCCAGCTCTCAGAAGCGGTTACGGACGTGGATAACCACCTCCAACACCTCGCGGATGCCCGTCGCAGCCTCGTCCGCCGTTGGCGACGCCAGAAACAGAAAGCTTAAAGCTCGAATTGCCGAGCTCACCCAGAAAGCGGCTGAGTACGCGGCCCATCTCGCCGACTCCAACTGGGTGGATAGATGCAACACGGCCGCGCGACAAATGTCTAGCCGCAAGACATGGCGCCTCTTTCGAGCCCCCATCGACCCAACCCAAACACGAACCGAAACACAGAAACATTTGCAGAGAGTCATGCATGCTTTCTCTGGCAACACGACTCAACTGGCGCAGAAACTCCGGGACCAGTATTTGTGTACAGCCCAAGACCCCCGTGGATCATCATACTCTTATGCAGGTAGAGAGAACACAGAGCTGGATCAACTTTTGCAGCTCCATTATCTGCGGGCGGCTCTTGCCAAAATGAAACGGGGCACTGCCCCGGGAAGGGATAAGGTCACCGTCAAGCTTTTGACGAACCTGCCCGACTCGGCATATCTGTCCCTCCTCGACTACATCAATGCGATTTGGCGCGGGGACACCCCCTGCCAAGCGACTGGAAAACGGCAATGGTAACCTTTATTCCTAAATCAGGGAACCAATTGACACAGATAACCTCCGTCCCATCTCTCTCACCTCCTGTGTGGGCAAACTAATGGAGACAATAGTGCGGGACCGGCTATCTGATATCTTGAACAAAAACATGTATTCGCAGGCACCATGTTCGGATTCCGCCCACACAGATCCGCTCAAGATGTCCTCCTGCAACTCAATCGAGAAGTCCTTGACTCACTCGAATGCCCCCATAATGACTGGGTAGCACTCTCCCTAGATCTCAAAGGGGCATTTGATAATGTAACACACGAGATTATACTCACCCACCTAAGCCAGACCGACTGTGGTCTCAACACATTCCAATACATCAAGCAATTTCTCACGGATCGTCAATCCTACATTCGCATCCAAGGTAATGCGCATGGTCCTTACCTACTCGGCACGCGGGGAACCCCCCAAGGCGCAGTACTTTCCCCGCTGCTCTCCAATTTGGCTATGATGCACCTGCCTGCCCAGCTCGATGGTGTCACTGGTGTGCAGCACGCCCTGTATGCCGATGACATCACCCTGTGGGCCACGCATGGCAGTATCGGGGACATTGAAACCAGCCTGGAAAAAGCGGCAACGATAGTAGACCGCTACGGCAGCCGCTGTGGACTTCAGTGTTCCCCACAAAAATCTGAATTTGTGCACCACCGCCCCTCGCGAAAGTGCACAACTCAAATCACTTTCTTTAGACAGTGGTTCCATACACGAAGCTGACGAGATACGGGAACTCGGACTCTACATACGCAAACACAGACGGTGAGACACTACATTGGCCAAACTCCGTAAGGTGGGGGACCAGGTGGGCCGCATGGTCCACCGGGTTTCAAACAAACGCGGGGGGTTGCGAAGTAAGGATGCCTTGCCGCTGGCAAACGCCTTCGTGACCAGTCGGATTCTATATTCGACACCTTATCTCCGCCTACGGAAACAAGAGGAGGATGACCTTGAGGTTATCCTTCGCAAAATTGTCAAGCGTGCCCTGGACCTCCCCATCACTACTTAAAACAGCCGTCTTATGGCCCTTGGGGTGGTGAATACTTTCCGGGAGTTCCTGGAGGCGCACCTTACAAATCAGTACACGCGTTTGTCGCAAACGGAGTCGGGTCGCCGCCTTCTTGCTCGACTCCATATCCAACACACCACACTCATGGAAGACAGGTTTCGCATCCCAGAATTGTGGAGACGCGCCCTCTGCGTGCGACCTCTGCCAGCGAATATGTCACACGAAGATCATAATGGTACGAGCGGAAACCCTAGCCCGGAAATTATGGCAACAAAACAGGTGTATACTACGTGGACGCCTCCGGCCCTCACCACGGGGGATGGTACACGGCCGCTGTAGTTCACAACAGCAAAACGGTTAACGGTCTCACCTTCAGAGCCCACAGTACAACACACGCAGAAGAGGTGGCGATTGCTCTCGCGGCCTCTCATTTCGACTCAAAATACATAATTACCAACTCGCGAGGAGCCTGTCGGAACGTCAGACAAGGCTGGACTCCCTTACTAGCCTATAAAATTTACTTAAATTGCATACGGGATACGAACCCCGCATACCGCTTCCTTTATATGGGACCCTGCTCATCAGGGTCTGGCAGGAAACGAGGCAGCAGACGCAGCCGCCAGCGCACTCTCTCACCGGGCTGTTTTCTCCTCCCTACCCGATCAGGAACCCGATTTTAATCCGGCCTACAGCTTCATAGAAAGCACGGCGTACTATCAAAATTGTCATCGCCTTTACCCCAGCCATGTAAAGGTCTCAAAAAGGCGGATGAGCGGCTCCTTCTCCGCCTTTTCACCAATACATTCACCAATACTTTGCTGTGCCCGGCAGCCCTAAAACATTTTGAGCCCTCATTTAGTGGCAGCTGCCCACACTGTGGAGCGGTGCCTTCTGACATCCATCACATGGTGTGGGTCTGCCCCTCCAACCCGGCTATTCCCCCCATCCCCAACCCAAGCCGGGAGAACTGGGAGGCGGTCCTGTTCGGCTGCCACGACTTACAGGCCCAACAAGCCTTAGTCGGACGCGCCCGAGCGGCGGCAACCGCCACTGGGATCCCCAACTAGGGACCTCCACCTAGTGCCTGTAAGGACCGGTCCCTTATGGGCCGATCCAAACATACCTCCTGGCCCTTGTGTAAATAAATGTTCTTACCATCACCACGTGCTCGGCGTAAGAAGGCGCTTTCACCGTGCGCTATTCCGTAGTCGTCGCTGGGTTTACATTGTTTCGTACAGAAGGCAAATTGGACAGCACTTTAGATTTGCTCTACGTTAGAATAAACGATCTCTCATAAAACTAAGTTACTGTATACCAATCCTGCTGACCTATGTAGTAAAAAAAAAGATATGCTTTATTTCGCCTATAACTCAGCCAGCGTGCAAACACAGTATGAGCCGCGCCGTACCAGTGGCAGCTGGCTAGTACAAGCAGAAACTTGCTTGTACTGCAGCTACCACTCCTACCAACAGCACCGTACGGGTGGAAGATCGTCAAGGAAGATTGGTTTTACTACTAAAGCAATACTGCTCCAGGTTTCGAGCCTTCAGCGTGGCGCGGCTGCACCTATGTGACGCTGTGACGTCACACCCCACGTGACACTAGAGTGAGAGCTGGGCTACCAACTCAAGCGGTCGGCGCAGCGCGTGACGTCACACCCCACGTGACACAAAAGCTAGAGATGGGCTAGCAGGAGATGCCAACTTGGGTCTCTCGTTTCACATTGGACGGTTATGTCAGAATCAGCCTGCTAGGACCCTGGAATTCAGGTTACCCCTATAGGCCTTCATATCGGTTGGTTAAGCGGGGCTTATATGTGGGCTGAGGAAGAAGAAAAAGAGAAGAAGAAGAAAAACGCTTGGTCACCCGCAGCTAATGCTTTCGCTCAATATTTGGTTCAGCAGCGTTGAACACTTGTAATGTTTTGGAAGTTGACTTATTATTTAAAGAAAAAAATTTTAGCACACTATTCTGGCGCCGGCGCAAGGGATCCGCTTTATCGTTGGCGGGAGGCGTATGGGAGGTATGCTGGTGCGTCGTTTGGTGCTTGCGGCGGTGGAGGAAGTAAAATAGGTATCATATTCGAGGGCCTGTCACAGGTGCGAAGTCGGTATGCTTTACATGAAACGTTCATAGGCAACCTAAATCCCAATATACTGGAATGCGGCTAAGCAAACACATACCAAGTCGCACTAGGAGTGTCGTTGTGCGCTTCCTGTATACGCTCTCTTCAGTCAGCTGTCGATTTGAGCAAAGTGGAGTTTTGGCCCAGTTGGTAGGTCATTATTTACAGGGGGCTTAGCGCGAGACAGGCGAGGGCAGGAGAGGAGTGGTCCCGTGTCGTCGAGTCTTTTAAACAGCAAAATAAAGGGGAGAAGGCCGATCTACCATGCATAAAGAGTATGAAACCGCAGCCCACTTGGGACTGGCAACAGTGGGCAGGCGCGAAGACCCAGGTTAGGGAGCATTTTCCTCCTCTCCTGGTTGTTTTATATAAAACGGTCTATAGACTCTTGGTGATCTTATCAGGCTAGCTTCACTTCGTTGCGACGTACGCACCTGTATTGTTCTGCATTTTACTGCCGCCATCGTCAGATTAATCGGAGCAATGCAGCATGATGAAATGAGGTAGGAAGCACCTTGGTTAAAGCGATCTGTTTTAGAGTTATACGGCCCGCGGCTGACAACTGCTGGCTCCTGCTGACAACGCCTGTATTATGCGGCCATTCATGAAGGTGACAACACTGACAAAGACGAGAACTGCCTATCTACGGTCGCAGAAATGCAGAGAATCGCTTCGACGCGAAAAGAAAAAACCTGCCAGAACGACTAAGCGGGCTGTTCTGTTGCAAAAAAACAATCTAGCTTGTTGTGTTCTCGGGAGTGCAATGAACCCATTTCAAGATTGTGGCTAGTACCGTCTACAATGAATGCGCTGTGTCTGTAACCATTTCGCGCTTACATCTCCTATCGATTACGGGAGATGAGGTAATTTTAATTGGCGTTTTTAGTGGTATATGTCTTATTCATGATTTTCCTTTTAGAGGTAACAATTCCTAACATTCGAACGGCAGCTATGGCTGTATCTCTGAGATAGGTGAATGTGCCGTTATTTATAATCGTTTCGATGCACCGGCTCATAATGTTGATCATTGGGTGCTTGAAATGACGATGACATTGAGGTGAACCTACAGACGACCCTTTTATTATTTCTGTTAAAGACGAGTCGTTGCGACTTGCATAGGCCGCAGCATGCTGCGTATTTATGTTGGATCATTTCCTCTGCCAGCAGCCTATTTTAATCTTACGTTCATTTGCGTTAGTCTATAGTATTAATAGTGCCAGCATATGCGGCGTTATCAATACCTCATATTTATTGCGATCTATTTGGTAATCTGATGAAGGCTATACAAAAATGAGGTATACTGCCTTTAGAGCTGCGTCTCTGAACCCCTCGTAGATAGACTCTGATTTGACGTTGCCAACTTGTAACAGGGCTCCGTTTTCAAAGAGTGTTCCTTAGTAAATTACACACTTGGTCACCGCAAATACAAAAGTTCAGATTACAGACAATGTTTCTACATTTCACCCTGGCACATGTATCTTTGGGGGTAAAAGCGACGATTGTTTTTACCTGTTCCTTTTGAAATTGATCAATCACATCTTAGTTTCAAGGGAGCATCTGCTGGGCAAGTGTGCGGACTTGTTGGAGCATCATGATGTAAGCTAGCGCAAAACAGCAAAAGACACGAAGACAGGCCGACGCAAAACAGCTGACACAAGCGGGAGAACATCTTGAATCGACTATCGTGGTACGAAATCGAGCATGTTGTAGCTCAGACTTTCCCTCTCCATTTATTTTTACAGTCGCTTGTGTTCGATATGCCGATGTTTCCTTTCGGAAGACTTAAGTGAAATTGCATACATGTTGGAGATGCTGATTTCTTACAAAGTGTGGGCATAAAGCCCACCTGAGACTTTTGACAAGCCTGTACTATTCGGTAATCTGCTCGGCCAGCCTTGATAGGCCCTCCAGTAGGAGCAGTACAAAACGAAAATAGACGGGAATAAGATTCTGCTTATAAACTAAAAAAGCCGCAAAGATGCAGGTTGAGACGTTTGTATTTAAACCTAAATATGGGAAATAAGGTACAGAAACGACAGTGTGGCAGAATTTCATACACATGAGAAATACTCATAAGAGGCCAGTGATGGCATTAGAGCATATTAGCAAATTTGATGGGAGTTAACTCTACTGGATTATTGTTCGGGGAAAAAAAAGAATGATTGAGTATGTTGGTCATGGTGCGGTAAGGGTTTACGGACTAAACATGACAATACCTTGTTTCTCGCGTGACTGTGGTTTTTCATATGAATCTAGCCTCATTGATAACATGTTGTTTTTCAGCAGAAAGGAAAATTTCTGTCCCAGAAGTTTTCGTCAAGTTTCCAAAGTCTGTATCCTATGGTCGTTGAGTTATGTTTTGAACAAATCGGTAGTGCGGTAATTACACAAAATAAGGCCAACAGCGTTGCGGAAACCCATATCTAGTCCTTGATTTATTTTTATAGTAGACGGGTCCCAGGCCGTGCAAGAGCATTCTGGTTTAGGTCTTGTAGGGAACGTATTAACTGAACGCTTAGTTACAACAGAGGCTTGTTTTTGTTTATATTTAATGAAGCATAGTATTTGGAAGGATACCGCACAGACGTTAGAAATGTTAGCATTCGAACCTCAGGCATTTGTTATTGTGGCGCCAAGATACTTGACCACCGCTACTTCAGAGATGGCCTGTGGCAATATTATCTTAAAACAGCACCATAGAAACACGGACAGACAGCAAGACAAACACACATTGTGTACTTATCTTGCTATGTATCCGCGATTTTAAAGCTGTTTTAGCATAATGTCCAGCCAATTGTCCAACTATCATTTTACTTTTACGATAAGTTGCACCAATAGGATGGATTGTGCATTTTATTGGTTATTGTCATGCAGACTGTTGCTTTTTTCGGCATTCAGCTACAAAGCGTTGCCTTCGCACCGATCATGAATTGTGTTAAAAGTAGAGTGTATCGCATCTTGGTCATGAGGCGCAATCACCCGCATGCAGCTGGATCTGAATTGGTTCCTAAATCACGTTGACGATAATAGTTATGTAGATGAGGAATAATAATGGACCAAGGACGCTTCCTTAAGGAACTGCGGAGATAACTGGAAGAGGATGGGATGAGCAAGCACCAACGCACACAAATTAAGTTTTGTTAGTGACGTATGCAGCAATCCATTTATTAAAGCTACCGTTAGACCAAATGAATATAGTTTATGAAGTAGATTCTTATGTGAATCTAAATTGAACCCTGTAGTAAGCTCTAAAATAATTACATCTGTTTGGCCTGATCCATCGAGGATTTCAAGGAAGTGGTACACAACTGAAATTCATTGTGTCACTGTTGAGTAGCCTTTCATGAAAGGGTGCATGTAGGTACGCAACAATGTGGTAGATACTCTCAAACGTCAGCCTCCGGTAGCAGTGGTTCCTTATGTGTACATAGTGCAAAGGGGATTGTCGGCACAGAGATGTTCGCGCGGTACTAGGTGAACAGCATCTACGGAGGCAGTTGGAATGACAGGCATAACAGTGTCTAACGACTGGTAAGTCGAGGTTGAAACGAAGTTGGGGTTGCAGTTTATTTTTTTCTTTCTACAAGAAAGGGGAAGCCATGGCAAAAGGCGACAAGCCTGACTAGGGCCTTGGCTCCCAAAACAGACAACAGCAGACAACAGCACGCACCTCTATAGTGTATATAAAATATTAAAAAAAACATTATGCAACACTTACATACGATATATATACGATATATGCCGTATTCATTAGATATTCAATGCAACACACCACGCACTCAATAACATAAATTTCACAGCAAAAAATATTTACTCAAAAACGATTGCATAAGAGAAAACTACAGTGACTGCCATCCATGAAACTATAGGGGATATTCTTTGAAAGTAGACCCTGTATGACAAAAGGGAAATGCACCTGCTTGGGTGGAGGCCGTTGCGTGTCGTTTCAGCAACAACAACGCGCTCGCAACGGCGAAAGTCACTGGTGGGGCAATATTTGGGAACACCGATGGTCCAAGACGACGGCTACTTATCCCAATGCATGGTACCAAAACGCACGGAAATGTTGCACCGAAACTACAACGCCAAATTAGCATTGACAACCGTGGCGTTGATTGGTTTGTTTTTGGGTTGTAATGTCCCAACGCGACTAGGGCTATTTACCTCCAACTTGCTTTTCACCTCCCCTTCATGGATCACTGCCTTGTCGTGGCGGAGGGGCTTGCGAAACTCGATGAAGTTGTGAGCTCTGCTGTGTAGGGCCACCCAAGATAGACAGGTCACGGCAGAGAGTTCTGACAAAATGTGATTAACTGAAGAAGGTAATGGCAACCCACTCTAGTATTTCCTGCAAGAAAACCCTATGCCCAGTCACAATACCATTAATGATATGGCGCCGGAAGATGAGCCCCCCAGGTTGGAAGGCGTCCCAAATGTTACAAGAGATGAACAAAGGGCAATTCCTAGTAGCTCCAGGAAGAATGAAGCGGCTGGGCTAAAGCCAAAAGGACGCTCAGTTGTGGATGTGTCGGGAAGTGACCGCAAAGTCCGATTTTGCAAGGAGATATATCACGAAGCAACATGGAATGTAAAATCTATGACGCAAGGTAAACTGGATGTCGTCAAGCGAGAAATGGACAGATTGAACATTGATATCTTGTGTATCAGTGAGCTCAAGTGGACCGGAATGGGAGAATTTAACTCCGGCGACCATTATGTCTTTTATTGTGGGCACGAATCAAAGAGAAGGAATGGGGTCGCTCTCATAGTAAACAGAAGAATGGGCAAAGCAGTGCTGGGGTACAACCCCAAAAACGACCGAATGATTTCACTTCGGATCCAAGGTAACCCTTTCAACATAACAGTTATCCAAGTCTATGCACCGACCACTACTGCTGAAGAAGCTGACGTTGAGAGATTTTATGCGGACCTAAAATGCCTTTTATACCGTACCCCCCTCATCAGACGTCGTTTTTCTCATAGGAGATTGGAATGGTAAGGTCGGGAGTGAAGAAATATCCGGAATTATAGGAAAGTTCGGTCTTGGCGAGCCAAATGAAGCTGGGCAGAGGCAAGTAGAGTTTTGTCAAGAAAACAACCTGACCATAGCGAATACTCATTTTCAACAGCACAAGAGGCGCCTGTACACATGGACTTCACCGGACGGTCTGTACAGGAATCAGATCAATTATATTCTTCGCCGGCAGAGATGGAGAAGCGCTATACAAGCAGCAAAAACAAGGCCTGGGGCCGATTGTGGCACCAATCATCAGCTTCTTTTTACCAAAATTAAGCTTTGATTGAGGAAAACGCAGAAAACTAGAAGGCCTTTCAGGTATGATCTGGATCAAATTCCATTAGAATATGCTTTGGAAGTCAGGAATCGATTTCAAGAATTAGATCTAGAAGACAGAGAGCCCGAAGAAATGTGGACTGATGTTCGTGATATAATACAAGAAGTTGCTACTAAGGTAGTTCCAAAGCAAAAGAAATGCAAGAAAGCAAACTGGTTATCTGAAGAGGCTTTGCAAATAGCTGAGGAAAGGAGGATGGCAAAAGTTATGGGGGAAAGAGAAAGATACAAGGTTCTCAATGCGGATTTTCAGAAAATAGCAAGGAGAGATAAGAATGCCTTCCTGAACATACAGTGCCAAGCAGTTGAGGACAACGGCCAATTAAGGAACACAAGAGCCCTGTTTACGACAATCAAGGATATCAAAGGCAGCTTCTGTGCTAAGCTGGGCGCGATAAAGGACAAACGAGGCAAGGACCACACTGAAGCCTCAGAGATAAACAAGAGGTGGCAGAAATACACAGAAGAACTGTACAAGAAGGACCCGAATATGCAAACCCAACATAAGGCTGTTGTGATTACTGATCTCGAGCCGGGCATCCTGAAGAGTGAAGTTGAATGGGCCTTAGCCAGCCTTGCTAAGAGCAAAGCTAGTGGAATTGATGGCATTCCAGCTGAGTTGTTTCAGAACCTCAACCATGACGCTGTTAACATTCTGCATACATTACGTCAGAAGATTTGGACAACCCTGCAGTGGCCACAGGATTGGAGGAGGTCAGTTTACATCCCCATTCCAAAGAAAGGCAGTGCCAAAGATTGTTCCAACTACCGCACGATCGCGCTGATTTCGCATGCTAGCAAGGTGATGTTGAAAATCCTCAAAGGTTGGCTGCACCAGTATGTGGATCGGGAGCTTCCGGACGTGCAATCTGGGTTTCGCAAGGGCAGAGGAAATAGAGACCAAATTGCCAACCTTCGCTGGATCATGGAAAAAGCAAGACAGTTCCAAAAACCCATCTACTTCTGCTTTATTGATTATGCGAAAGCGTTTGACTGTGTAGATCACAGCAGATTGTGGCAAGCTCTCCAAGAGATGGGAGTTCCAATTCACCTCATCTGTCTCCTCAGGAACCTGTATGAAGGACAAGATGCCACAGTCAGAACTGGGCATGGTCTTACTGATTAGTTTCCGATTGAGAAAGGAGTGAGGCAAGGTTGCATACACTCGCCCTGCCTATTTACCCTATATGCAGAGTGCATCATGAGGAAGGCCGGTCTGGACGAGTCTTCAGCTGGAGTGAATATTGCTGGAAAACGTATCAACAACCTTAGATATGCGGATGATACCAGTTTAGTGGCAGAAAGTCAAGTGGAACTCAAGGGACTTCTGATGCGCGTACAAGAAGAGAGTGAGAAGTTTGGACTTAAACTGAACATTAAAAAGACAAAGGTCATGGCGTCTTGCCCTATCAAGTCCTGGAGCATCAAGGGACAAGAAGTGGAAGCTGTGACAAATTTTCTCTTCTTGGGCTCCAAGATTACCTCGAAAGGAGACTGCAGCCATGAAATTAGGAGACGCCTGCTTCTGGGAAAGAGAGCAATGGTTAGCCTTGACCGCCTAGTAGAGAGCAGACATTAGTCTGCCAACCAAGATCCGTATAACTCGTGCTATGGTCTTTCCAGTTGTGATGTATGGATGCGAGAGTTGGACTGTGAAAAAGGCTGACCGCCGAAGAATTGACGCGTTTGACTTGTGGTGCTGGCGAAGACTCTTGAGATTAAATTGGACTTCCAGAAGATGAAATCAGTCGATATTGTCGACCATAAACCCTGACTGCTCATTGGAGGGTCAAATTATAAAGTTAAAGCTCAGCTACTTTGGTCATCTGATGAGATGAGAGGTGTCGCTGGAGAAATATTTGATGTTGGGAAAGGTTGAGGGTCGCCGGAGAAGAGGTAGGCAGTGAACGCGATGGTTAGATGGCATCCTCGAGGCACTGCACATTAAGTTATGTGATGTTAAGAAGATAGTGAGAGACCGGAAAGCGTGGCGTGACATGGTCCATAGGGTCACGAAGAGTCGGACACGACTGAACGACTGAACTGAACTGGTTTTCACCTCCATCGTAAAGCAGCCGCCGCTCCCAGGCTTCAATCCCGCATCCTTGGGCAAGTAATCGGGCGCCATAACCACTGTACCACCTTGGCGTTGAAGTGACCAGGCGCGTGGTGTCGACGCATAAGTGACACCGAGGGAAAGGAAACGTTGTGTTCTTGTGTTTGTTTGTTTGTTGCTTTTCTCTTTAGGAGAAGGAGCCGTGAACAAGTTAAGTTGTGTGGCGGAGCTCGAAGTTAGACAGTCCAAGTGCAGTCGCTCGAATCACTGTCGTTTGCATGTTTTTACTTTTTTCATACGTCGTTGCTTGCATAGATGATTACTCGGGAGAGAGTTATTAGTACTAGTAAACTCAAAAGGGGTGCTGATGCTTGATGCACTCGGTTACGTGTAGGATGGGCTCCGAGGCATCAAAACCGATCCCGAGAGCCTAGTCTAGAATAGTCGTTCTGGGGGCGATCACTTCTCAGGTCCGTGTTGTGAGCTATAGCTTAGCACGACATCTTCGTCTAGCCTATGCTAGGCAGATTTATATGCACCCCAACCTTGCTGTTTGCATTGTAATGTTTTCTGTATAAACTTCAGTTAATCTCTTTGCTATCTCCAAGTTCCGCTATCAATATTTTGCAGTCATCGTTGGTCCATACCACTATCACGGAAGAACAAGATAAGAAAATGTACTTTCCTAAAGTCGGATTCAAGTCCATTTATTAGTCCTCGTTTATTTTATTATTTGCTTTCATATTTGGTAATTATAAATTGTAACGATTTGCGACACGAAGAGACCAGTGATAAGGGGCGGTAATTGTTAACGAGGGAAGGGTAACCTTTTTTGATTGCAGGAAAAACACGTGCCGTTGGCAAGTCAGAGGGGAAAGCTACCTGATGAAATTGGTGCTCAGAATATGATGACCAAAACTTAGAATAACATTTCAGCATAGATGTGCAGGAATATGCTCGGGATGGTGTGTGGATTTGGGCATGATCATATTTTTAAGTTCAGAAGCTTTGAAAAAACGCCAGGTAAAGACACCAAATCAAAGTAGTCATTCTCGTTTTTTTTTTTTTCGTGGAGGACATCGTTTTGAGCATGCGCGACCGACATAGAATAAGCGTTTTGGAAATGGGCATCACAATGATTTGCAATACTTTCTTTGCAAGAACCGAAGGCACCGCCATGCACTATATGATTTATATTTTTTTTTCTGGATAGAAGGTTTAAGAACGTGTCAGGATTATTCTTGTTAAAATTAGGCAAGGTCACCTGGAAATGCTGTTGTTTGTTGCTGTTCACAGCTTGAGTCAGCAAAGCTAGACTTTCATTTCGAGTGTTTCTATGACTTTTGTCCGTTTCCAAGCACCGCACACCTCAAAGTCTTGTCAGAAATAAGCTTCCGCATCTCTGCTTCCACCCCGAGTGCGGCTACTTGACCTGCTGGCTTGACTTGCCCTCATAGTAGCTGTTTTAAGAGTTCAGCAGTACTGAGAGCTTCCGTGTTTCGTCCAGGATTCGACCCAATGTCCCCGCATAAAAGCAAAGAGCACATGCACTGGACATCATGCAAAATACGAAGAAGGTCTTTGGTGCATGGCACGACAGAGAGAAAACGTAAATATTTTTTGAAAGCCGAATGACAGTAACCAACCTGCACAATGCAGTAGAAACGGGTTTGTTGGAACATGCTTTGTCGTGGCGCGTTGTGCCCACGTAAACGCAAGCTAGCTTGACTTTTCAGGAGATAATGAAGCAGAAAACTAAAATTAAAACAATTCTCTGTTTTTCCCCCCAATTGAATGTACAGTCTTTATCAAAAATATACGGCCCAAGAGTTTCGCTTCTGAGCCCTGTAACGCGGTGCCTGATAGCAATACTGGAACATGAATGTAAGCAAGAGTTGAATGAGGACGAGCTTTGTCATCTATAAGATTTTGAACGCCAGTGTTGCAATACGAGCCCAGTTGCTGGGCTCAGCAGGAAAACCCCTTGGCCGTATACTTTTGACAAAGACGGTACATTCTTTACTGCATCTTTTGAAGTATCATAATTTATCTTAGGCAATATGTCGAACTGAAAAAAGCGATCTGAAAGCAATGCGGCCAGCCACACACGTCTGTCTACGGACGGAGTGTTTTCTGAGTTTTTGTCAGTAAAAGTCAAAGCAACACTAATTTGTTTCTTCTATTAGCTGAAACAAAAGCCATATGATAGCAATTGGAGAAGTTTTCAGGTTATTCTAATCCATTGTTTGGTTTGAAGGATGTTCTAATTCAGTCTTAGGATGAAAAGTTTTTGTTATTTAAACTCAAACAAAAAAAAAAAAACAGGTTTCTTGTTACGTCGAATCATTATTTTCAAAACGATGATAGATATTAAGCTGATGTTTCTGTGAACACAGTTCATATGTAGGAAAATTTGCTACTTCGAAATTATCGCCTTGCGTTGAACATTCTTCTTTTCGTTATACGAGTAAAAACAAGCACAGAATTTGATCAGAATTAAGTATATGATGTAAAAAGTTCTTAATTTGGTTTCTTTTGTACTAAAATAATTTTGGCACAGTCGCTAGAAAAAGAAATGCCGAACAAATTTATTTAAATATGCGGCCTCTATCTCTATTAATTATAGAAAACTTGCATTGCAATATTCCCAAAGTACATGGGGAAGATTTTGTTTACCCTGTCTCCTTAAAGTTGACTCTGTCGACGTCCCGAGGCCCGAAGATGGCGTTGCAGCTTTGACGTTGCAAAGTGCATAATATAGAAGCTCTGTTGATGGGGCTGGGTCACACGGGTCTTGATGCGTGGTTGCACGTAGGAGCATAACCTACAGAATGTAGCATAAAAGCAGAAACGGTTTTGTTGGAACATATGCTGTCTTGGTCCGCCGGGCACATTCACTTTTTTTAATCGTATATTCATTTCAGCGGTGTTCGTGACAAACAGCTTGCCCATACTGTCGAACATCTTCAATGCAACGCCCCCTACGCCGGGGCATACATTTTTTTCGACGCCACGATTGCAGCTCGCAAGCCGCCTTCCGTGATTTTTTCTCTACTTACAGGATCCTCGATTACGGTTTAACACTGCACTTTTTATGTCTTTCCCATTTCATGAAGCATCACATTGTTATCATTGCGTAAGCTATTTTTGGCTCGCGGGTTCCGTGGTCACATCCTCTAGACAGACAGTGTCATTACAACCTGCTCCCACGAACTGTCAATCATTTTTTGCATGGACAAATATTATAACAGCTGATTATGGGCACGAAAATAAAAAGAATAGTTATGTCTGTGAAACGTTGACAATAATGCCTAATTAGTTAAGCAATTGAATGAATTAAGCTCTGCATGGGGGCTGTGGATGGAGCGGAGCGTGTCCACATGAGTAAGCACGAGTAAATTGACCAAATGTGGTACACAACCTAATTCAAGTATCGCCACCTCGATGGTGACCGCTCAGTTTGAATGGGCTACCACCAATATTTCAGCCAATTGGATACCCCTTCACTATTTCAGAATTTGACCAAAATTGATGCCTAGCCAAACTCCAGTATGGCCAGTTCAGTGGTGACCTCGAAACCTGGGTTGCCCAATTCCAACCTTTGGTCCCTGTACACGCAAAATTTCACTTGGCTAAAATTTGACCAAAATTCATGTCTAGCGTAATGCGAGTATGGTGACTTCAGTGGTGAACTTCAAATTACAATAAGCTACCCCAAAATTTAGCCCTGTGAATACCCAAAGTTTGACCAACATCAATGTCAAACGTTATTCGAGTGCATAAAATTCAGTAGTGGCCTCCTAACGTACGTGGGCCACCCCAAGGATTTGACCTCCCTATACCTTCAATATTAGACTTTATCCGAATTTGAACAAGCTTGGTTTCTAGCCCGACGGATCGTTTCACGCATAGATTAGGCTGGAGCAAGTGACGTCAGACTTTTTGAACTCTGCAACATTGAGTATGGCCCACTCAATGGTGACTTCAAAATTTGAGTGGGCCACCCAACAAATTTGATCTCTTAACCCCCAAAATTTGGCTTCCACATTTCACCAGTATAAAATCGAAATAAAATGGTACTAAGCAATGAAACGCAGAACTCGTAACGAAGCTCTGAATGAATCTCTTAGATTTTGCGCATTTCTGCACGAACACAAACTAAGCGCACAGCTGTAATTTTTTTTGTCAGTTCCCTCTGACACTCCTAGACACCACATAAGGCTTTAGCATGGTTGAATTTCTATTTTGTTTTGCTCTTGTTGGGATCAATAAGGCCTATGGAGAGCTTTCTTATGAAGGTCTTGATTAATCTGCCTGGACAAAGCTATCAAAGTTAGTTCCAATTTACCATATAGACTTTCAATAAGAGTTGCTTTGCAACCGTTCTAAATGCTCTTCTTCGGAAATGCTTTAATATGGGTTCACGTTTCTTTAAATGTTTCAAAACGTCTTGTTACTGCAAGTACTCATTAAGAAGCTTATGACTTTCTTTTATTTCATCGATACTCAGTACCAACTTGCCATGCTATTCATCAAGATGTATGGCTAGATTTTGAATAGCATCTAGTACTTCGTTAATATGCTTGCTGGAGTCATTAAGCGGCCCAGGACTTAACTCTAAATCTCCACTTCACTTAGCAGAAGCACGTTTGATATGTGTACTCACACGACGATAGTAGAAGCCAAAACTCTGGGGCATGAGAATAGCAGCAAACAAAGGTAATTTAGATCGAAGGACTAAACACGTTACTAACCTGCACCAAAAAAACAAGACGTGGATTTCAGCGACCACGGTCTTTGCTGCCATTCTATACCCACTGAAGAGCTCGTGGGCTCGTTGCGAACGTTTATAGCGCACCGGAAGTGGCGCCGAAGTTCTCATGGCTCTCCCGAATAATTCAAATGTCACACCGTACTGTCGATGTGGCGTACTCAGACAGGCAGAAGTACGGTCTCGGGTGCATCGCAGGGGAGCAACACGTCAACTTCAAAATCATTCAGCAAATTGCCCCGAACAGGACGGCACCGCACCAGAGCGTCGATTGGAAGGTTGATGACCGAAGCCAGCTGTTAAAAAAAAGGAGGGGTCTTCAGCAACCATAGTCACTGCTGCCCGCTTGTAAAAGGATTGGCTTGCTAGCGTTCATGTCCTATAGTAATAGAGTTATTGCCAACACAAGCTCAAAGCTTATTTGGGCCTTCGTTTTAAATATAGCTTGCAAGGCATCCGATGCGCCTTAGAAGCTCTGTTCCGAGCGGCAAGGAAGTGGCCGCATTAAGCGCACGGCAGCAACTTGTAGGTTGTATATCAAATGCAGGCGCGTTCGGTTTATTCTATATGAAATTCAAAAATTAGGAACGAGCGTGTTCCGGCCCCGCTTTATGTGGCATCGCAGAAATTGTCGAAAGGCGTCCCAGCATAGATGCCCGGATATGAGGGCGAATATTCAGCGGCATATATCATAATTTGCACGCTTTCATATATCTTTATTCAGAAGCAGAAAGCTGACAGCATTCAAATACACTATGCAACTTTTTCGGCAACATTGAGACTAGACGGATAAGCTGGGAACTCGCTTAATGCAGTCTCACGATATTTATATTTCCGCAGTTATCCTTGTCGCATGTCCCAAGTTGTTTGCGTCATATACACCTATTTGACTTCATTCTCGGAAACTGGCTGCACAGCAATGTAACTACGGAGTAGTGTTAGTTAGTAGTGTTGGAGTTGCAAAATTGAGGAGTGAAATAGGCCCGCCCCGCCGTGGTGGTGGTGTGGTTAGGGCGGCCGACAGCTGCGCCCAAGGATGCGGGATCGAATCCAAGGCTCAGCGGTCGTTTTTGAAGCTTTCCCACGCAGGTAAGAAGAAAGGCATCGGTGTGTTGTGCGATGTCAGTGCATGTTAAAGAACCCCAGGTATTCAAAATTTCAGGAGCGCTGCACTATGACGTCTCTCGTAGCCTGAGTCGATTTGGGTCGTTAAATCCCATAAATAAAATCAAACAAACTATAGCTCCGAGGGTTCATATATATACGTCCATTGCGCCACATCGATTCGACAGAGCGCAATTTTAGTGGCCAGTTGTGACAAAATGGGATGGTGTTTCTCGTCGGCACAAATACTGCTCGCTCATCTCTTCTAGCTGCGCGTGTTTGCCCAATATATCTGCTTACGCTCCATATTTTTGCGATTTGCTGACAAACATCTGAGCTGCACCGCACCCTAACCGCGTCATTTGAGCACAACTTCAAGCCTCCTGTTTCTAGAGTAAGAAAGCAGATTGCACAGGCGGAGTGGCTAATCGTTGATTTAGTGGAATTGACGTTCACTGCCAGCTTTTGCTGGAAAGCATACAGGCAATTTTCCTTCTTCCCATTCCACCGTTGCTCTTGATTGTTAAGAATTTTTGTTTCGTCGCAAATGACTGCATTTCTACTTCTGACGTACACCTCGTAATGAATACCAGCCGCAAACTTGAGCGATATTACCGCCAACAAGCCTGGAAGAATATTGAAAAGCTCGCAGTCCATGCACACTCGACACTGTAGGAACGGGGAAAAAAAATTACATAACCACCTGTAGTCACTAATATAGCATCGGCTTCTATCTCGCACTCTGCGAAGCATTACTGAGAAACGCGGACCCGTGGGGTAGCATTGAGAAACATTACTGAGACACAATGTACGCCTGCCATTACGAAAGTCGATAAAAAGCATCCCTTTACGTCTCAGTAAAATCTGCACAAGTGGATCCTTAAAATTATATATGGTATGACAAGAATTTTCTTATTTAATAGAATGTCACCACATCGAGCGCTCTAATCCGGAAGCCCCTTTTCAGAAAAGCTTAGCTTTCTACTCTTCATGGTAAAAAACGCACCTTCATCATTTTATATTGTAGGCTTCTGTACTCGCTGTCAGTGTGGGACAAATATTGTAGCCAGACTTTGCTGCGTCAGTATACATTAGGCAATTCCCGTCAATAGGATCATAAATATATGTCTCAGTATTCCATCGGCGCTTAACAGTTATTAGACGGTTTTAGTTTCACGTACGTGGGAGCTTCACTTACGTGAAGCGTCTACGTGTGACCAGTGCGCATGAACAGAACGTGAAGAGTCCGCGGGAGTTTCACGGATGTACGTGAGATTCAGATTTTCACTTTGGCGTCTTCACGTTGCTGGCGTACGTAGAGTTGACAACATGGCGACGCACTGCCCGCCCGCTTCACAGCAATAACAGCTTCGCCGCTAATTCCTCGGCGCGATATCGTGTTCTAAACGTTGTACAGTGAAATTTCACTTGAACGAACTTCAAGGGACCTTGAGAAAATGTTTGTTGAAGTGAAAGTTCGCTGAACTGAAATAAGTGCGCGGAAGCTTATTCCCATTAGCTCCAAGAAACATCCGGGTGTTTGCATCATATCTCGACCCAATTTCAATTTGTCCCTACACTCATTTGCAAGCGAAGAATGCAGTAACCTTTAAAAGAGGGAAATGTTGTACTTGTTCAAGTCTGACATCATGAGTATAATACTTAGCGTAAAACTACAGGACGAGAGAAATACAGGACGAACAGCGCTCGTGTTCGCCTTGTATTTCTGTCGTCCTGCCGTTTTGAAAAAAAAAATATTGTACTCGTAATGCAGTAACCTTTTGCAGCACTTTTGAACTTAGGACTGAAGTTGTCTTCACCTCAGTCACTGTGTGCAAGCTCCCGCATAAACCTCGTCCGGCACAGCGGTCTGCTGGGCAGCAGAGGCATTCATTTCCTCCAAGCAGATCATTCCTTCAGCAGACCACGATTAACCAGCATGCATACGTACGCCTTTCTTGGAGCTAAGAGGCTTTGCAGGGCTGAAGTATGGGTGACCATGACTGTGGATGTCTGTGACTATGACTGTGGAGCATGTAAAGCTAGCTAGCGATTCCACTGGCTACAAGCTTGTTTGTACAGCGAGTTAAGCTTAATGTGTTTCTCAACGTCCAAATAGTCAGCAAAAAGTGCATGTTTTTCTGGTTGAAATGCTCAGTATGAGGTAGGAGACACAGGATGGCGCTATAGAACATGTTCGTAGAACTGAAATGAGCAACAATTGAATTTCGTTAAAATGAAGGGCGTTTTCCTAGCGTTCAATTGAGCTTCAGCGGGGGAATTTAAAAAAGTTCGTACAACTGAATACTTCGTTTAAATGAAGTTCGTTCAAGTGGTATTTTACTGTATTCGCTTTAAGCTTACCCAATCTTACCCTCGCGTAAAGTTTCAAGTCACAAATAGCCTTCTTTTTTTTTAAATAGAAGGACGATTTTTCAGCTGTTAATCCTGACGCAGAAGCGTTTGTCGTTGTCATAGCAACGAGCTCGCGAGGTCACGCCAGACCAGAGTTGAGCGAGAAGTGGCTAGAGTGCCAGATGCAAGCCGGCAGCCAACCAGAGCCAATCCGTTGTAGGGGGAAGGTTGTGAAGTTGCAAGCATGAGTTCTGTTGGTTCTGTTGCCCAGCGAATTCGCTTTTCCAAAAGCGATGATCTGGATATGCTTCGCGACGTGAGAGAACGCAATCCATTCGAAGACTGCATGCGACACGCTTTGCGGTGGACGCATATAGGTATGCGTCTTGCTAATTGTTCACTGTAGAGCAACGACATTGAGAACAGCAATTTCCAATTCGACTGACTCTTGGCTACGGCCGCAGCGTGGCTCGGCTCAAGGCAGCTTGACTAAACAAAATTAGTTTGGTTCATCTGTAGTAGATGGCGCGGCATAACACGTGCGCACAGTTTTTCGAGGCTTGTATGAAAGGTTCATACATTTTGCTTCACGTACACCACGTAAGTGAAACTAAAAGTAGTCCTGGCGAAATGCGCGCAGCGCACGTAGACTTCTCACGTTTGCGTACGTAACTCTGTACGCACGTAAAACTAAAGCTGTCTATTATCGCAAGCACATCGCATTGGTAATTTCAGTGCAGCCGTAAATGCAGGTCCGAGCACAAAACAATTTTTAAAAGACCGGATTTTCTACTCATTTAAATATGAAACGATTTCTGTTAAACGTACCTAGAACACATTGTTTCATTAGCTTTCTTTATTAGCAACTTAAACTGATCGGCAAAAAAGCTCAAATATCTCTGCAAGACACTTGCAAATAATTAATCGCAGGCGTGGCGCACTTTCACAAATATAGACGCTAAGCTAACAAACTTCTCTTGTGCGTAGAAGTTCGTAACGTTTGTTCGGGTGCACAGCTGACGTGAAACTAAGAATAAAAAATTCTAAGTCCTTCATGGGACAGTTCACCGGCAGATCAAGCAAAACTCCATTTGTGTCCCGCTAAATTTGGGCTAAAAACCAAAGGACCGTCTGCGATTCATTAACTTGCAGCTAAAAAAGATCCGCAAAGAAATGAAAAAGTGGAAACATGTACGGGAAGGAAAAGCAGCTGTAGTAACAGCACGAAAAACGAAAGTGCCAGGTAAGTACGCACCCAAATTAAATAAAGGAGAAAGAGCACTTGCAGCAGAAGACGGGAATTAGGTCAAGTGGCAATTGTCTATACAATGAGGCAGACAGCCGCGCATCGCCTGTCATCCAAGCCGCCTTTTTCTTCGCAACATAGGCTAGCGACTATTTGTGACCACTGTGCTACCAAAGGTTAACAGTCGCGCAGTCGCCTACACCGCCATAGCTCGTCCCACATACCCTATAGCACTTAATAGGCGACTGTTCGTCCTTCGTCCAGTTGACAACCAGGTCATATGTACCCCCGTTCATCGAGAAGCCTCGTCAAATGGGCCGACGCTGGCGGAGAAAAAAGCGTTGTTTGTCTCGAATGCAAGGTCGGTTTCGAAACTGTCTCGCACAAAACTAAATCACCTACATTTCTGCTACTTGTGCATTTGGATCGATTCCTGCTGCACGTGTTTATGTAATTTTTGTCGCTTGGACGGTAATGTTTAAAGATAGCTGGACGATGGGCGTACAGAACCCCCCCCCTCCCCCCACCGGCTGCGATGGCCGAAAGTGCGATAGGTTTAGAACGGGCTGCGCTTCTTACGACATTTATACGTGAGACGGCAGTAGCAATATGGATGTGCGAAAATATTCTACAGTCGGACGCAAAAACTAATTACGTTGCAAAAATAAGTATCAGATGATATAACGTCACCGTGACCCGATTCCTGAAGCTTCGTTTTATACCCAATGGTGGAACGTTGAAGAAAACGTCGAGTTCAGCCTCCCGATTAATCTAAAAGGGTGCGCCGCCATAAGCACCCGCAGCTGTTTTTTTTATTTCTTTTCTCAAAAAAGAAAGGCCTCCAGCAATGTGATGCTCGCAAATTTGCGGAATGATGTTTTTGAAGCACCTTCACCAACAACGTATCACTAGGTTGTCTCAATCGTCGTGGTAAGCTCGGGAGGAATTTTATGGCACCCTTCAACAGAGCTTTTAATGTATTCATATAGCAACGTTTTTTTACTGAGGAGACGCTCTGTTTTATGGCGCTCGTATTCGGAAAAAACATCTGCATAACATATTAAGCGCTGCACACCCGGAATCAAACTTGGATTGAACGAAGTGAAGGAACTAAACCTTTTTCTTTTCCTATAAACCCCACATGATACGACTTAAGCAAAGCCCCTGGCACCTTTGGCAAGTAAATCTGAGTGTGCGACGCATGCGATGCATTTTTTTTTTCATTTTTGCAGTCGTAGATGAACTGCGACACAATTATAAAGCAATACTTCTTCAATGAATACGACTTGATGTTTGAATTGACACTCGTGGGTTTCCATTTCCCGAATAGAGGGACATCAACGCTTCTTTAAAGAGAGTCGTAATCGCTGCAGTAGTTTTGTTGCACTAAATGTGGAGCCCTACTGCTTCTCTAAAAATATAAAGTTGCAAGAAGAGATAAGGTTAGAAATTGTTAAATAGCAGACGTTATACAAATTGAAATGATTAGGTCAGTTTCCCTACAGTTCAGCCGTTTTCTGCAGTCAAAACGTTATGCTCAGTTAGTTGAACTCACCTGAAAACAAGTCTGCCGTATCTACCTTGATCACGCAGTGCTACGTTCGACCGACTGCGCGTGTGGGCGAGTGGCTTGTCTAGACAGGCGTTATGAAACCTGTGTGCGAGACCTTCACGAGACAGACGTTCGGAAATTCAACCTGGTTCACTAGAACTGCTACAATTCTGCGTGGAATGCCCGTATTTAAAGCCTCCTCGTTCCCAAAAAAGTACAAAACCTAAAATGCTCCTAAACCCATGGCTCGTAGCTTCCGAACGACAGCATTAAACAAGTATTCCAAAAATAGGAAGTGCACAATTTTCTTCTTTATTTCCTATGCGGGTCATTTTCTTACAAATGCTTGTTGTTACTCAACTCCTTGATGGCATGTATACTGTTTTATAACCATAGAATACAGGTTTCTACCTAGCTTAATGTCGTAGACCTTTGTTTTACCGAAGACAGCTGTTTCAGGAGAATCAGCTTTGCGAAGAAGGCGCATAACGAGAGCTTTTCTCTCATGGCTGGTATATGGCCCGAGCAATCGGCAAGTTCAGTGCAAACAACGTAGCACACGGATAAAAAACTTTGACCGGAATGCAGAGATTGCAGTGGAGGAATGCGGAAGCCTGAGAGTACATGGCGCACCCCCTACATAGCTATTGCAAACAACGCTAGGGCTCGTGCCACACAGTGTAAATTTTCTTTCCTTGGCGCGCTTGTTGCATTGCTCCTGAAAGTGGCGGATTGGACGGTTCACCGTCACTCCTTTCTTGTGGCGTTCCTTCGCGCATTCTATAACCACTGGCTGCTACAAGAACGAGCACCTCCGGGGGGGTGTACAAAGGCAATTGTAAGGAGGCTATTCTTTTTTTTTTTTTAAGGAGACATTCAGTACTGCGCGAGCTTACACGTAATAACCGCATCGGCATGAGTGATAGTGGAATAGCGTGCAATGCACATTATCTATGCAAAGCAATGAAAGGTTCCAGATTGAAGTAGAAAAATGCTGACCTCCCGGAATACTAAGAGCTCCCACAAAGATGCTGACAGTTCTTGCACTGAGGGTTGTGGTGCATAATGTCGTGTATAATACAGCATTATAACGGGTATGTTATTAGCCTCGATATTATAATATCGAGGCTAATAACATACCCGTTATAATGCTGTGATTATACACGACATTATACACTACAATGCTCAGTGCAAGAACTGTCAGCATCTTTGTGGGAGCTTTTAGTATTCCGGGAGGTCAGCATCTACTCTGCAAAAGTTTCGGTGATGTGAAAATAGAGCCCGGAAAAGTTGACGTGAATGCTGTAAGTGTTGCAGCATTGTAGGCATTCAACATGGCGCTGCCTTTTATGATCGGTGCACTAGTTGACGATGCGCAATAGAAAATTTCTCCAATGTAAAAATTCATAACTCGCAGTATTGTTTCCAGACTGTTATTTGCTTAGGATGAATCAATCGTTCGCTAAAAATAAGGGGATTTTGCCTTTCCCGTAATCACAGGTAAATTCAGCGATTACGTCGAAAATGTATAGAATATGAAGCAACAAACAAGACTTCATTGGATGGCATGTTTTGAACTGTCCTGACAAGTTTGCCATGTGGCCTGCAGGACGCTACGTCTTTGCTAGAAGTTTTGTAAGGATTACTGGGTAAAATCAGAGTTAAATGGTGTCAATTATGACTTACGTTTAAAAAAAAATGAACGCCAAAAAAGGTCATGCTGGATAACACCGCGCAAAAAAATATGGCTTAATTTCCTCTTCAAGTTTGAGTTTGGGCGCTCCACCTTGGCTACTTTTGCGTGCGCCGCACTTGCGATTAATTGGTCACAGATAGCTAAGGGCTGATGGCCTTGAATATATAGGCAACTTCCATGTGTTATATATAAAACATGTTCCAGGCATTCGTGTGCGAAGGAGAAAACTTATTACATTTTTGTATTTTGTAAATAGTGTTCAAAGCTCGCCCTGACTTCTAGCTCGCATCAATACTTTTCCTTTTCATAACGTTCCTTTTCCATTTTAACATTTCGTTTTGTGTTTCTCTCATTAAAGCACTGCAAATATTTCTTCATTGTGTGTGTGAGGGAGCTTCATGTTTTCGGAGACTTACCATGTGCATTGAATGGGGCTATCTTTGAATAGGTTTTTTTTTTTAAACCAAGCATGGCTAATAAGCGGATCACGAAACACAAACTGGGGGTGCAAGAAGAGAAAATGGTTCCCAAGTAAAGATTAACGTTCTCCCGCCTCTGATATATGTGCCATGGCTCAAACAGAAGCTTCCTACGAATACGTTGATCTGTCCTCAGCAGGTACTGCCGAAATCAATCCTGTTGTCACACCTCTAGAACAACTCGGTCAACGCACTTCCTTCTCTCATTTCGCCTTAAAATTTTCCTCTACGATAGAAGGTGTTTGGGTTGGTGAAAGATACCGAAAAGAATGACTGACTTTTGTTTAGCTTGCATCAGTTCGTTTCCAAGAGTATTGGCCAGGGTTTCGCTGGAGTCTTTTACGTACAGGTTCTATTGTCAATAGCTGGGCAACTGGTTGCGGGGCGTAAGGGGAAGGGAAAGAAAATTGCAGTAATGGAGATGTGGAAGGGGTGGAGTCATCCTTATGTAAATTTGCCAGCTGCATTTCTTCGTTACTTGTTTTTTCTTCCATTTCAGGCTTAAAGCACAGACAGTGGTTGTTTTTTCAGCAACCTTGAGATTTCGGGCATGAGCTGCCCTGGCCATATTAGTGCGTCAGCGATGTCATGGCATCTGCCAGCGACAAACAGGTAGCGTGGTGACAGACATGTGACCTCACTGTCCATCCCAAGCATCCACTCAGAAATTATCTCCCCTTTTCGCACTGTTCCAATTGGCAGAAGAACGATGAAGTTTGCGCCACTAGCGAACTTGTCGGGAAATGCTGAAAGCTCTTTGTCGCTAGTATCTCGAAACATTTTAACTTACCCTGTTCTTGCTTCCTGTGGCTCACCTTTTTTATTTCCTCTACCGCTTCCTTAATATCCCTTTATTTCCGCCGCCCGATTGCAGGTGCTTCAGATATAAGAAAGCAGACACCGGGGCTAGCACACATCTTTTCCTTCCGTTTTGTATGTCAAATAAATTACCATTATATTACAATAACCGCTACATCAGTCCTGTTGAAGATATAGCTATAATCCACTAGTATAAATAATTTAATACACAGGCGTATAAACATCTCCAAAAAATCACCTGAGAACTTTGGAATAGCATCAGTTACATTCTCTGACGCTCTGGTTCCACAGCAATCCCACGAGCTTCATAAAAACCAAGCCAAGAGCAGGGCATAGGCAAAATAATGGCGCACAAAGTAACGACGATTTAGGGAGGTAACGTCGAATAAAAATTGTAGTATTGAGCCAAGAGACATTTTTTGATGTTTGAGTAAGTTTATAGTATTTTGAAAATAAACTACCAGTTTCCAGCTTTTTAATGTGTATAGGTGCAGAATTGCTCCTTTCATCAGTTGCCGCGTTTCGGTTTCTTTTTCTTTTTCATTTTGTCATTTCATGGGTTGTTAACATTGAACTTCTTGTCTGTATCTTATTATTTATAACTTGATTTCACTTTCAAATAATATGATTTGCAGGTACGTAGATCCCGACATATGTTTATAAGCAATGAGTTGACTGTGGAGTCAGAACGACTTTTTAAATAGCAATCCTGAGCCGCCGCATCGGAGCAACGACGTGGGTGGCTTTGGAAGTTTAAATCGATAAAGAATCTAAGTATAGTGGCGCTTGTTGGGCGAGATGGTTGATCATTATTTTAAAACAGCGCTCGAACACGGACATATAAAAATATGTGTTTGTCTCTTTCGATCTGTCCGTGTTCTTGCGCGGTTTTAAAATAATTGGAGTTGTTTTAATGCTCAAGTCTGAACCGGGATCATCCTGATCGATAAAGTTATCCAAATTGACTTTGTTCTCCCCAATGAGAGAAAACTCCGACTCTAGGGGTACTTGTCTATTATCATGATCTGCAGTGGTCAAGTGGACCGTTAAACGTCGTTTGTCATGTGCTGAGCTAAGCGACTGGTACACAGTGCAATGCTCGGTTTGGTTTGGCTTGGTTTTGAGGTTTAACGTCCCAAAGCGACTCAGGGTATGAGAGACGCCGTAGAAGAGGACTCCGAAAATTTCAACCACCTGGGGTTCTGTAACGTGCACTGAAATCGCACAGCACACGGACGCCTAGCTTCTCGCCTCCGTTGAAAAGCGGCCGCCGAGGCCGGGATTCGATCCCGCATCCTTGGGCACAGTGGTCGAGCACCCTAACCACAGCGCCATCACCCAGCGGGGTAGTGCAATGCTCGTACATGTGGAAAAGGAATTGAGCTTCCAGAATGATAGAGGTGAATGAACGCCTGGTATGGAAACGTTGCGAATAAAAAACTAGGAATTTTATTGAAAGAATGGGCGATATAGTCGCGTGGAAACAATAATATTCGTTTTGTACTTTTATAGGATTTCGATATAGTGTCGCAAAAGCACTTCATGTGAACATCAACTTTTGGGTCTTAACAATGCCTTGAGGCGGAGATGTTGCGCCACGGGCCTGATCATTTCTTTTAAGAAGTTGGTTTCCTTCACCATACCAAGGTATATTGAGTAAAATGGCATTTCAGAATGACTTTTGGAAAGATTGTGGTTCCGGAGGCATGTAGTAATCTATCTGGCTTTGGATATGAGCTTGAATAGAACGACGACAAAAAGCACTCTTTCACCTTTCTGCGAAATTAGTAGAAGGGGAGAGTGGACTTCACGAGGTGCTGATACTGACCTGCTCAGAATATTCGCATGGAAAATATCGGCATAGGCGGCGCGCGTCGTCCGATAGGCTGCATAAAGCCTGCAGCGCCGGATAAAATTAGGACGAGCAGCTAAACTAGAGGCGAACATGGAGTAGGCACTCTCTTACAGCTTCAATGATTGTGTGCTCATTGTGAAGCAGCGACAGACGAAAAGGGCCTAATAACAACGCGTTGACGACGTGGAGTACGATTGCAAAGCATTATTCTTTTTTAACTAGCTTGATATTGTTTAATAAAGGGGCACCATGATTACATTTTCTGTAGAAACATCCGGCAATAGTGGTGATAAATTTTGCTAATTCTCTGTAGCCTAAAAACTTGATTTTGCCTTCATACCGAGTTCATGCGCGACATATAGTGCAGTAAAAGAAAATAATTTGGAGCGGCAAAATAAATTCAAAAGAGTAGATAGAAATTGGTTGCTATGTCTTATAAGCGTAATATTGCCTATAACTGATAAAAGCATTGTTCAAAAGGTAGGCATCGAGGTTGTTTTCAGTGCTCCTGAGTGGTTAATTAGTCTGGGCAGTCACGGGAACGTAAGGAAACAAGAGATGAGTACGTGCACCACTAGCCACCATCAGGCATTTGCTCAATGTTAGACGTCAATCACCTACTCGATTCCTGTTTCTTGCGGCAAAAAGTACCGCAGTCAGACGGGTCAGTGTTGAAGTGAAAGACTGAAAGAACACGATAGCAAGCAAAATACCCGCCATCTTGCCATTCACTGCCGCAAATGCAAAGTTTTGATATCAAGTTGCTTGCCTGACTTCGAAATAACCACAGTGAATGATAAACAGGGCAATAAGGTGACACGTGAGATAATAGAAGCTGCCAGCATACTCCATTCGAATGATCAGTGCGTCAGCACGCCTTCATTTTCTTTGACACTAAGAGTTGGCCTTTCGAACACGAAATTTTAATTTCAACAACGCTGCCTAAGCTGCTTGTTGTTTTTCACATGAAGCTTTTTAACATCGTTTAGCGATTTGAGTTTTCCTTGCTGTTTTTAGCTGTGTAAGTTCGCTTTTCTATTATTTTTTCATTAATATTACCTCCTCGTCTAGCTTTACGTGGTTTGCGGTTTTAGTTCTTAGCTGCTCCAATGTTTATTAATTCTTTTGTTTGTTTTTTTCATAATGCACGCTGTCATGTTTGTAGCGATCTTTTGTTTTCTTCATCCTGGTGGCATAATGTTCCTTTTTATGTTTGGCCTACCCTCTTGCCGTACACGTTTAGGTTTTTCAATATTTTACCAGAGTTGGTTTTGGCCTTATGAAGATATTTTATCATTTTGTGCCTGATTCTGAATCTGTATTTACTATCTTCAGATGCGCGCGTTCTTGCCCTCGCTGCAGCGTACCTGAGGTGTTTATCATATTTTTTTTGGTCCATGCAGATTCAAGTCTGTGGTTACCGTGGTGACGTGGCGTGATAGGGCACCTCTTAGACACTGGTTCGCGTCGTTTTTGACATAAATGTTATTAGTTCTGCGCTGCGTTTTGTCGTCCTTGTTCTTGTTATTCGACTTTGGTACTCTGAGTCCAGAAAGCATGGAATCGAGCCAACTAGCCCAACAACAAGTATCGCTCGTGTGTACGTGGCGCATGACATACCCTCTTGGTCCGCTGAAAACAAATATGCTTGCTGAGACTATATGAAATTATAAAATGCCTTAAATTATACGCATGTACTGCTGCATGTATCCGCTAACCATAATGCATCAGAGATTGCTACATGGGCACATATCACTGCAGCCTCTTTGAGCGAAGAGAGAATAAAGAAAATAAACAAATCTGTAATTGTGGGTTGAGCAAAGAGAGTAGGAAGGAAAGCGGTAAACAAATCCATATTGCTAGGTTCGGGCTATGTTTATACTGCCGGTAGTTATGTTGTTCACTGCATGATTGCTATAGCGTGTTGGAGCGTCTATTTTGCTAGACAGGCAGTCCTTTCTCAATATCTTACGGTGTTAGTGCAGTGACTGGGCTTTACACTTATGAGGCATGTTTTTGATTAGCGACAATGACACAGCTGCTTGTAAAACAGTTTCTGAACTGCAGAAATTAGCCGCCGATAGAAACAATTTTGTGGCGTGAATAACTTTTGCAAATAAACAAAAAAGAAATCCTTCCCATTATACAGAACGTTTAGTACACGAAAACACTCTTAATTATAAAGGGCGTTTAGGCTGTATCGTTTTCCTAAGACTCAACATAATGTGTTTGGAGTGTATTTAAAATTTCTTAGTGTCATGCAATGCTTGTCCGCTGCGTTAAAGAAGAATACCGAATCAAAAGGATTTACAGGAACCGGTGCACTATAGCCGGAGTTATTAAGGAACTAAAGTTCAAATACAAGCAAACCAGAAATGGCAGTAAACTTTTTTTTCTCTGTCTTTCGCTTTCCCATTTATATTTGCTCCATGATGACACGCTGCAGGATAGATTTCCTTGTCACCATGCAACTCCAACCATTGTGCTTTCCTCGTGACCTGTCTCATTTACCAGCCCTTTCTCCCTAAGCACAGATATCCTACGATAACGAGGCTCGACTGGCGACGTCTATCAAATCTTTGCCTAACTTTGGCTGCATAGCCACAGGTGTATAGTTCGGGAACGTCCTTCATGCAAACTAGTAACCATCGCCTCTGTTGGCGTTTTTTGTGCCAGTTGCTTTGCAGTGGCTTTGTGTGAAGGTAATATTGGATAAAAGAAAGTAAAACACTTATTATAAAATACAGCAACGCGATGCAACACATTTTTTTCCTAATGGACCCAATTTTAAGTGCATTTGCTATTTATTCAATCGTCCAACGCTCATCAGTTGATATCATATCATCCATAAAGAACCACTCGTCAGTTGGTCTTATAAAATCTTTAAAAAACCACCACTCTGTGCCGTAGTGTCAGTACCATTATTTTGGTTCTTGAGCAAATAAATTATTAAATACCGAATATGTGTGTTATAACAAGTGGTAATAGAATCACTATAACTAAACAATTTAAAAAAAAAAACGCGCAGAACCACGCACTCAAAATATATTGCAGAGTGCCTGTAAGCTTCATTTGTTGCTGCTCGATAGGCTCACGATGCAACCAACATTGTCGAGATACCATTGATAAGAGATGACGCAGCAAGGCATCTTCGACGGATCGCACGAAACGTGACTAGACAATCATGGTCTAGGCCTGGAGGCTCGACGAGGTGTGGCTGAGGGTCATGCAGTTCTGGCTAATAATGACAAGCAATGCATTTCAAAATGCCTTACTCGATAGACCAGATTCTTTTACCCCCGCACGCGGGCTGCTAGCGCGCTGCTACTGTCAACACCAGGTACATGCATGTTACGAACTGGACATCACCGTTTATTAGCAGTAACGCGCTAGCGTAATTTTGTTTTTGTAGCTAACTTTCACATGTGACAAATGCACATGTTTTTTTTTTTTGCGTTTGGATTCGGTGCTTTGATGATGCATGTTTTATCTTCTCTTTTGAGTCTAACTAGATACGTGCATTTCAGGCTGAAGGTAGCTTAGGCAAAACTCTTACGTTTTAGGCAATCAGTGGTTCGCATTTGGCTTCCTTTTACCTTTCATTTATGGGAATATATGCCCGACCACCAGCAATAAAAATTGTCATTTTCGTAAACGGTTGAGTGCAGTTAGTACGTGCCCGAGATGCCACAAGTAAATACATTTCAGTACAGAGCTGTGACGCTGGCCCAAACAGCTGCGCAGCGCTTTCACATATATCAATAGCTTCGAAATAAAATTTTTTCGTCTTCCGTCTGCAGAAGTCGCGAGATCCTATTCACTCTATTAATATGTACTCAAGATTTATTATGAATAGAGAAACGGTATGTGCCCCACAGCGATGGCTGAGTGGTTAGAACTCATGGTTAATTAGCCCGAAGACGTATTTGCGACCACGGCCGCAACCGCCGCGTATCGATGAAGGTGAAGCGGAAGGCGCCCGTGTAGAGTGTAATGTCAGCGCGTGTCAAAGGGCCCCAGTTGGTCGAAATTTTCGGAGCACTCCCCTACGGCGTTCATAAAATTCGATGCCATTTTGGGATGCTAAATTTCATACACCATATGTAAACTGAGTTATATGCTCCCGCTAACATTCCCTTGCTCCTTCTTTCTTTGACATGTGCGACTAGGTACGTGCAGAATTTGAAAAGGCGTATCATGCGTGACATGCAGGCGCAACAATTTATTAGGCATTATATGTTGTTATTCTAAGCATAAAGAACGATCCTAATGAGGCAGTGTTTATAATATTGAGCAAGAAAACTTGCCCACTATTAGCTTGCAGCAATATTTTATATTACTTGCGCACCACCCACGACAACACATCATAAACAGTGACGTTTGCTATGGCTGGTAGAAAACATGAATAGCGCTTTAGAACTGGCCAGAATTATATATGAGCCGTACAGATATGATTAATGAGTGCTGTTGTTCAAAAAGGTATTTTGTTTCTTCGGCTGTAGGGTACCGAAACAGCAGCATTAGCGAGGCTTCGCACGGAGTACAAACACAATAAACGTGAATGTAAACAAAATCGAATAAATAATGCGTCGATTTCAACTCTAGGACAACGCAAATAAGCTCGTTCCTGCACAACAGGGTGGTGAAAATATCTCTAGCAATATTCTCTAGCGCCCGAAAAAGAGCTATTCGTGGCTACCGTTGAGGCGAGGCCGCGGAGATCCCCATCCCCGCAGTCCCCAAGGAAACACCCGCGCGGCGGCTGCTCTTTTAGGGAAAAAAATGGCCGCGCCCGAAAACGGGCAAAAAATATGGGGCTGGCCGCCGTTCGGCACCATTTTTTTTCTCTGATTGGTTCTCACAACAGTCACATGTTTCCAATTTGCGGCATGAAATTTTGCTGTGTCGAAATGCCTTTTGCGGTGACATAAAAATGACGTGAGCGCGAACACGGATTTTTAGCAGCGGTATTCATGATGCATGGAGGGTATATATAAGTAATTGTGGAGGGGAAACGAAAGTTTCGATGATAGAGAGGAAAGAGCTTATGGTTGTATTACGAATGGGGAGAAATGAACTGCCCACAGACAAGAGCCGCCTCCCGAAATCTGATTGGCTGACGTTGTGTGGTAGGAAATACGGCATGAATAAATCTTATATGGTGATGTCAAAACCACGTTTCATTGCGTAAAGGATGCGCTGCAATTGCCGTGAATGACCAAACTTGGGCGCCGCATTTTGGAGCACTTGAGGCTGCCGTGAAAAAAACATGGCGAGTTCGACGTGTTCGATGTGCAGTTTAGGCGGCGGTTAGCTTACCGCAGCATAGTAGGCACTTACTTTGAGTGATTGAAATAGAAACTTGTTGCTGAGAAAATTATTGTTTTAATCCAGAAGCTATTAAAGGTGTGATAAGGATATTAGGGTTGGAACTAATTTTTGTTAATGTTAAAAGCAAGGGCGGAAATTTAAAGCCACATGAGGGCTCTGCTTGCTTTACCGATGCGGACTCCGCAGACGCTATAACGCTATTACGAAATCATCGATCCTCCTTCTTTGCTGCTACGACGCAATCGAGTCGACCGAATATAAATCGTTTTGTTTGTGAAAGCACGTGTGTGTTGCCTGTGCATCAAACAAGCGATCGCTGCTACGCGGCGTATAACGACCGCGCTGCTGGCTCCGCAGCGTGCTGCTTTCCTGAAGCCCCATGAGGCTTCTGCTGCTCCGTACCAGACGACAGCCTAACCACGTGGTTTCGACCACGACACCGACACTTGGTTTTCTTACTAACCGAAAATACAATTCTGTACTTTCAAAACATTTATTGTCTTGATTGCATGTAATTTACCCTGAATGACATTGCAAGCTGCTGAGTGTTGAACATAAAAACACTTCTTTATTTCACAGAGCAGCCGTACAAGTGCCATACGTATGCTTTCACAGTTCAAGCGCTTTTTTATTTCTTTGCCCCACGAAAGTGTTGTATCAAAGCGACAGTATAATGGGTCCATTCACTTTTTTGCTGCGACGAAGAAACGCCTCGCACTGCACAATAAGAGTCATTATTTAGGCCACGCTTTAGAAGAGCACGATGCCATGTGTCGTCCCAGAACTTCTAAATTAGGCAACAGTCGGTCGTGAAAACATCCCCTCCAAATACAACGAAAAGACTTGGTGCTCATCATCAAGTGGTTTGTGAACAATAAAAACCAAGAAAAAGATTTGTGCCAGCCGCGGCAACTGCCATCGCCCTTGAAGCTGCGGCGTTAAAAACAATGAAGAGACGAATAAATGGACACTGATGGGAAATTAAAAGAAAGGGGAGCTGGGCGTTGTGCACTTTCAACCTCGGTCATGGCACTTCGTGAGGCTCAGTCGCCAAGGGAAACCACTGCACTATCTTAAGTGCGCTTGTTCATGCATATATCGAACGCACTTTGCATGTGTGACTTGCGCGTTGCAGGCCGTAGGACATGTAGTATTTCACATTGATCATCCGCTGGCTCCATGCGTTTATTGCAGAACGCACTAAAGGTACGCAGCTCCCTGAGCCACCTTTAATAGAAACACTGCCCGGAGCGCATTTTTGTCATATTTGGCGCCTTTAGCAGCAGACAAGGGCATTCGGGTTTTTTTATTGGTTTTCTACCCTGCCTACCCAAAACTTCGTAACATGATTTTCAGTTTACGTCAGCTGACGTCGCCTCGAGGTGCACGTCATACGTACGACACAATTTGAACAAAATGGCTAATTGTCGATAATAGGGCCCCCGGTTTAATGCAAGATTTCATGCAAAGCCTGTGCTTCCCACGACGGAAGTGTTGCGTCGTATGTGGGCGGATCTAGTACGGGCACATGCGATGAAAAACTGATGGTCATTCGAGTGGAAATGTCATGCAATAAAGACTTTCACAAAGCTGCAGAGATCTGCGATCAGCACGCAGCGCAACGATGGAGCCGCATCGACAGCTTCCCGAGTTCTCAAAATGTCGTCACGCGACGTCTTGGCCAATCACAGGCGTCGGCGCAATCTGCGGTGAGCCTCATCGCACGGGCCGCGTATTTCTAATGAAAAAAGGCGATTTCTGTTTTTTTCTGCCTGATTTCAATCTGATATCCGAGTTAGCAGCATGAACTGCCGTGGGCTTCTGCTGAAAGCCCGATTTTTTCAAGATGTGCTGCAGTCTCCCTTTCATCATCATCAGCCTGACTATACCCACTGCAGGGCGAAGGCCTCTCCCATATTTCTCCAATTAACCCGGCTCTGTGCTAGCTGCATCCACTTGACCACTGCGAACTTCTTAACCTCATCCGCCCACTTAACTCTCTGCCGTCTCCCTTTAAACATGCCTTTAATCTTGACTCCTAGATGATGATTCTCATCATGACTCAGGATTATGAATATTACCCTAAACTATTATGACTGACACCAACATGACAATGACATGCCATACCGTTTATGTACCACATGTCGCAGACATTTGTACATGACTGCTAGCTAGGCCATTTGACAACTTCCTATAGCGCTTTAAATATTGTCTCCCCTTTATGCGGACAAGTCCGGTAACAACATAGTTTAGTAAGGCATTCGCTTTATTAATAATACCGCGCATTGTCCAAGTTATATTCGCGCTATTTAGTTACTGCTAACAGGTTACACCTGTGGTAACCGCTCGAAATCTGATCGGTGGGAACTGCGATGCCTGCCGAGCAGTTCCCTTTCCTCTAGTTTCCCACTACGCGGTAAGGTGCGTAACGCCGCTTTCTAAAGGTTATTAAACCTTCGAAAAATACAAGCTCGCATAAGGAATTTTAGTCGAACATGCCCTATTGCTTTGGCTGCCTCAACGCATTGAGCCTCCTCTTATGAAAAGTTTCGTATTGCATGTGATGTTCTCGCTTTTCTTGGTTAAGTTTGGGGGTGCGCTGTTCATTTAAAACCAAAGATGACCTATGAAAACGTGCCGAATCTTCAATTTGTTCAGTTTTATCAGAGTGTTCATTATTTCTTGGCATGCAGGCCACACCAAGCTTGTCATAGAATGTCATCTGCAGTAAGCCACAAGAAAGAAAAAAAATTCAAAGTTTACGCTACCTACTAATGCGAAATTTGAGCTCAGCTCATCAGCTGTTTCACCCTTTCGATAGCTTGAGGCAAAGATTTCGAGCAAGACGTATATGTAGAATTACAGACACATTTTTTTTTAAACTTTCACGCGTATTCCTACAAGAAACACTCCAATAACAGTTCTTGACTGCCATGAAGGAAGCTTTGTGCTTTAAGAAATCAAGGCAACAATTACGTTATTGGGAGGTTGCGGTAGGCAGCGCGTGGGCCTTTAGGAATATTGCACGGCGAAGAGATAGCAGCCATTGACTAATGCCGCTGCCGTCGCTAGAGGGTCAAGACAACGCGACTGTGCGTTTCGGCTTGGGATGCACGCTATCCGCTGCTAGCGAACCGGCGCTTCGGAAACCAGAGAACTCCCTCGCGGCAGCCGGTGGTGCCAGTATCGCGCGCAGCCTACGGAGAACACGCACGGTCGCCGCCACGGAGGCAGCGGGAGGGGGGAGGAGGACGAGCGCGCGCAGCCCCAGCTGTGGAACTGGTTACAGGGACAGCGCCACCGACGCCAACGACGACTCGAAACGCAGGAACGGGCGCGAAAGAGCTGCGCTATATAAAAGAAAGTGGTCAACACACTGCAGCATCGAAGTGAGACAGTTTTTTCGCAAATTTTCTGTCGTTGTTTGTAATGAAACATTTATCCCCACACTTAGGCATGCTACACCGCAAAACAATGCCCATTATGTTAGTGCAATGTTTTAAGGCTCTTATCATCAGTGTAGGGCCTCCACTTGGTAAACTGTAGTTTTACCTACATATAAGGGCTAGATGCTGACCACATCTGAACCGTTGCAAGAACCGTCAAAGCGCTGTCATACAGAGAACGCATGTAAGTGTCATGTTCTTTTATTCTATCGTTGTTAAAGCATGCGGGGACCATATCGAGGGTCTCCCGTTCAGAGCCATGTAAAAAAAACCTTTTATTGCATTTAGCTCGGTTGGCAGCGCGACGCCGCCGACGCTGGCGTCAGATTGAAGGAGAACAGAAAGCCATGACGGTGAACCCAACCGAAAGCTTTGTGGGTCACCACCTTGTACAACTGCCGGTCCGCAGGAATAGCGTGCTTTTGTTCCGATTCTTGTACGGGCTAGGGAAAAATTCCATTTAAAATGAACAAAAGCAGCTACCATTCCGCAACATACGTCATATGCTTGTGGAACGTTTACTGAGCGACGGTGTTGTTTATATGGGGGCTTCGTTCACGTGTGTAGAACGGTGACGACATACCCCTGCAGCATCTACACCTTCTGTGTACTTTCATTTCTGAGCTGCACTCGTCACGAAACGCGCGAGTGACAGCGCGAAACCAGGCAAACACCACCCGCCGCCGCTGAAACAGATGTGGAGCGAACAGTGAGCAGGTCGCGCCCCTTGCGGTGGTGGAAAGCGTAACTCAACGAGGAAAGGTTCTATTGCTTACGCGGCGATTAATAAGGCTGTAGAAAAGACCGCGCTCTCTCCATCGACATCGGCCGTGCTTATACATGCCGCGATGCCGCTGGGGCATGGTATGTATCAGAAAAGCTTATTCCTAGTACTGCAATGAGTGCAACAGGCACACGCTTATAAGTCAGTGGTCCATTGCGAAATCGGAGCTGCATGCACGGGTCGCTAGCGGCAATTACACAGAGAGGCCACAGCGCCGCGTTTTTGGATAACATTACAGAACGCGCAACGGTCTAAACGATAAGCCGCAGCCCAGAGCCGCCATTCACTGGCCTGGACCGAAAATACGTCTATCTTGTTCACCCTCTCCCTTATAGATGAAAAGCTGCTTTACTAATGACAAGTTTATGCATAACATCTTTTTTTATGTATGTATTTCGGGAAGGCAGTTTCTTTTTAATTGAACGTTCGTTTTTGTCCCATTGCCTGAACATTTATGTGTATATTTTTAAATATACACATAAATACATTAATTTAATAATTTAATATATATTATTTTATATATTAAATTCCAGCTATGAAAATGCCTCCTGTAAGCTGGCTCATAAAATAAAATGAAAAATTAGCGGTGCGGACACTCTAATCGGCTTGAGCGAGCGCTAGTGGACTTTGGGAGACTCCGAGCTACTTGGGGGCCCAAATCAGTCAACTCTCTAATGAGCGCACGTTTAAGGAACTCTCGATTCAGAGCAGACCACGCGATATGACATCTCAAGAAAGGCCCCTCTTATTTGATGTAGAATTACCGTGGCTCAGTAACCTAAGATCCGCCACTTGAAGTCGCGAGCTAAGAATCGAAGGTTTGAATCTGTCAACTGATTGCGGACTTTTCTTAAAGTGCAATTGTTATTGCCCGCTATGTGTTATAAAGATATCTAAGCTTTAACGCAACCTCAAGCTTCCAATTTATCGAATGTTTTATTTCTTGTGACGCTTCGCAACTCTGCAACTCCTCTGCGACTCTGAACGCCTCCTCAATGGGTAGCCAGCAAAAAAAAAAATGTGCACACTGGCTTCATCGAGTTGCTTGAACAGGAAGCAGTTTTGTCAACAAACAGTTTATTCATCGGAGTGGAGAATTGTCATTCCAGTTAAATAACAACGCAAATTATTGTCACCCATTTTGGTATGCACAAGATCAGACAGGAGAGCCATTTATGACTATTAAAAGCAGTGCGAAACGCATTAACGGCATCAAGCGAAGTACTGCCTCAAGATGCCTGCCCACCATGTCAGAAACGAATTTTTTGTGCATGCGTTCGCTCTACGCTCGGGAAGCCGTGGTTCGATTTGAAACAGCGTTTGAATCGAACCTTAATATATACACAGCTTCCCGAGCGTAGAGCGAACGCATGCACAAAAAATCCGTTTCTGACATGGTGGGCAGGCATCTTGAGACAGTACTTCGCTTGATGCCGTTAATGCGTTTCGCAATTCTTTTAAGTACGAATCATGTTATTTTTTAGCATACGCTATTGCTTTGCGTATATCCGTGTACACTATGCTAAAAACTGCCGATTTTAGCGTTTTCTTGCCGTAACATTAGCTGCTTGTGTGCCATAAAACTAATATAGCTAGGCTAAACCCAATATACGGCTCGTAGCACGTGTGTGCAACTACTGCTACCAAAAAGGCTAACTCGATATTTTCCGGCTACTTTTATCTGCTGGTAGTCTTCATACAGGCAGGTTTCAGGATTATTCTTTGTGGGCAGTTGCATTAGCAGATTCATAAAGAGGGCACAAAACTAACAAATAAATGTCAGGGACAAAATTTATTCACAACACTGTTGAGTTTATAGAGTGCTAGTACATAAACAAAGACATCACTTTGAACACATACCAAGACATCACGCCTACATTACATTTTCCGCTAGCAGAGCCTTGAACGCTATTGCGTTTGTAAGACATTTTGAGCACTAAATACGTTTTCACGAGCTCCTTTTCTTGAAAGCAAACAAGAAAAATCATACTTTCATACTTCATAGAAAGTAATATATTTAAGTGAGAACAAAGGGATAAATTATACTTCGAAAACGATATTCACTGAACAATAACGTCACGTGAGCCTTCTTAATGAATGATAAAGACAAAATGCGATTTACGAAACTATAACAGTAAACTCCGATTTGTAGTTATTTTCCTTTTATACTCTTTTGGTATTTTAACAATTCAACCTGGTAGGTTGCGTTCTCCAGATAACCATTTCGCAATTCTCTTGGCTTTGCGTTTTTCTAGAAGCACTGCACTCGAATAACTGGAATGGTTCACTTTTGATGTGCGCTCTATAGTAAACTTATTCTTTAAATAAACAGTGAATAAACCGCAAGTATTTTTGTCAAATGCATTGACATATGCCAACTGACATCATATAGGCGTGTTTGCCACCTGTGTAGAGCTTGAAACTTACTTCATGCGTGGTGACAGCAGCATCTCTCTGGTCTAGAACCTTCGGTTCACTAACCTCCGAAATACGAGGCGAAATACGAGCGAAATTGCCTTCACGTCATAAAAGAAACAGCCTACTGTCTTTTTCAATACTTTATTTGGTTATTGGAAAGCTCTATCCCCCGATCAATCAATACAGGGCAGTGAAGATGAGAAACTCGGCAGATATATTTAAAGCCTGTATTTTTTTCTGATGATTGTCTTACTTTCTCACTAGTAGTCCGGGTCTGCAAACTAGGTCGATGTCATGGACAAGACATACGTTAGTGCTGTAACTCTATGCATCTGTACGATATGAACACAGCGGCCACCACGCCGCTTAAGGCGCATGCATAGCGTGCCATTAGCTACGATGCACACATATTCATAAAAGTATAACAGCCCTGAACACTTGTAGGGCTGAGAGTACTATAAATAAGAGCACCTGGTGCTTGCAGCGGTGCTGCAAGTATGGCAGCTTCTTTGGTTGAGTGGTTTTGTGTTTCAACAATATCTTAAAACGAATCAGGAGACACAAAGAAATAAAAGTAGGTGTAATTTACTCAACGAAAACAATTAGGCTGCCTTAAGTTGATATAAACACAAATACCGGTCTTTATGACACTGTGGCGTAGTCATAAAGCGTACATTAAGAAATACGCAGCTGAGCGTCAATTCCGGAGCAATATTTTGTCATGTCTAAAACCAACTAGCTCAACTTTCTACTCTATTTTATTCGTAGTAATTTGCCTTCAAAGGCTACAAACGTATGAGATGTTATTAACAAGGAACAAACACAATGTAGCACCGGCAGCTGTTAAAATGCGACTTTCATGATCAATTTAATATATAAACTCCCGCCGATCTTACCGCCTAGTGGTAAGATCTACCAGAATATTCTAAATTCTCATACCGGACTCGGGCCGTATACTCTCCCTTTAAAATGAATCCTTCAGCAAAAGATTAGGACGAAATAATGCGGTAAGTCTTTTCTCCTGCTTAACGCTGCTGTATTTGGCTTGCGCATTATGCACTAACAGTAGCAGGTGGTTCGAATTGCGATAATAAAGTCTTTGACTTCACTGCTACCAAAAGCTGTCGAAACTCCTTCGGCCCGTGAAAATGGATCTCTCGCTTTTTTCAGGCAGTACAATCGCTCTTAGTATGAGTTACGCTGCTCGAGAGCGTGGCTGAGTCCACTCTCTCGTTGTACAGTGGCGCCGATCATAGGGTTATTCGCCGCTATGAGAAAACGGTAGAGCCCTTCCTACAGCTGCTTGTCGCCCCACTTGCTTCTTCATTTCGGCCCTGTTTAATATGTGTTTGCACCGATTTTTATTTACTTCTTCGTTCTGTTAATCCAAACCACAAACTCAAAACCTACAAGCGCATATGAGCGTCTGGTACAAAGTTCTGCAATCCCAACTATATGAATTGATTTATCAATAAAGCGGCTGACCAAATATCGTTTATTTCAGGAAGCGGGACATGGGCTTTGAAGTTTGGACGTCGGGCTGCTCCTACCGTCCTCGTTTTCGGAAGTGATAACACCATAAAAAAAATAGGGTGAGGGTGGCAGCAAGCAAGCGTGTGGTGATGCGCACTCAAAGCAGCAGTCATATCCTCTTCCAATAATTCGGAAATGCTTCACTATCGACACCACTGCTCAGCCACGCATGGCTCTCGGGTATGCGCTCGTGAGGTGTAGCTCATACTGAGCGCTATAGTACTTGCTTTTCTGAAACTGATCAAGATAATATTATTTCAAGCTTCTAGTGAATTCCTTACTCTAGTATATACTTTTGCAAACACATACCTGCTGCTTTAGCGGCACCCGTAGTGATATTTATTGTTTTGCAATTACAAGCACCAAGAATAAATAAAATTTATCACCACTGCTTCAAGGTACCGTTTAAGAGAACATTCCTCTTTGTGAGCCAACAATCACCAGCATGCCTCTAGCAAGTAGCACCTGCAATGGAGATAATTGTGCTTGTCTGTTTGGCACTGGGGGACGTTCAAAATGTTTGAAAAGTTTGAGCATCCTTAACTTATTTCTGGTTTTGGGAGAAAATAAGGGAATAGTATCTTACTCGGGATGCAGTAAAGTCGTACCTGCAAAATATGACCACGAGAGAAACTTCCCCAGAAAAAAAGTCCCTATTTGCGATGTACGAAAAAATGTCCCCATACAGACCTTCTTTGGGGGCATTTGCACTATAAGACGTAAGCTGCGTTTCTTGGTGATGAGCTGCAATGATATGCAATGATCACTTCCACCTATCTGCTTTAAAGTAACCGAACATCGAACTGAAGCAGGCGTTCATAAAAAAAATATGGCAACGGTAATACAGTGACAGCGTCTCGTCTTCGTTTTGGGGGAAAGGGAAGCTGACCACCGGCTTTAGTCGACCAGAAGCTTAGAGCGATGCTTTTGGATGGCCATGGTGCCTCGGCATGCCTTCCCTAATACACTCTCTCCAACGCCATTGAAAATACAGTCAGCATTCTACGCCATCATTAGGGAAAGGGTTGAACGTCGTCACCAGAAGATCTGGGAGGAAATCCTAGCGACGCCTTCTATTTCGAGTGGTTCCCAAAAATACCACGAACCAATTTGCTTGCCCCTGTCTCAGTGGCAATATTGTAAAGCTGACTAGACCTGTCTTAATGATTGCTTAACGAGCTGCTGAGCTCGGAACCGTGCATAGTCAAATAGCTTTCTAACTAGGCTTTTTTGCAGCGCCTTCTGTCAGACGCAGATCAGACGCCCACCGGACCAGCTGCTAAATAATGATCACTTTTATCTCAAAGCCAAGAAAATATAGAAAAAAAAGTGCGTTTCTTCGCGAAATGAGCTCCGAAAGCATTTATTATTAGGACTACTTTTTTTCCTTGGGGATGGTCCAGGGGCCTTTCTTTTTAGGGGCGTTTTCACTTACGCCCATCTTTCTCACTACTCGGTGGACAGCCACTCCTAAAATGATTGGCATAGATTGGGACTTCTACATGTCTTTGGTTCGAATTCCTGTCGCGATGTACTCTTTAATTAGACTTGCGGGAGGATGCTAAATGGGAAGCAAAATAGTATGACGTCACCCTGTCGCTGCGCAAAGAGCAGTTGCCTCACATGCAAACTTATTTGCGTCCTTCTTCTGGCACGGGTTTCTCAATTCTTGCTCACTGCGACGGCGACGCTTTTCAAACGACAGAGCTCTACACGCTATTGTCTAAAATGGTCTCAATGTGTGCGATTTTTCATTTTTTTATCTATTTATTTTGTGAAGAAGAAGAAGACCAGTCGTTCGAGCCAGCGCCTACCTACCACTTTTGCGCCAGCAATTAAATGAATCAAAATCTGCTTTTTTGTAGTCCCGAATGCTTTTAGTCTTTCTCCTGATTTTCGTTCGTGAGATGTTGATGCTGAAATGAATAAGAGAATGTTTGCTCAAAGGGTGTAAATAGATAATATTCGAAATAAAATTGGGCCGTGTTGTTAGCAGTCGGTTCAGGGTATTAGCTACATTTGGTGTTGCTTTGGTAGACTGTGTTACGAGTTGACGGAAAGAGAAAAAGGCGCACAAGTCGAGAACACCTTTCGCTAACGTGGATAAAAGATCTATGGTGATGGGTTTGTTATTCCAGGCTAGGTTTGAAATATTTAAATCGTCAAGCCAAAACAAGGGCAAGCATGAATGGCGCCTTAGGACGATGTTGATTGATTATTGCAGTTCATCAACAGAGGAGGTGGAGTGAGCAGGAGCACAATAATATACGCCAATTATATTTCTTTTTTTGAAATTTATTTCAATAATTGGCCAAGCTATCTTCAAGTTAGTAATGATACAAATGATACAACTGTACTGAGAACATAGGTTTTTGCTAATAGCCAGAAGAACACCGCCGCCTTCTCTTATCGCACGGTCGAAGCGAAATACTGAGTAGCGATGTTCAGTTAAGAAAATTTCGTGATCTCGAACATGCGCATGCAGCCAAGTTTCAGTAAGTACTATGATATCGGGATTACACGCGTCTACTGTGACAGTGAATGGGTCGCTTTTGTTTTCAATGCTTTGAAGGTTAACAGGACAGACACAGGGGATAAACGACTTCCACGGCCCCTCGCCCCACGCTATGCACTAACAGGGGACGGAGTACACTGCTGTGCATCGGCCGACTATGGTTGTGGCACACACTATACTACGCTGTCGTTTTCATGGTCATACATGTACAGCTTCTTGTTTATTGGCAATTTGTTGTAGTGCAGATAAAAGAGGGGAGCACCCGGTAAATTCTTAGCAAAGGCCATTAGTTTACTTCGAGTATGGCGATTCGCGGGTGTGTAATCGTCACATATTGCTGTCTTTTTCTTTTTGCACTTCGCGGACGGAAAGCTTTTGTTTTTATTTTGTAATGGCTGAGTTTTGCAATAATGGGACAGCATCTACCAGGTGAGTAGGAACCGATGCGATGAGCGCGTTCAATTGCCATGTCCAGTAAACTGACTAGAATACTTTTTAACGCGTTCACGATAATGTCCTTAGATCCTTCCTACGATTCCCGAGAATCGCTGAAACCATGAAAAATTACATTGTTTCTTCGGGATCTGTCTTGTAGGTCGTTAAACCTAGACTGCAAGGAATCAAGCTGTGTGTTGCACTTGCTCTTCGTGCTCTTCAAACTCATAAGAAATTTATTTTTTTCCTCAAGGCATTCCAGTCTTTCTTGAATGCAGCCGAACTTAGTTTCGGTATTTTTTTTTTTGCTAGATTTGATTGCTTTAACATCAAGGCCAATTTCGATTGACACTTTGAAGACTGAACAGATCCTAGTTTAATATCTTAACGAGAGGAAAGAGCGCCGCCCTTCGTTCCAAAGGTTTATCAGGTAATACCTGTATTTCGAGAAGGGATTCTGAGCGGGTGTTAGGCCCAAGATTAGATTCGATGTCGCCCCAGCAAAGTAATAGTAGAGACAAAAGAAAACACTCGCAAACAATATCAGAAAGCACTTGTGGGCACGGGAGCAGCAACAAGCAGATAGCATCGCTCTTCTTAGCGTGCAAAGAAGAACGCTTACACACCTGGGAAGAGTAGAAGGGCGGAATGCAGGTCATGTTGCTGTTGCTGCTCCGATGCCCACTGAACACGGTGTCGCACTGGCAGGAGTTCAAATAGGTGCTGGGAGCTGGGGCTGATGCCACCGTAGATGACGTCGTAGGGTCGACGCAACTGGCTGAGTGGATGAAGCGGGACGTAGTTATCAGCAAAGGTATTGTCAATCGGTGATGAAATACAATCTTGACAGGCCGCTGAAGAATCGGTTGCAAGCAAGAGACGCTTGGAACTCCTGCGAAGAGCTGAAGGGCGGAATGTAGGCCATGTTGCTGTTGCTACTCCGGTGGCCACTCTCGTCGGAATTCTTCACTTGTACGTAATGAAACACCCTTACGGGGTATTTATTCGGAGAACAAAAAGCTCTATTCAATGCCGTTCATTATATGTGCATGTATGTATGTGCATATGCGCTCTTCATTATATGTGTACTTAGAACCGCATTGCTGCTTGCGAATGGGCTAAGTTTTGGTCTTGACACCCATCAATTTTGCTACCTACTGGTAATCCTTAAAGAAATGAAAAGTTTATTGGCTATTTTAATAATAAATTTCCTAATCACCGTGCTCTGTTTATTGTACGTTCAGGATGTGCTCGTTGGGGTAAAGCCCTCATGAATATACAGGAGCGAATTTTATTATAGTAAACATTTTAACATACCGACCAGTCAACGATAAAACAAAACCCGTTTTAATTATTTTTGTGATCGAATATATATAAGGTTGTTTGTTTGCGGGTGAAACCCGATTTTAATCGGTTTTTGCTCTCCGAAGATGTTCCTAAAAAAAAAGGGTAAAACCTGATTTTTCCTTGTCTCTGGAACAACTGCGCCCACGGAACTTGTTGAAAGCTGGTACCAAAGCGGCAAAGCAGAAGGTGATTGAGCGATAGTTTCTGATAAAGATATGGTCTTTATGTGAAGGCAATATTTATTGACAGATGCACTCGAGCCACCTTTAGATGTACACAAATAGCTTGAAAGCGGAGAAATTCTGATTCCAAGCTTCGATCACCTCGTAAACGTCAAGCTATAGCAGACTGTCAACGAGTTTTTCACAATGATCGGTAACAGTGATCGAGCAAAAAGTGTTTTGTCTATACTATCTACGAGCAGTGCCATATTATTAAAACTTGTGAACAGTTTTGCGCGAAAAGCTCGACAAAATGTTGCCGCACACTGAAGCCTAACCTCTCTGACAAATAAGAAAACCAGTGGAAGCTGGGTGTCTAACTCGATCCATTCCTAAGCGGCTAGTGAGTCATTCGTTTGATGCCTACTCACCTCTCTTTTTTCCGTGACGGAAGATGTAGTCTCTCTTCTCAGGGAGTTAAACCAGTACTTGCTGGAAGCAAGCACCCCAAGTGAAAGTGTTCAAATGAAGGACTGTTGGAAGAACTCTACTCTGCGCTATCTTAGGCTAGCAAATGAAACATTGAGATGGTTGTGTATAGCTAATAGCATCTGTGACATTGAGCGAACATTCTGTCAGCTAAGATACCTCCAGAGACCAGACAGGTCTCGAACAGAAACCGAAATTTTGCGCCTGCGGATGATTGTGTATGTTGATAAGGGCATGTAAAACGTTGATGACCAGCTCCGGTGAATAAAATGTTTCTTGTCCAGAAACTAACCGTTGCACATCACTGAGAGTAATAATTACGATAGAAACTCCGAATTAGGAAATACCTCCTTGAAAGCAATCCAAAACATAGCCCTAATCATTACCCACCGGTCAGAAGAAATTGAATAAATTATTAGTTTGTAAATTTACCTCAACAAAACACAAATTTCAGAGTGTCCCCACAAAAATTCGATTTGTGCCCTATTATCAAGTCAACAATTAACGACCGAATTTTACCCCCGAATTTGAAAAAAATAAAGAACACGAAAAAGAATAACCCTACATATATAGCATAATATGTTCTGCGGCCTGTAGTGACAACTTTGCAGTAATAATACCGTACGTTCTTTGCTATGGTGTCAGCACCGCATAAAACCCCAGCGTTGTAACGATTTTAACCAATTCCACATGGTATAAGACATCTAGAGAATTTAACATTTTGTTGCCCCCAAAAATATACACCTCATTTTCATTTCAATGGATTGAAATTGTTTGTCCTTGTCAATGTAGGAAGCATGGCTTAGTTTATTAACATTACACTTGTTTATTTCTAAAGAGATATTTAGGGTAGGGAAATTTTTTCTCCTTTTAAAAATGAGCCCGTCTCTTCATCGTGTCCCTAAGCAAACATTTTTTATGAGTGCCATACAGTCTTGGAGACGGAGCACAAAAACTAATTACTTTTATTTATTTTCTCGGTGCCGGTTGTCCGACGTGGCTTATATAAATACAGAACGCACTAGTGCCGAAAAAAGTGAAACTTAAAGCAGTCATGAGAGAAAGTAAACAACAAACATTGAGCGACTAACGTTGAACGGAGGCTGACGACCCACTGGATACTTGCCACTCACATTTTGCGCAAATACACGGGGAAAAAATTGAATGCGGGCGTAATTCCGCTAGAATCTTTTCTTGATTGCTTTAAAAACTTCTGACAACTTTTGGATTAAAAGTAATTATTGTCCAAGAGGCGCTCAGGTAATGGGAAACATGTCTGTCTGTACTGAATGCCTCAAGGGTGAAGTGAGAAACGAAAGAAAACAACTGGAATGCGTGCGAAGTTTTCCTGCAAAATCATAGTACCGGCGGCACCCCCTGCGGGATTTTCATCAATTTCCGCCGCTGCACGAGGCTGTGCAAGATGTGCCTTCGTTTTCTAATTCTCATAACCTATTGGTAAGCAGAGTAAGAGGCAAACAATACAAAATAACAGGCATTTTTAGAGCCGGTCTTCTCACTTTCTTATGCTTAATGCCCTTCATTGGTAGCAGCATAGCTTGTATCTAACCGCAACACCGAGAGTGAGCCTGTGACTATCAGATGCCCGTCTGCTCCTGAACAAACTGTTTGTTTGTATCTCACTATACACATGTAGATATAGAAAAGACGTCGAGGCAGTGCTCAGGTGGGTTCTTAATTGCATGGACGAGCAATACTAACAATATATCTTTCGCAAAGCAATACTAGTGAAGACAACAACTGGGTACTCTTAACGATGTGCACTATGTGACAAGCCTTCAAACGCGCTTACGTCTCCTGACTGAGCAAGTCCAGCAGCCGCGGAATGACTTCTGAATAGTGATAACCGCGCGCACTATTAACTGTTTCAGAAGCCGTTTGCAGCATTGTGAAAGGTAACGGGGGCGTGTGAAAGTGAAAATTTTGCGCACACCATGAACATCTTCCCAGTACAGTGTTTCAGCGGTAGCAGACTGTTGAGTTAGAAAGAACAAAGTAATGTAGCACGCGCCACAAAAATGCGCACGGGCCACCCTCAATTTTCGCAGTGATGCAAACAGCATGTGAAGCGGATTATACCTTGAAGTCGCCAACTCTGGTGAGAGTACAGCGAACGCCTCAGATGACGTCCAACCACTTCGCATGCCAACGCATTTCCTTTGCTAAGACTCTAAGTCGGCGCTGGAGAGTTTGCTCCGGGCACGTCTTCTACAGGAGGTCGACAGAAGGGAGGCGCAAGATGCACGGAAACTAGACACCCCGAGGCAACATGCGTTGTACGATAGAGCTATTCCCGTGCGGGAATCTTCGCACGAATATGAAGAGTGCCGCATTATTCTTGCTACGTCGATGCTTCTGCGACATTACGGGCGGAGCGCATTTATTCTTTGAGTTTTGCCGAAAAGCCGCTTGCTCGCCCTAACCCTGAGTAATATGCTCATTCAAGCACCTTAACGCGAGAAAAAAAGAGTGGAAATAGAAAGCAATTATTCACCAGGGTGGGCTCAAGGCAAGCTGCAAAACGATCTTTCTGAAATATGTTTTTTCCAAAGCGAAAATGGGAATCGATCTGTGTTGCTATTAAATCGGAAGCCCCGCAGCATCAGCACAGGCGAAATCTCTGTTGGAAGCAATTTTTCTTGATTTAAAACATGCGACAATGAGCAAAAAAGATGACGAGTCATTCCCCGAAGCCTCATATTACGTTTTTTTTCTGTTTCCACTTTCTTTTTGATTTTCTAAGAGCTTTTCTGCGCTACGTTATACAAGGCTTGCCTTCCGCCACGCTGGAAAGTAGAGCGGAGGCTTGCGTCTTTCCCAATGTGCGCTATCTTTTATTTTGCAGTCAATTGCCTACTTTCGATATCTGTTTCTCTTTCTTTTTGCATCAGCGGCTTACCTCCTTCAGGCCGACTATTTATGAACGCTCGGGCCAAAGCATTATGTTGACTGTCTTCTCAAGTAACAGAAGAGGAAATCTGATTGTAATCTTAGAGCACGAAGCGAAATCCATTTTTGGTGGTGTACTTTACTGAAAAAGTAAAAACAAATGATTATTCATTTCATCTCGGCTTGTTTACGATTCGCATAGATAATACATGGCACTATTTCAAGCCACAAATCAGTAGTCGTGTGCACATGAATGTAAAACAAATCGACCGAAATAGTTTCTCGCGTAGCGTTGCTATATAAATCTGCAGGGCTGTCTTATGCTAGGCAACCCAGTAAGTTAGTCAAGTCAACGTTATATAATTTAACACTTAGTAATAATAATGAGATAAACTGTCTATGGTTCACCTCTGACACCGTGCTCTGGCTGAGCTATATTTATTGCCCTTTAACGAAGTAGCAGAAACTGAATAATTAGTTTCATCAAAACATCTCTATTCCTGATGGGGTCAAATACAGAAGAGCTGCTGCTGCTAGTCCCACGGGAAGCTTTACAGTGGTTAAAAAAATAAAGAAATTTTTATTACATTGCGGTTTCGGTGCTATAAATAAAACGTTTGCTAAATGACACATTTCATTATTTTTAGATGTAAAGATGTGTAGCAGAACTTTCATTTCATAAACGAATTCGGGATGCTACATTCTTGTGGAACTCATACAAATACCGCGTTGACATGTTGATGAATAAGGGTCGCAAGTAGGTAAAAATTGTTAGTGTCAAAAATTGGAAATCTTGGAAAGTGACCATTGGAAGCACTGCCAGACACAGGCGTGCTCTCTCATTATGGACGATTTGAGTAGAGGAGCAGGCGCTGTCATTACTTTGTAGCGTACTATCCTATATTTAAGACGGGCAGCATCATGATGAAGATGGTGCATTCCTCGTTTGCTCTACGTTTCGTAAGAGGGCAAGGAAAAGAAATCAGATGTATTCGTATTATTGTTCTTAAGTGATTTGCGCATTACAGAATACGGAAATGAAAGTTAGGACAATTCAGCAGATTTCTTCAGCAGCTGCAGAGCTAACCGCACCTCGTGTCTCAGTTAACCACATCAGTCAGCAGAGCCCTCAGCAGTGGTCTATTTTCCCAGATTCAAAAGAAGCCCTGCAAGCCCTAAAAGCGGCTCTTCACCTTGGAGCCTATGGACAACTCATTGCGGAAATATGACACATTCATCACTATACAATTAAGGAAAGACATGACTTCATATACCATAGGCTTCCAAGACGCAGTTGCATAGCGGGCAATCTCCGGGCGGACGAGGTCGCACGAACAGCCCATCAAGACGGCAGTTGTGTGTTGATTCCCTTTTCCATGGCAGACGCAGCGGGCAGGCTTCGCTCACTTGCGGGGAAACACACGCTCTCCTTGTGGAAATGTGGCCAGTTTGCGAACTGCCGCTTAAAATCCCTGGACCCTGACCTGAAGCTCCAGCTTCCACCTGGCCTATCCCGACGCGAAGAACCTTTGCTGTGTCGTCTGTGGGTTGGTGTAGCGTTTTGTGATCAATATGGCAAACCGCCCTGCATGTACTAACAGTGGATGCGACGAGTCTACAGGCCACATCCTTTGTGAGTGCCCCATATACAGTGAGAAAAGACAGTGTCTATGTCGAGCACTGGAGCATCTAGATATACGCCCATTAACTGAAATTAAGATTTTAGGTCTCTGGCCACGGCGATCGTCAGCGGTGAAGGCCTCCCAAGCACTGCTCCGCTTTATGGAAAGCACAGGCCTAATCGAAAGACTATGATTTTGCCGTTACGTTACCTGGTATGAATGTGACGTGATGTGATGTGACATGTCTGTGACGGGACTGCACTAACTTCACGCATCCCTCTCTCACAACTTTTATATCCACTCACCCATTTCCCTCAGTTCACGGTATCAAACTGGTTTCTTTTACGGGTTAACCTCCTTGCCTTTCCTCCTTATCTTCCTCCTTCTCCTTGCGCATTATTATTTCAAGTGATTTGCGAAAAAAAAGCAGTTTCACACATTGAATATCGTGCTTAGCGGTGACCAAAACGCCTTTTTTATAAACATGCCAAGTTAGACAACCGAGTGGGAGAAACAAAGATTGTGAAGGGTTGGTATTTTACGCAATGTGTGCGATGTTTGATTATACGGAGAATATAGCAGCCGTAACTTAATATGCTAAAATCTAAGTTAACACACTAGTCAGTTAACTCCATTCAGTGCATTAACTTGTGTTTTTATATAATATAAAATTTTAGACCGATAAGCATTATATATTCCCGACTTGCCTCATTAGGTAAAATATCTAACCTTTACTGACCTTCAAATCTCCCTTCCGGATGTCGCGGTATGTCAATACAAAAGGCATCCACCGCGGTGGACTGATCCTTTTCGTACAACCTAGGTGAAAACTAAAAGTGTAATTCATATGCCTGTTGTGATCATGGAAGTGTAATACGACATATCAGAACCCAGTCGAAAAAAACTTCCGAACTGTGTCAAAAATACGACAAAAAATCCTATAGTTCTGTCGTAAACATCAGATTTTTCGGCAGTTCTGTAGTTTTTCGGTAGTATATTTCTGTTGTCTGTAGTTCTGCAACACTTCTTTGTTGTAACTACAGAAATTTCTGATGTTACAACAGAATGTTCTGTTGTCACAACAAGTTTCCCGTCAAAAACCGCGCAGAAAGTTTGTTGTAAAAGCAAATTTTCTGTACTTTTTTTCCGACTGGGAATGAAGTTAATCGAAGGCCGACACAGCATCACTAGTGTACCTTAGTTAGAAGGAAGAGGGAAACAATAAGGTTGCGAAGTTATTCGCCCTGATACCGAAAAACACTTAGAACTTAAAATTGGTGGGTGATGAGGGAATGTAGAATATTGGTAGAGGTTCAACTATCATTTAACCAAGTTTCAAGTGCATCAGCCATCGGCTGCAGCCGTAGTCGCTGCGGTAGTTTTGACCACAGGTTTCTCCGCGTTCGATAAGAGTCTCGGCAAAGAGCAAGTCTGGCTTGTCGGCTCTTTATTCGATAGTCTCGGCAGCCTTTCTCCCATGGCTACGGCGTCTATCTTTAGCGACATGGAGTATGTGTATGGCGTATTGCCTACGTTAAAAGAAAAGGAGAAGGAGGAATCAACTTTATTCAACGCACTATGAAGCGTCGAGAATGTCCTGGGCCAGAGTTACCAAAGCCAACTGGACCTTCAGCTGGTCAGATGCTAACCAAGCCTGCCAAGTTGGGGGAGGAGGGTGTGGAAAGTGAGGTGACTGTATTGCAGCAGGGTAGGAAAACATGCAGTGTTCTAAGTTTGCATAATGTTCAGAACAATTTGGGCATGTGGGGGAATAGACATTAAATGAAGAAGCAGGGCAGACGCAACTGCGCAAATACGACGATGTTCATTGCACCGCGCGCGAATGTGTTGAAGTTTTTTACGAGGCGTGATCGGATGCGGCAAAAGCATAGTGCTCTCGTACCCGGACACTATTCTGTTTGCTGTACAGTCAGCGCGAGATGAAACGTGCCGCGCACGAGTACTTGGCGCCATGAACTCATGAACTATTATAGGTAGGAATTGAGCAAACTCGCGCACGAACGCAGCTACAGCTCAGAAAAAACAACTATAAATTATTCTTAATTACCAGCAATTCCCCAGCTAAGGCTGCGATCTCAACCTCAGGGTTGACTAAAATTTTAAATGTGTGTGCCATTTTCATTTTTTTTGTGCTCCCTCCTCCCGCTGACTTTTTTAGTTAAGCATTATTTATTCTTATAACGCAGGTGTTTCCATTGGTAATTAAATTTTTGATTAACTCAATCACAAGTGATATGGTAGCAAATTATTGAACACAGTTTGTGAAATGTGGAGCCGCGGAAAGAATCGTTATATATATATTTGTTGTCGCAACTGGAATTTTTCAAAGCGTGCAATACACTTAACCTGTTCAGATTCATTCGCTTTTTCGATCGCCTTTGTATGATAGCGTAGAAATAACTTTTTTGTTCGAACCGCATCCTGTAAACTGTTGTTCAAGATTTCATCATGCAATTTCTTCGATACAAAATGCATTAGTAATAGTTGTATGGTTTACATGTTGGAAGGCTCTATCTCGGACGTCGAATTTGGATAGAATAATATCCGCCCCAATCTGCTCTAATATTCTCAGATTGTTCGTAGGTAGCTTACTTGCTTACGATTTCTCGATTTCCGATTTGCTGACCGTCACAGCAATACTAGCATGCAGAACCGATATAGGTAGATGTGTTTTGTATGTTTCTATTATTGATCGTGTTTTGTGTTGATCTTCCCAATATTGAGGTATCTCACCACGTGCCTTTTGGCCGCGGAGGACCCGGCAGCGTTTACCTCCCTTGCGCCACTTGTGAGGTTTTGCATAAAATACTTATCTTATTCTTAGAAGTTTCATGTTTTCATCGAGGACATGAAATATTTCTGGTTTTCGGAGCACTCCTATAAGGAGTAGGCATCTTACCATCTCTCTTTCTAGTGTTTAGTGAGCAGGAATGTTTTTACATTGTGATCAAGTGGAAGACACTTTTGACAAACTGATATTTTAGGCAGGTCGTTTGTTATCTTTAATGGCGGTAAATTGAAAAAACAGCAAGTAGCCAGCGCTCATATGGGAATACGACTTCTTCGGAAATAACGTGGGATGCGTCGTGCTATTCTGGCCGAGTTGTATGTGTAAGAGTTCTCGCCTCCACGAGGCTACATATTCTTCTACTGGACCCTAATTTTATTTCTCAATTTACTATCTGTGTAATGTTTCGAGCGACACATCAACTCTTCCTTGTACTCCACATTTTTAGCCATCTCGTCGCTCTTCCCACTTGTGTTCCCAATGTAGGAAGGAGTTATGAAAACTTGATGTGCTCTTCTGTGTTTATCTCTTATTCTAAGTCAAAAGGGATTATAAACGTAGATCTGGGTAGGCAGATAGGCTTTTTTTTTACAGCGGGGTATGGGGAGTTTGTATGTAAATTTAGGAATAATCAGATTTTTTGCGACTGCTGTCATTTCCGCTCGACACTTGCTGAAATATGCGGGAAATTTATACTAGTTTCATCACGTTTTATTTTCTGCTGGGCCCTACGCAATGAAAGCAGCTTACGCCTTATCATTTATATTTGAGTCGTCTGTACAGCGATTAAACTCGTTGGATCTTTAAGTCTTTACATAGTGTAAAGTGAGCTTAATGGCGAGGTAGTAATATCGTGTGTTTAGCGTGTTTACTTTGTGAACTATTTTGCCTCCTCTTAATGTCATGTCCTTCAGTGTAGAGCATTTTTGCAATATTCTTTCTACATTATGGGATGTATTGACGATTATAAACAACATTACAATGTCTGCAGGCCTTTACTGCAAAGGATAATGGGATTCTATTTATGGATTTAACTCACTCCCCCCACCGACTTCTCGAACCAAAATGGAGAAGCGTAGGCATCATCTTTTCCAACAGCCTTGTTACGCATGTTGATTTTACTTTATCATTTGAGATAAAGCTGTTTTTTCATCTGCTTATACCTCTGCTAAACAATATTACTTTTCTTGGATATAATTAGAAAAAAAATAAAAAAAATACTGCTGTGAGTCGCGAATGCACGAATGCTTCTTATCACTTATATGCACATTTACTACATTATCTATTTCCTTACAATTCAGAGGTTATCTTAGTGCTGTTAACTTTTTTTTTTAACGAAAGATATTTTCCTGCGGTAAAACACAGAATTTATCGTCCAAATGCTCCATTGTGCTTCGTGTGGCAATAGGTGTTCTTTCTTAGTGTTTCCGTTAACTTTGCTGTTAACATAATGTCAGTGAACGCTTGGACGGAGTTGGTCGGAGTGTATTATGAATATGATGAGAATTGCTAGATTTTACCAGAGTGCGCCCAAGGGAGTCGTGAGTTAAGCCTGCATATAAACTCTTAATCACTTATCCCATCAGGGTGCCGTGCTAGTATTCTTTCATTTGATATTGTACTTGTTAATTTTACAAGGCTTCCGGGTTCTTCAACTTGTTTCCTAGTGAATTTTTCTTGATTAAGAAAAGATATTCTATTATGCAATGAAATAACTACTGCTTCAAGATTATCAAGCTTGCCTTATACTAGTCGCTTTTGCATTTCGTTAAAGTGTGTTCTTATGAAATTTTTTCTTATCTCAGTTTTAGCATTGCGAAGAAATGTTATTTTTGTGAAAAGTGTTAGACCTTGTATTTATTGCGGTCCTCAACTATTTTTTGTAAAAAAAAAGCGTGCTTAGCTATGGATTCAAATTCTTACCCTGCGTTCTGCCTTGTGTCCGTTTTAGGAATCAGTACAATTTTAGACCGTCTTCAGTGCGTTGGAAAGGAGCACATTCGTAAATAGGCATTGAATAAGGAAGATAATAAATGTTTAAGTTCTTTATGTGAAGCTTGAATAACTGTGGAATTTTCATGTCCAGAGGCTACATCGAAACTCACGTCCTGTGTAAGATCGCCCGTATCACTCCCTTTTATTGTAAAAACAAATAACAAAAAATATAATAAGGCAAATATTAGAAAAAGCCCGCACGTCATACCCGAGGGAACAATGTCGCATACGTATTCCTTATCAAACTTCTCACGTTACTGACTGCTTGCCTCGAACGCACCCAGTAATTTCGACAGTTGCTTTTATTATGGTTTTTGTGCTGACTTGGTTCACTCTGCTGTGCTAATAACTTTAGATTACGATGAGTTGGCTATTAAGGGGCTTCGTTTTTCCTGCAGATTTTCTAAAGGTACCAATTTCTGCAAGCTACCTTTGCGTTCGATCACAAATTGACAAAAATAGATTGCATAAAAGAGTGCTATTGGTGCTGCCTATATTGTCTGTCTAGCAGCGCGGTGCGGGAAAAGGACAGAGCCTAATATTTAAGGTAAAGTGACTCTCAATGTAGGTCAAGGTTGTGGACTTTAAAAAATCTTGTGCCTCTTTCGGCGTTGAATCTAGGAGGCGCAGCTGGGAACACGGTAAGTTCGTCTTACCTGTGTACGAAAAAACAGATTTGACACCGTGTCTAAGTCGAAGACTAAACCTCTGCTTGCTTCTCTGCCACCGCTTTCCGCCTCTAGTGGGAGAAGGGTGTATGTCCGGTTAAAGTTCAGGGAGATTCGCGCATACAACGCAACGCAATTTGTCCGGACACAACGATCGACATGAGCACTGCAATCGCGAAAGAAAACGGCGGGGAGGCGACGGTGAAAAGCAGCGAGACAGAGGGCACCTGCTCTTTATATATATATCTTCGGAATATGCCACGAGAAGCCGCAAGCTGGGTGACGATGGATGGAGTTCCTGAGTTGATGTGGAGGATGTCGTTTTCGTCTCAATTTTTTTTGTTAAATATTTCTAGCACACCAAATTCTGCCTGTGTTTGTCTTGTGTGACTCCGTTCCGAGTTGCACTGTTGAACTATTATTCGGCAATTTTTTTACTACCCATTGTATTTCTTATACTATGTTGGACTGGGAGAGCCCTTGAACCTCTGGCTTGCTGTCAACATTTTTTGTACTTTTCGCTCAGCCTTTAATAAACGGTTGCAAAATCTAAAATGGCTAACCTCAGACATGAGAGTATTGGTATATCTGGTGAGACAGAAATTGCCTTCCTTTCAAATCTCCCATTGTATAATGTTGGCATAAAACATAGTAAAATAGTGGTAATCTCATATTCTCAGTCGTCCTTAACTGTTACAGATTTTTGAGAAAGAAATGCTAGGAAACTTTTGCCAACAGCAGCATGACAAGCCAAATGATCACGAATGAGCCCTAATGATCAGAAAGAGTTTTGGACTACCAAAGTAAGCATGAGAAAACTGCATTTGAAGCTGCGGCTACAAAATACAAACAGCATGTAGCATTTAGGAAACAGCAACCATTCAAACACGTCTAGCAGTACAATGTGCGATTTGTAACAAATACAAAGAAAGATCGCCAAATTGATATGGCCGCCATTTAGTAACACAACCGCGGGATTAATTCGCTCATCCCTCGTTTTAGTTCTGAGAGGTATTGTCAGATGATGATACGAAGGTACTTTATTTATAACCTTTTTTTTTTCACTTCAAACACGATAGTGTTGTTGAGGCTTTTTAAAAACTGTTTATTCAAATTGGAGACCTTCGCTGCAGAGTTCAAGATTGCACTAATCTACGAAGAAGCTTCGCGCCTTACCAATCAATCGTGCTTCCCCGCCTGATGACGATACGCTGAGCATTAATGAGAATGTCTGCAACGGATGGCATTTCTAAAGTGGTAGTTCTATTCAAACAAATATGGCGCACCAACATATATCTCACATGTGTCACGGACATTATCATCGTCATCGTTATCAGCCTGACTATACCCACTGCAGGGCGAAGGCCTCTCCCATATTTCTGCAATTAACCCGGTTCTGTACTAGCCGCATACACTTGACTTCTACGAACTTCTTAATCTCATCCACCCACCTAACTTTCTGCCGCCCCCTGCTACGCTTTCCTTTCCTTGGAATCCAGTTTGTTACCCTCAGCAACCATCGGTTATCCTCTCTTTGCACTGCATGTCCTGCCCATATGCCCATTTCTTCTTCCTAATTTCCGCTAGAATGTCGGTAACTTGATTTGTTTCTCTTACCCACACTACACGTTTCCTATCTCTTAATGTTACCCCTACCATTTTTCGTTCCATAGCCCTCTGCGTTGTCCTCAACTTAAGTAGAACTCTCTTGGTTAGCCTCCACGTTTCAGCCCCATAGGTGAGTATAGCGAGATGCAACTGTTGTATACTTTCCTTTTGAGCGATACCGGTAAGCTGCTAGTCATTATCTGCGAGTGCTTGCCAAATGCGCCCCATCCCAATCTTATTCTTCTTGTTATTTCCTTTTCATGGTCCGGGTCTGTGGTTACTACCTATCCTAAGGACACATATTCGCCTACTACTTCCAGTACTTCGCTACCTAATGTAAACTGATGTTCCTTCCCGAGGCTGTTGAACATTACCTTAGTCTTCTGAATACTGATTTTCAATCCTATCTTTCTACTTTTCCTGTCTAGGTCAGCAATCATTATTTGCAGTTCATCCCCCGAGTTGCTTACCAAGGCAATGTCATCAGCAAATCGCTGATTACTGAGGTATTCTCCATCTACCTTTATCCCTAACTGCTCCCATTCCAAGACTCTGAATACTTCCTCTAAGCAAACTGTGAATAGTACTGGAGAGATCGTGTCTCCTTGCCTCACACCTTTCTTTATGGGAATTTTTTTACTTTCTTTATGCAGAACTATGGTTGCTGTGCAGCCACTATATTGTTACGTATTGGCATGACAAAGAATGGAACACGGCGACAAAATTGAAACAGAACGGCGTGATGACATGACGATGAAATATGATTTTAATGGCCAGCGGGCCTGGCGTGAGCGCTCCGCCCCGCGCCACTGCCCGCTTTGTCATCTTCGTAGCATTTCCCGGGGCCACCGAACGATCATCCCGATCGATTGCTAGAAATCCAATGCATGACGTGACGATGAACACACACAGGACTGGAATATGAAACGCTGGACACCACAATGAATGCGAAGATGGGAAGAAATCTTACACCGGAGCATCAAATCCAATCTTCACCGTTTGCCGAACGGCTTGGGCGGGGGTGCTATCTTCGCTCGCGTGGTCACGAGGTCGCTTCGTCGTGGGGTCGGTAGGGTCGGTAGGGTCGGCTTTGAGCTCTTCCTGGTCGTCGTGTGTTGTGGTCAGGGCTGGTGCAGAGCTGGGTGGTGATCTCCACGGGCTTTCCGCAGATGGACCTGGCGTACGGTTGGCTTCGACGGTGCAAGGCGAGAATGGGGATGAACCGCACCTCCAACCAAATGTTACGTGATGGCATGACAAGGGAAGGAACACAGCGAACACAACAGAAACAGAACTGCGTGATGACATGACGATAAAATATGACTTTAATGGCCAGCGGGCCTGGCGCGAGCGCTCCGCCCCGCGCCACTGCCCGCTTCGTCATCTTCGTAGAAATATATATCTTCCAGCACTTTCACGTACGGCTCGTCTACCTCCTGATGTGGCAATGCCTGCATCACCGCCGAGGTTTCTACTCAGTCAAATGCTTTTTCGCAATCAATGAATGCTATGTATGAGGGCTGGTTATATTCCGATCATTTTTTTTTCACCTGGTTGATGGTATGAATATGATCTGTAGTAGAGTACCGTACGGACATTATACTGGCAGGCTGCATGACCGGGCACCTATGCGTTGATAGGTTACGATAATGATAACTTACACTGTCTTGAAGTTGGGAAGAGCTGCCAAAGCGAAGTGCTCAGTCGACGTTGGAGGAGTGAATAAGAATTAGCCTTCCAGGCCTCTTGGACGCTGAGTAGGGCATGTTCCTACGGCTCGGTTAAAGCGGTAGTCTCTACAGGTGTCGGGTCATCAACTACGATCGTGGTAGCTTTGGAATGAATGCTAATAAATATTTGCGATATATGAAAGATAGGTTTAAAGGATCGGAAGCTACATGGGCATAACGAGTAACCGCAAGGAATGCCGAAGACGGGAGGCATTAACATGACCGAGTCATTCCATTACAAGCGGAGCTTAGGTGTCCTTCAAAGTTTTGAAGGGCCGCTGAAGCCGCTGTGAGTGGTTCGGTTTAGGAGTGCTAGAATGAATACTTGGCTAGTTAATCCGAAATGCCACTAGTGTAGCTATGATCACCTTTATGTTAAACGGTGCTAACATTTAATGCGCAAGCATTGTATGGCTATGTAGGCAGGCTTCGCATGGGCGTGACATTAACGGGCCTGTAAAAGAGGAACTGTATCGTATATCGGAAAACGAATGGTAATATCGGATAGAGCATCAAGAAAAGGTATGCTAGTGACAAAATAGTAGATGTGATTTAGTAGGTAAATAATTACAGCGAATTAAGTCAGTCAGACGCCGAAATAGCCAGGAGGGGTAATGTGGACGTCCAAAGGGTTTGCGTGGTATTAGACTTTCGGTGACGTAGGCTTAACTAGCGACGGCAGGAAGTACAGTAACTATCACTCGCGGAATCCCGCTGGCACATCTCGCTGATACCGCAGCAACGCTAAGGCTAACGCATTTCTACAGTGCAGATTTTGCAGTGATCTGGGCAAATTTATTTGTTCTTTTTAAAGCGAAAGCCTTTAATGGCTGATACTCGCGGCCAAGACCCTGTCCGTCCGGCCACGAGAAATGTCACACTTCTTCGCGAGATCACGCGGGATCCCGTGAGATTGTGTCTTTATTGGCTCATGCTCGCGGCCATGACCCAGTTCGTCCGGCCACGACTATGTCACACCTTAACTATTTTAAGTAGTACTTAAGGCAAATGAATAACTTGTCGCTAACCAGTACTAACTAGTCACTACGTAGTACTAATGACTAGGTAATCACTAACTAGTACTAATTAGTCGTTAGTCATGAATACCTAGTAATGCGCAATGACTGTTAGTCAGCTTTTCCAGCGGGACCCTTATAAATTGCTCTATTTTAATTGTTATTTATTGTCGAAGCTGGAGGAAAATATACGTATCGATGGACTCGCGTAAGCAGGTTTTTGGTTTCACGTGAAGCCGGTGAACACCTTCGGAAACGCACTCCTTTACAACAGCCAGATTTTGCCCCCCTAGTGTAGTAATTGGCTGCAACCTCCCAGGACTACTCTGATAAATCCTCTGCCCTCAGTCCCCAGCGGCTGCAGAATGACCAGGGCTGCGTTAAGGCCTATGAAGTAGCGGAAGGTGCTAAGAATGTCTGGCTCCGAATAGGACGCCATTGAAGACTCACCTTGACAACTTTTAACAAGAAGTTCGCAGGGGTCGATTGGAGGATGCTAGCCCAGGGCTGGTTGAATTGGAGGAATATGAAAGAGAGATCGCTGCATTGGGTATAGTCCAGCTAATGATGATAAGGAGCTTTGTGCATGCATTTTGTCATGGTTTCTAACTAGCGCCACAGTGTTTCCTTGTAATCCTTTCTAATAGCGCTGCGTTAGAAATTTCATTTTCGCCTTTACTGCCTCTGTCAGTGGTATTGGCAGCACTGCTGTGGACTAATGCGGTCAGTGGTACCTGTGAGTGATATCGACAGATTTATTGGATAGCATTTTTAAATCTACTTTACGCGGACAAGTATAGATTTAGCAACATTTCTGCATATCCTCTATATCTGCACAGTAAGCCTGTTCAATGTCCTGAAGCAGCTCAGGCTATTAAAGGCGTTGTAATGAAGAGCTCTGTAATTTATCGACCCTTCGAGCTTTTCAGCCGGCCCTGATATCGCTCATCAAACGGATTCTCTTTGAAGTTTGCCCCATCAAAATATGTTTACTACACTCACCGCTTTCAATACCATGATATTGCCACTCCGAGTCAGCAAGGCGGTGCAGCGCTCATTCTACGCGTAGATTAGCGTCGGTAATTGTATGCGTTTTTATATTAGTTTTCAGACGCCGCTTTTAAATTGCGATAAACTTCAATACGAAAAGATTTAGCCAATAATTTGAATTCCTTCTCCTCCACACAGCCTGATATGTATTTTGTTGGCAAGAAAGTATCGATTGGTGCACATAAAATTTAACAGACGAAATTCTAACTGGTTGCTGAACGGATTTTTTCCACATAATTACGAGCCGTATTTGTGTACCATGAACATACCAGGAACTACGGAAGCTTTTCTCGCATTTTCTAAACAGAACACAATCACAAAGCTGGAATTGAACTTACTTGTGGTCGCCTTAGTAGTGCTGTCTCCGGTATGCTTATATGCATCAGTGAATACAAATTGGTTAAAAGGCAGTATGAGCGTTAGAAGAATGTTAACGCACGCTTGATTGAGCTGTAGCCTACTATATTCATGTATGTACTCTATAAAGCTTCAGTTTGTTGAGGACATTTGGAAGATCGAATGCCGCGTAAAATGCATGAAGGGACGATCGAGGAGACGCGCATTCTCTAACTGCTGGTAACAGTAAGCAGCTCCGAAGCAGGACAGGACTGCAATAAGTAGTTTTCTGCAAAACGCATCCAGCAAACTTCTCATTGCGATGGCACCGTGCACACTTTATATCACACGTTGAATTCAATACCTGAGGCAGTAGTCTGTCAGACCATGAGCCTTTGGCTCCTTTTGCACTTCCTTTCCAGCATAAAACAAAGTAACAGTAGCAAACAATAAATATATGAAGTAAGACAGAAACAAAGAAGCAAGGAAATAATAAGGAGAAAGGAAAAAAAATGAAGGTTAGGTATTCAGGGGAAGTTTACTCAAGTTAACCTTGTTGCTGAACGAGTTTATTTCTTATATTTAGAACAAAATCCTCCAGTAAAAACACAGGCTGAAGTAATGTGTGTAGCTTATGTTGTTAACTTCATTTAGTTCATGCAGTCCCTCAAGTACGCTTATTCCTAAAAAAAAAGTTAGCGCAACGCTCTAGAACCGCGCAGGTGCTTCTCTTCCTTGTATTTTGGGGTTCTTTTCTCGAAGCTCATATAGCGCGCCCAATTCCCTTGTGTCTTCCACGTTATGAAGTTTCTCCTCCTTTTCTCTACTTCAAACCTGACCATGCGGCATATCAGCTTGCTCCTCCTTGCTTTCGAGTTTGGGAAACAAACTAAAGGAAAACTGCTCCGAGATCTCAGGCAGCATGACCTCAATGAAGTGCTCTGAAGCACAAAGAGTTTCTAGGCCACCCCTGTTTGCGCTCGTCAGTTTGACCCACTGTCCTCATATTGGAACGGTTCTCTTATATTTGCTCTACCTGAGACCTTGGCGATCACTTACAATATGCGCACTAAGCCTGCTGACCCAAATAGCTTGAGGCGGTAACCTGTCTACTTTCCATTCTTACGAAGAAAGGTTTCACAATTAGGGACAGTGAGATGAAAGCTCGGTACTTTCAAGGTACTAGGGCTACTGAATCAAATGTCTTGTACCAAACGCATTTACGCCTGAAACAATTGATGGCTGGCCCAGAATGAAGGAGAAAAATGATGAGGTTCGTTGGGATCTTAGCATTTTGTACAAGCAGCTGTCAGCTGGATCAAAATATACAGATGCACCAAGGGAGGCATTTTTTTAATTGAAGACATGTTTTGTCAGCCATTTAGCATTGTGGCGCTATGTACCCGAAATTGTTTCCCCTGGCCCATGCAATGAGCGGTTCGATCAATCAAATTCGCTCTGTTACGGCGCACAATCATATCAAAAGCTAATATGTTTTACTCGCTAAAATAAAAGGCTGCTCAGAACATACTTCGGGCTGTACGTTATGACGTTCAATTTCCTTTCCTTGCCAGTGTGACATCATTCAGGAATAAATCTTCATCTGGAGAGTCAGAAAATAATTAATCACAGGCAGCCGTCTGTAGGCGTCGTCTTTTCGACTGTGATTGAATCACTTATGCCACAATTAGTTGAGTTCATGGCTGTCAGCGTCGAGGAGTTCAGTGATTCGCTGGCGTCGGCTACAATCCTCCAGTGACGCACTGGAGCATGATGCATTCAGAAAAGAAAATGCCAGGATGGGCGTGTTTTTATGTCCCCACGTAGCGTACGTCTTATCTCAAAGCATACGAAACTATGAGAAGCGAAAAATAGCTGTGCGAAACGAACGTTCAGAAATGAAATGATGGGGAATGCATGGGCCCCGGTTCCCAGAAAACTGCGTTAAAGGCAATCATCCTACAGCCAATTATATCTTAGTTTATTTACGTAGATTTTGCTGTACATTTTTATCAGCACCTGGAAAATTTAATTTCATCAGTGTTTCTTTTTATGCAAAGAAATTAACGCTTCCTGTTTTAAAACTCGGGCGTCGCAGTAACCAAATGATTGGAGCGGTCGACAATGGAAATGAGTTAGGTTGAATGGTATATGCAGGTTTTATTAAGAAGTAGTTATACGTTCCTCAGAACATGTTCGGCTGCTAGTTTGAACCTGCCCCTAGTTCGAGAACATGATCTCACCTGCAGTCACTAAGGCTCTATTGGGCTTTACAAGAAGCCAATGGGGAATAAGTTTTCACTAATGTGGTAGCTCTGTTAGGTATCGAGGAGCTGTCCTGCTGTGAAAGTAGATTGTGCGTCACCTCTACTCTCATGTGCACTAGAGATAAACGTGGAATGGAAACGTTTTTTATACCATTTATCTTCATGGTTATTCTCCGTTTACTTCTTTGTGAGGTTCCATCGCAATTTGAGTTCGACCTTTGTTTTAAGTGTTTGTATAAAGCCGATAATAGATGAAGAAGAAACAGTACACCTTTTTTCACGTTCTCCACTAAAGCTGAAAGCAGACGCCCTAATATTCTCAAGCTTACATACAGAATATGCCCTGGGGGATGTCAAGGGCTGATTTACTAGTGGTAAGAAACTTATCCTTATTTGCTTGAGTTGAAACCACTGGCGATTTCTCATCACATGAAAAAGCTCGGATTTTCGTTGACCAGGAGTGTTAATTTAATACCTGAACCATACACGTGCCGCAGACATCAGGCAGACAGATGATTCTCCTGGCATATTCAAATTTTCAGAGTGAGCAGCGAAGACTTCTCGCATCTACGAGGACAATGCCAGGTGCACAGGAAAACGTTGAGTCTTTAATTAACGCCCGTACTAACGTGTGCTAACGAAAGCAGTCTTTTGATATTTAGATTTTGAATTTTTGTTTGCTCCGACATTTCTTAATTTATTCAAACCACCACAAACACAATATAATTAATCACAACTGGGACTGAAAAATAGTATTCGCAGCTTGCAGTCGGGGCATGCAGCCACTTGAATATCTTTTAATTTTCGTATATAGGCTCGAGATATCTCCATAAAGATGCCTGCCGTGTTTCTAATGAACATCTCATTCCAAATTTAGGAAGCTTTTTGTACTACATTGAAAACATTTGTTTATAATTGATCATTCTAAACGCGACCTAGCATTCGTTTTCACACGCAGGTGCTATGTACTTCGCAGAGTATTAGATGAAACTGTAGCGTTCTAATTTTTGTCGCTCACGCAATGAAAACCATCCACCTAACCATAGATTAAATGTGTTGACATTAAGGAATAGAAAGCGTGCAGATTTTAGCAGAGAAATACCTCTAGGTAAAGACACATTATTAGATAAGGGGAGCAAGAAGGGGACATCGGCAGGATATGTAGTGCGAAGAGAGGATAACGAATTGTCCATAAAGGTAACAAATTCGATTCCAAGAGAAGGAAAGCGCAAAAGATGTCGGCAGAAAATTAGGTTGTCGGATGAGTTTAAGACGCTCGCTAGAGTCAACTGGATGCATCAAGCAGAGGTCCCGGTTAACTGGATGAATTGAGTATAGGCCTTCGCTTCGCAGTTGTAAATTCCGGCTGGTAATGATCAATCACAGGTGGGTAATGGGACGTTGCAACTTTCTTTCAGATTTGTACAGCCCACTCGACTATGGATTATGCGCCCTCAGTACGTCTCTGCATATAAAGGAAGACTTCGAAACAGCGAACTGAAGTGCGTTAGTTTCCAAGTCGTTTGATTAACCGTGCCTGAGCGCAGCTGTGGACGCTGTAGCCCTGGATTGAGAAAACCGCCCGACTAACTCGACGTCAAATTCTCCTGAGAGAAAGTGAAATTCTTTATTTTCGTTTTTCCTGAAACAGTATTACATGCGTCAAATTATGCTTTGAATGGATAAAATGAGGCGACGAACGCTAACAGTAGGGAGTAAAAAATATGAGGAGTAAATTCCTCTATAGCTGACGTTTATGGTGTAACCTTTCCACTGCTACCCACGATAATCCTATTTTTTCTTACTTCGCCTGCATAGCGGAACGCAATGCGTGATGCAGGAAACGTGATGCGCAGAAAAGTAATTGCAAAGTGTACATGGAAGCACAAAGAAAAATGGCAGAGTTTCCCCGGCCCTCTGCAATGATACTGAAGATGGCAACTTATTTCATGGAATGGCTACAAAAGCTGTGTCACATATATTAGGGACCCTAAATTCTGCCCAAGAAAAGGAGAGAAAGGTGTAAAAGTATTTTGAGAGCTTTGGACTGATTCCTTATTTCATATCACTTATTGTCGACACCTAAAGTATTTTTTAAATCTCAATACTTTTAAAACCAGGAAGTATCAAGATGGCAATAATAAGTGGCGGTGCTGAATTTTCACCTTAAAATACATATTTATGTAGATGTGGGTTAACACAGGCCAACCTTAATGGCTCATGTCGGAAGATTGAATCCATAGAAGATTTTTTTTTTACTGTCTTGCCGTGGTGCTGGCTTTAAAAAAAATTGTATTTGGACGTCCATCTGTCAAGTCCTTTAGTGAAATGCAACTTTAATATTTTGGTATGCGAAAGAAGTGATTTGCTTTGGTTAAACTTCGTGGAAGTGCTCATGACTATATACTTGCAACTGGTTGGTAGCCTTGCTAATTTTTATCAAAATTCTTCCAAATATCGAAAAATATGTTCGGACTTACTTTTGTCAGGAAAAGCAAACATGCATTATATATCTGTTATTCTTCGCTTTTTTCGTAATTATACTATTTTATATTACCGCTTCGCGCTCTCTCTTAGTTATCAATGGTCGATGGCGATTACATTGAATGCTTTCCTTTCTAGATATTTGACGCGTGCCACGTTACCAGAGGTATACAACAACAAAAATGTTGGCCACCTGAGAATATTCAACATCGCTTAACATCGCAATGCTCCCGAGCGCCATTTTTTTCTTTAAGCGCGTGCCATGAAAACGCTGTCTCATTGGCAGACTATAAGTCCGGGTCCTCAGGCACAGTACCCGGGGTCCTATGTCCCCGCGGCGGGCCACCTGATACCAGACGTGATGTCATGATTATCAGTTAAAGCTTAAGATTTGTTGACAGAAATCTATGTGAGGGACTAGCATCGTGCCCAAGGTATCAGGATGTGAAATTAGGAGTGTCAAGCACCACTGTTTTCCGGACAAGGTCTGCTTTCTGCTCTTCCTTGCACTTCCTTTACTTCCCTGTCTTCCCTGCCCTTCCTTTACTTGACCCACCTGCTCACCATACACCTTCTCAGCATCGTTCATACGCACGAGCGACTCACCCTCGTGGATAAAATGGTACACCAAAGCGTCCAGTGCACCAATCACATGTGGATGCCGCAGATGAAGACGCTGTTTTAGACAATGCCATTTCAGAGGCTCGCCAACGCCTAGAAGAACGCGCCCAGCTCCGAGACCAGCGTCGCTCTCACCCCTCTCGAAGAACTATAATACCTCGTGATAAGATTTCAAATGAATCACCTCTAATAAGCATCTAACCCCAATCACGTGCCGGCAACCCGTTAGCCGTTATTACCCCGATAGTGGATAAAATTTTAGCCCTTATGGAGCAGGTGACCTCCCTCATCGTAGAAGCTCTTCGGCCTAGCAATGGATAATGCACTATCTCTGGTGGTGCAGTGGAATTGTCGAGGCTTTGCGAATAAGACTTCTGAAGGGAACATCCGTCTTCGTGACAAAAAGCCAAAGGCGGGAGGCTTCCTACTTCAAGAGCATAACTCACTTCCTCGTCTTTCAGGGTTCTGCGCTTACCATTCACCTTCCAATCCTGATCGTCGTTGTATTGCCTCTTCACTCAGCCCAGATAAATCTACAATTTATATTCACAGTTCAGTTCCCCACACAACGATAAAACTTTCACGGTGGTGTAACACACGCCAAGAGGTTGTAGCACTCCTAGTTAAGCCTGTACGCACGCCATTTATTCTAGTTTCCTTTTATGGCCGTGCTGGTTCCGCCTCTCCTAATCTTGGATGGGTTCGTTTTCTGTGTTCTACCTACTCAGGCATCCCTATTCTAGTCGGTGGAGACTTGAACGGCGCACACACCTCATGGGGTTACCCATCGGATTCTCCCAGGGGTGCAAACATCCAAGGCAGCTTTTCAGATAATTCTTTTCATCTTTTAATCCACTCGCATACATCTACCCGGTCACGAGCTGGGCCTTATTCACCTGATTTTACTTGATAGTTAGCCCCTGGTAGCCCTCGCTGGGCTGCTACACCAGATACCTGGGGTAGTGATCACAGTCCTATCTTTATCTCCCTCACTCCTTCCCGCATACGTACAATACGCCGTAGCCCACGAATAACATCATGGGACTCTATACGCTCAGACAATCGCTTATCTGAATTCACCTCATCATCAGCATTGTCTACTCTCTCTGCTGTTCTTGCGTCCCACACGATTACCGCCACTGTAAATGAAGACGAACCAAACCCAGACATCCACCTCCTGAATCTTTGGGCTCTGCGCCGTTAGGCTGATCATTACGCTGCTCGTTACCGCGATGACCCATCCGCTATCCCCGCTCTTCACCGGGCTACCGCACGTGCGCGGCGGTATGAAAAGCGTCTAGGAAGGCAACGTTGGGCTGCATGGTGTGAGCGCCTGTCCTCCAAGCAGGCTAATCGACAAGTTGGCGAGTGTTTCATGCCATGGCGCGCTCTTCTCAAGTTTCTGATTCCACAGAGAGCATTCGACCAGCGATAAATATGGATGAGGACACATTTGCAAAACAGGCGGCCAGACAGTTTTTTCACACTATGACTGCACCTCGACTTCTCCACCTTGCTTACCGGTTACCGAACCCCCCGATGAGATACCATCTGACCGAACCATGGAAGAGCTGCTGGCCTTTATTCAACCCCTCAAATCTAACTCTGCTACCGGGCACGACGGCATACCCAACTCCTTATTCCGCCACTTGGAAGGGACTGCTTTGCAGGCCCTGCTTGATGCATTCAATGACGTGTGGCATTCTGGTGTCATGCGGGACGAGTGGAAGCATTGTTGTTCAAATACCGAAGTCAGGTCATCGTCCAGTATTTCTCTCGGCCCTTCGTCCAATTTCCCTGACGCCAACAATCTGCAAGCTTTGCGAAAATATTTTCGCCACGTGCACTCGCTCATCGTGGTGCTTGGAATTTCATGATTGTTATCCAGAATCCCAAATCGGCTTCCGCCCACCAATAGTAACGGAGGACGGCCTTGCTACTTTCACTGCTGACGTGCTTCACCATTCCCCGCACAGTCATTTTGTTAGAACCGTGATCGCTACAGATATAACAAACGCATATGATAACATCCTTCACTCAGCCATTCTTGCCTCCCTAAAAACTCTTGGTCTCCCTCACAGGTTCCTCCTCTCCATTCACGCCTTTCTAACAAATAGAACATTCAGTGTGCGTGTCCATGGAAAGCCCTTTGGTCACTTCCCCTCAAGCAGGGAAGTGCCCCAGGGCTCAGTTCTCGCTCCTACATTATTTAATGTGGCCTTCATTCCACTTGTTCGAGCTCCAGGGACCATCCCTTCTATACGTGTGCTTGCGTATGCCGATGATATAACCTTATGGTGCTGTCACACAGATACACCTCTCCATCAGGCGGCCCTCCAGCATACGCTGGATATCTTGACATTTCGCCTCCCTCCTTTGGGTCTAACTCGTTCGCATACAAAACCCTGCTTCATTCGTATTGGAAGTAAAGCTGGCCTACAGAGAGTTCGCACTATAAATTTTATGATAGATAATACCCCGATTCCTCAGGCACAAACCGTTCGCATTCTTGGTCTTCTCCTTCATTCCTCTGGGACTGGCACCACGTGGCTACCAGTTCACGCTACTCTAGGTCTGATTCGTCGCATAGCTATGCGCTCTGACAGCGGGTGCCCACACGGCCCGCCAGCTTGTTCGCTCTGTCCGCCAGCCGCGTATAATCTACCAGGTACAGTTTCGACGTCTCACACGCAGACAGTGGAACTCCGTTGAGGCCATCAATCACGGGTTAATGCGTGCCAAACCATGTCTCACCCGTCTAACACCCATACCAGTACTTCAGGAGTACGCCCAGCTAAATACCCTCAGCGAATTCATTGATCAGCGGATGGCAAACAGAGCTCGTAGTCTTTACAACTCCATTGTTTAAAGGCACTCCCTCCATAGTCTTACTGCCAGGCAACGGACAATCGCCCCACTGCTTCCCCGTCGGTATCATCCGCACATCTGACTGAAGGGCGCATATTATATACCGATGCATCACATACTGCAGAGCGAGGAGTTATTTCTGTGTATAGTCCTTCTCATCCGCATCTGCACACTCCCGTGACATATACAGCGGATACGCGCCCCCCTTGGCACTAGAACTTCAATCCATTTAGAATACCATTAATTCCCTTCCTCCCATTCCTACATTCAATGCAGTTCATCTTAACACCGACTCTCTCACTGCCCTTAAACAGCTTAAGGCCGTTCGACGCACATTCCAAATGACACAGTCCATTCATTTGATCTGTTCAAAGTACCCATGTCCTGTCCGCATACACTGGATTTGCGGCCATGCTCGCAATCCACATAATATTCAAGCGTATGCTATGACGCACACAAACACATCAGGCGATCCATCACATTCCCTTCTTTCCCCAGATCCATTCCTGTCTCATGTTTCCAATTCTCAAGTTCTGCGCCAGCGAACACGTACTCTCATTCCTCCGTGTTTGCACCCTCTCCCCGTAATCTTCCTCGGCAGGAGGAGGTATCAGTGCGCCGGAATCGGACAGGGGCGGCTCTGACCCCATCTGTACGACATCGTTGGCGTGATAAAGATCTGCCAGTGACTGACAGGTGCCCTCACTGTGACACTACAGCTGAGATCTGTGATATGCGTCCCTTGTTGTGGACGCGTGCTGCAACGACTCCAGTTAGACAACAGCTACTCATGATGGTGGGCCTACGGCGGAACCGCGATTGTAATTACGAGAAGTGGACAATGGACAATCACTACACCGCTAACCTCTGCGAATACCTAAGCGCAACTGGACTTCACTCCTTCTTTTAACTTTCTATCTCCTGCATCGCATTTCCCCTTTCTCAACTTATGCCTTGTGGCAAACGTTTCGAAAAAACATAAACTGCATGTGGCTGCCCAGAATAGTACCAACTCTCCATGTGGCAACGTGTTCCTCGCAGACTCACAGAATTGATGCCAATTCTTGGGAGTCAAATGGTCGGGCTATTTATTAGCTCCCTCCGTGAACTCAGTTATGTGGATAAGGAAGGTGCCACTCTTGTTTACCGCCTCCACCTTCGACAAGCCCGTGAAATGTCAGCCAGGAATTTGACAGGTATCTGATATGTTTTAGAATTCTGCAATCAGTTCCCGCCGCAAGCTTCAAGCTTGATGAAGGCCTTCACTCTACCTTCTAGGGAAGTAAACGGGACCGTCAGGTTGGCGGTGGTCTGCGACATCGGTCCAATCCGTGATTCGGGCAGTGCGAAGTACGCTAGTGGAGGTGATGAGTTGAAAGTAGTAGCTGCCCACATTTTTCTATGAACGCTGTGGCTGACCATGGCTGGCGGCCGCTTGTCGAGACCGCCACTGCTTATTTATGAAACTCCACATCCGCGGCTTTTCAGCCATCGTAGCCAGCCTCCATCAGTGCTGCTGCCCTGGCTAAGATCTAGGACTGTTCGATGTATAACGAGGGTTCACTTTCATTCTAATCTTTAGACTCGCCGGTGATGGCAACGACTGCACGATTAGCGCCGCTACTGCGGTTCCCAGAAAAGCAGAGTGCAACAAAATTTATCGATAAAATTTGCTATATGCACTCCGCTGTTGGAAGGAGGCAGAAAGGCGAAAGATATAACATACATACCTGAGCAGCCACGCGGAAGAAATGCCTATCTACAAATATTTAGACCCAGCGACTTGGCAATCTGTATCTGTCGAAGGGCGGTTCAAAGATGTACGGAACTGGTGATAATCCCGCATGGCGAAGTTTGGCTGCGTTGTAGCATTGTTTTCGTCCGCGCAGCAAGACGTGACAAAAGCTTTGGGTGGCATGAAAGTACATGAAGGCCAGCCGTTCGCAGGTGCTGGAGAGAATAGAGGGCATAACTGAAGACAAGTAAGGGATTGGAGTGTTATGGAGGAAACAGTGGTAAGGTGGCTTGTTTTCCACGTCAAAGTCATTTTATTTGCATGATGGTGAAACGCCGGCACTGAAGTGATAACGATCGAATGGTGCCATAAGATCCATAGTCACTGTTTATGCTTAGGCTGAGATGCATGTGTAAAATAATGGGTCTTTGGCGTGTGTACTTCGCTACTATCTGCAGGAATATCTGGCAGTTTGAAGTGACAGGAAAACACGGTGAAAAGTGAAGTGCCTACTAGCAGTAGGAAGGGCGCACTCGCAGCATGCGGCAACTGAACATTTTCTATGCGAATATAGCCCTCTTCGCTTGCATGGCCTAACGAGCCTGTCAATAGAGTCGAACGCAAGAACACATGAAGGGCATGTCAGGCCACATGCAGTGCAGACCGGTAAGTACGGTGAAAAAGCTCGGCAAGCTGCATAAGCCGCAGTGGGGAACACAACGGTCAAAGCGCTGATAACAGTGCCACGGCACCAGACAGGCAGGCAATGACTTCCTAGGTTTGCAGAAAGACTTGTTCACTCTTCCAATGTCAAAAATAACTGAGTGCTTGTGACCCCGGCGTTTACATTGCTTGATGTCAATGAAGGCGCGAGATATACTGCGGGTACCTTTAAGCTGGAAACCGCTATCAACCTGCGCTGGAAGTCCATTCAAAACAATTATTGAAGCCATTATAAATTGCTGGAGGAGGTTATTGAGATTATTGGTATAGGTGTCGCAAAGAAATGGCGGATGCAAAAGTAGGGAAGGAGGTTGAAGCGACGCTATGGCGCCCCTGCTGAATTTCAATGAATATGACAACGTTATGGAGAGAGCTCGGTAGCAACCAGACGCCGCAGGAACAGTAGGAGAGTGCACTGCAACGGAAAGTCAGAAGATGGACAGTAAAGTCGAGGCAGTTCATTCATGGAGGAGGTTGCGGTAGCTCCAAAGCTAGGTACACGGTTCAAAAAATTTGTAATTTAAATGATGAGCGCAAACAAAAGACAAACCTCAGAGAAGAGACAGGGACAGGCGTTACACATACAACTGCTTTATTCGTTTTGGCAACAACGCATATACAGAACTCAGGCCACCCTTGTGCAAGCAAACAAGAGCAACAAAATGCACAGCAATGACCTTTCTTATTCTGCGTAAATGGTGGGCCACATGGCGGCAGTTTAGGTCTGACTAGGAGACATAGTGCTAATTCTTGACTGGAGTGCTGATAGCGCCGAAATGGCTGGTCACCTCGTTCTGCAGGTACGGGAGTCTAGCAGCGCCAGCTAACAATGGGTTCCTTAGCATATAACAGCACACCTGGCATCGGAAGAAGGAAGGGGTAATACTAGCATTACTGGCTGACGTTCATCGAGAGCGGTGCATTTATCAGACATGCTTCCAGAAATAGCAAGACTTCATGGACCTGTTGGAGAATAACGGCAGAAAACAACAATTAGGCAGCAGCACGGCTAGAAAGATGAAAAAAAAAACGAAGCACCTGAGTGCACTGCTTTGAAGTGTGGCGGTGGTGCCACTGTCGTCACCCGAGTCAGCACCTTTGCAGCAGCCCAGACGGTGTGTGTGAAGCCCTGTATGGCGCATTTCACCACTTATAATTGAGGCGACACTACATCCTCAGCTGCTGAGCCACCAGCGCCAGCCATAGATGCTGTTGTCCTGATCGGGCATTCAATCTGTTCTGATTATCACCAGCTTTCGCGCTTGCTTCAATTACACCTCTCCGTCGACAGTTTCATCTGGGATTGGTTAATATTGCTTCAACTGTGTTTTTGTTTTTTCAATAGTGAGACAAGGCAGAAGTAGCCTCCATCGCCAGGGTAGAGGCACGCTGAAAGAGATTATTGATGATTTTCATGCTTATTTGGGACAAATTCTCGGATACACTGAGATTTTACGGAATTTTGATAGGTTCCCCAGTTTCTAAGAAAGCATTCAAGTGTAGTGCTACGAGCTGGCTGCCAGAGTAGCTGCCTCGAGTAGGATCGTGTCGTCAGCTCCTGCGACAATATCCGGGCTCTGTGCATTCAATATGAGATTACTTCTTTTACCATGCTTCTTGGGGATTGCGTCAATTATGATGTGCTCAATAGCTGCCTGCAATACAAGGCTTCATTCTAGCGACGACCATGGCCACAAAGCGGCGTACAGGTGCGGGCACACCATTATGAGGCACGCCCCTACTATTTAAAATTCTTCCAGGCGTTTCGTAGAGTAGATATAATTGCCATTTTGATCAAAACAAGAGCCCATCTGCGGCAGATACTTACCTACCTGTAAGATAATTCCTAATTTTGCTACATTACGCAGGAGAACAGTTATCTCCGAGGTGTGCTTAGTATTAATATGGCCAATACTGTACTCTTGGCGTGAAGCCATTTGAATTATATTATAGTAGTTCATTAGCTTCAGGAGAGAGTGACAAAAGCATGCAGGCTCGATACTAATTAATGATGTTATATGAAATTCTTAAGGAGGCTTTGTTTTTTCATGTAGCCGTGACAGTTCACTTCCGAATTCGACGTATTCTTACATTCTGTATGCCGGTGTTTAGTAAGTGCTGTCATTTTAGCTGACCTGGCTTGTCAATTGCTCGAGGTTACTGGCAGATATATTTGTCAAAATAAGATTGCGGCTGTCTGTTTTAGCAGGAGTCTACTCCAGATCGGTGGGTCACGTGCCACCGCCTCTCTTTACTTCTTTATCCAAGGCTTGTTACCGAAACAGTTCCCTGCGGAAGTCCCCCAGTTGTGCCTCTAGCCGGCTCGCGGAAGAGTGCAATTTACTAATGAGTTTGGAAGTAAATGCAGCCCAGAAGCGTTCAAGTGTCGCGTATATATCAGCTGCTGGGGAGGAGAGGAAGTGGGGTACACCTGAGGGAGAGTCTGAGGATGGGCGTAAAGCGGCGCTGAAAACCAGCTTAACCGCGAGCCGAGAAAACAGGCCTGGCATTACATATTACCACCGTCTGATGTATAGAGGTAATTCTACCAAGCTCCGATGCAACCTTGACAGATGGATCCTATATCCCGCATGAACTTCCAGTGTTTGTCACAATTGTGAACTTCCGCTTGTGCGCATACAGATAAAAAATCGACAGTAGGCGTCGCTTGGGCTTGCAGGCCCCAATTTGAAAACGCGGACGCTTACGGACGAGTAAATTGGCGCTTCAGTAGTGTAATTTTGGCAAGCACACCCCAACTTACCTGTAACTGGGGGAGATTTGACATAGCTTAATTTTTAGTGTGTTTCACCTTGGCTAAAAAAGTAATGCTCTCACTGACAGCGCATATGGCATTGACCCCCTGGCAGTATAGCCCTTTGCATCGGGCGAGAAGGTTGTCGAAACGCCTCCTCTCTGGACTGTTGCAAACCGGTTCCGCTGCCGCCCCCGCCGTGCTGACGTCAGGCGCACACAACAGCTGAGCAAGCAGTATGGTGACGCCCAGGAGGCCTTCGTTGCAAAGGTCTACATGACATAGCAGTACAGTCAGCTGACGATCCGAACGAATTAAGCTCAACCCCAGATTAGGAAGCAACTTGTAGACGGAGGCGAAGCTTAAATGACGCCGCTATGGTATGCGATGTGACTGCGCATACTGAAGCCTCACGAAGTCGATTAAATTCCGGCGCTCTCCATTGCTCCGGCTCATTCTCTTTTCCTTCATTTACTCTTTCGTTTATTCCTTCCGGCCCTGCCTTACTCAAATGCCACCTGGAAATAACAATAACGTAGTTTTCTTGTCTTGACCATTATTTTTGTTTTCAAGGTTTAGAATCAAATTAGTTTTCGTTTTTCCTCTGTTCCCCTAGCCCATTGTCGCCGCGCGGCGGGCAGGCACCACGGAGAACAAGGACGTGTACGAAAAAAAACTTTGGCCGCCTTCTGAGGCCTAATGCTGCGCTAGCGTTGCATGAGCGCGTTCATCAACAGTATATCTAGAGTGCGCTGTGCCGCTAATTGCGCATTCGAGCGCCACGCAACTGTCGCGACTGTCACATCCTCCCAGTGGATTGCTATCTTGGTGAAAGTTCAAACTTATCGAAATAATGGACGGAAAAAGGAGTATTGAAGTTTCAGTGAAGTTTGTAATTGTTATAGCATTTCGTTTAATAGCGAACTGAAAATGAAACGTTTATCGACAAATGAAATTAGGGGAATGCACTTAAATGAACACAGTATTCGTTAGCGTACGAAATACGTCCTCAGAGCAATTAGTGTGTTCAAGCCACTAGCAATACCTAGTCATAGTAATAACTGGATATATAGCGCCTCAGACTCACCGCCGTTTCCGTCAAGATCTTGTAGAGAGAGTGAAAAGGGTAAGTTTTTAACGTGCGTAAACCGTGTCGTAGGGGAAAAACCTTTTGCGCGCCGATTGAAGTTGATAGAGGCGCCTACGTGTAACATGCAGCTGCATACATATTGTTACGAAGAAGAAAATCGGCAGTGGTGCGAGGTAGGCCCTCGCGCTAAGCCAACCACAAACTCACCCTTCACCCCATCGCCATGTTGTGCCGTCCTCTTCGCTTTTTTTTTTTCGATATGTTTTCCACAAGGCACAAGTTGAGAAAGGGCGAATGGGATGCAGGAGATAGAAAGTTAAAAGAAGGAGCGAAGTCTAGTTGGCTGGCAGAGGTAGGCGGTGTAGTGATTGTCCAATGTCCACTTCTCGTGATCACAATCGCGGTTCCACCGCAGGCCCACCTTCATGAGTAGCATTTGTCTAACTGGAGCCGTTGCTGGGCACGTCCACAACAAGTGACGCACATCACAGTTCTCAGGTGCAGTGTCACATTGATGGCACCTGTCAGTCACTGGCAGATCTTTATCACGCCAGCGATGTCGTACAGATGAAGTAAGAGCCTCCCCTGCCCGAATCCGGCGCGAATCCGGAGGGAATGCCTCCTCCTGCCGTGTAAGATTACGGGAAAGAGGGTGCGAACACGGAGGAATGAGAGTACGTGTTCGCTGGCGCAGAACTTGAGAATTGGAAACGTGGGACAGGAACGTAAGCAACGGATCTTGGGGAAGAGGGGACGGTGGTGAATCGCCAAATGTGTTTGTGTGTGTCATAGTATCCGCTTGAATATTATGTGGATCGCGAGCATGGCCGCGAATCCAGTGTATGCGCACAGGACATGGGCACTTTTAACAGTGCAAATTAATAGACTGTGTTATTTGGAATGTGCGTCGAACGTCCTTAAGCTGTATAAGGGCAGTGAGAGAGTCGGTGTTAAGATTAACTGCATTGGATGTCGGAACGGGAGGAAGGGAATTAATGGTATTCTAAATGGCTTGAAGTTCCAGTGCCAGAGGGGTGCACGTATCCGCTGTATATGTCACGTAAGTGTCCAGATGCGGATGAGAGGGACTATACACAGAAGTAACTCCTTGCTCTGCCATAGGTGATACATCGGTATATAATATGCGCCCTTCAGGCAGATGTGCGGATGATACCGACGGGGAAGCAGTGGGGCGATTGTCCGTGAGCTTGCAGTACGACCATGGAGGTAGTGTCTTTAAACGGTGGAGTTGGCGATCTCTGTTTGCTATCCGCTGATCAATGAGTTCACTGAGCGTATTTAGTTGGACGAACTCCTCAAGTACTGGTATGCGTGTTAGACGGAGGAGACATGTTGTAGCACGCATAGCCTCTCGATTGATGGTATCAAGGGAGTCCCAATGTCTGCAGGTGAGACGTTGAAACTGTGCTTGGTAGATTATACGCGGCTCGCGTGCCGCCAGAGTGCATAGCTATGCGATGAATCGGACTTAGAGTGGCATGTGCGGACTTACGGATGGCTGTCAGCCATAGGGTGCCAGTCTCAGAGGAACGACGGAGAAGACTAAGAATGCGAACAGTTTGGGCCTGAGGAATCAGAGTATTATCTATCATTAAATTTGTAGTGGGAGTTTTCCGTAAGTCAGCTTTGTTTCCAATGAGAAAGGAACAGGAATATGTGTGCGAAAGAGCTAGACCCAAAGGAGGAAGGCGAAATATCAAGACATACAGCGCACGCTAGAGGGACGCCTGATGGACAGACCTATCTGGGTGCCAGTACAATAAGGTTATATCATCGGCGTGCTTGTCACCACGTAACATTTTGGTTGGACGGCCGGGGTACGCCATTCCCATCCTCGCCTTGGTGCATCGGCGCCATCTTAAAGCTGAGACCACCGACCAAAGGCCCAGGGATATCCCCGAGCAGCTTCGCCATCCCCTCTTCGTGCCCAGACCCGACCAACTACCACTGCCTAGCCCCCAGCCCGGACCTGAAGACAAGGAGAACAGAAAGACCAACCAGAACCGAGACGAAATGCCCGAAAGACCAGAAGGAACCGATGGACAAGAACACGCAACTCTCGCCCAAGCCGTTCGACGTGACTTCGAGCCATCGTTCCCATGGACTCTGGTGATGGATGGTTGAACAACTCCAGGGGAGGCAGATCACCCACACATCCGACATTGTAGTGGCAAGCAAGCCATTCACTCCTGTCTTTCCTTGAACATCCTCACCGTCACGTCACCATAAACTTTAAGCGAACCGATCGGGACGATCGCTAGGTGGCCCCGGAAAGTGCTACGAAGAAGATGATCGGCAGTGGTGCGAGATAAGCCCTCGCGTTCGGCCAACCATAAAATCATCCATCACCCTATCGCCATGTTGTGCTCTCCTCTTTGCTTGTCACCACGTAACAATATTCACACCTTTTGGGTGGACATGTTCTCTCACGCAGGTATAAACAATGCTGACAACGTACAAAAACTGCTATCAGGTGGTAAAAGCAACCTGCGCGTATTAAACGTGACCGAGCTACTAGTTTCCCGTTCCTTCTACAATGAGCCCATATCATTGCCGTGCATTATAGAACCGCGAACATTCCAAATCTCTCTTTTCAATGCCAAGCCATTGGCCAATAACATCGTAAACAGGCTCAGGCAGTTCTCTCGCTTCCTGCGGAGTTCTTCGCTATGGTAGCAACAGGATCTGAAAAATAGCCGATAAAAATAAGCAGTCGCCAAATTACTGACTGTGCCTAAGGTGTCCAAATAAACGGCATTTGCTAGTTGCACCTGTCGCTAAACTTCATCTGAGAATCGCGGTGTGCTGCTATCGCCACCTTATTTGCTTTGCAATAAAGAAAGGGAATATAATCTGCTCACGTTTATTTTGCTTCTGTTCACAGCACATTTCGCGCTTCAGCTCCATTAGGCAGAGCTTCTATGACATACAAAACATCTGTTCGCTGTATTAGGCGAGAGAGGAAGTTTCCCGTGTTGGAGAAATGCCGATGTTGTTATCGTTGTTGGTTGTAACGCGAAAATCCACAATGACTGAAATAAATGTAAATAAAAGTACTCTGAACAAACCAGGATTTCATTTCCTGGCCTTCTGATTGCGAAGAGAGCCCACTACCACCGATAGATTGATATTCCACACTGTTTCGTTAGAGCAAAAAGGTGCCTTGTGTAAGGTTTGCCGTGAAGAAATAAAAGAAATTTAGCGTGCAGCGCAGTACTTTTCTGAAACGTTTCATCTTTTCTAACATGAAATTTGGTGGCGATATTATGCCGGCGGCAACCGGACCCGTCTTAGTACGGCTTCTTTAGGCTAGATGGCAATACCGCGTTGCTCGCGAGCCGCGCTTCGCACTCTCCACGCACTGTGCGCCACCAGCTCATACTATCACCGGCCGGCCGGCCGGCCAAGCGCCTGCGCTGTATGCTGGCTGTGCAAATTTCAATGACCACGGCGGATGGATGGATGGAAACAACTTTATTTAATAAAAACAAAAAAAAGTCTTCCAGGGTGGTCCCCTACTAGTCCAGGAGTCCACGGGCTTTTGCTTCACATAGAGCCCGATCGACCAGCCATTTCTGACCGGCGGGTTGAGCTGTCCGCAAAGCAGCCTTCCAGGAAGAAAAGGTGGGATGGGGCATGGGGGGCACTGCCTGGGGGGAAGGACATTCCCACAGGTAGTCGAAAAGTGAGGATTTTGGCTCGCCACAGGTGTCGCAGTGAGGGAGCAAGACAGGGTGAAGGCATGAGAGACGGTAGGGGGAAATGAAACAATCCGTCTGCAATTGTCGCCATGTAGCACTGAATAAGGGTGACAAGGTGCTGTGGGGTGGTTGCAGCGTCATGCGCTTGTGTTTGTAGAATGTGGTGATTTGGTGGTATGTAGAAAGGACCGATGCGGCCTCCTGCGCAGAGTTGGGTGCCTGATCATCCGGGGCTCGGGTAGAGAGTTCTCGAGCCAGCGCATGAACGCGCTCATTACCGGGGATCGAGGCATGGCCTGGGATCCACGTTAGATTAACCGTTCGGTCGAGAGAGGTGGCGGTGGTAAGAATATGATGCGCGGCCGGTGTCGCCACGCCGTTTAGGTAGTGGCGGTATGCCGCCTGAGAATCGGTACAAATTTCGGTAATGGCTTCGTCAATGGCTGAATGGGCAAGCTCGAGTGCGATGGCGGCTCCTTCCGCTTCTGCAGGCGAATTAGTTCGGATAGTGGCGGCGGACCCCGCTCTGCCATCCTCGTAGGCAGCGACTGCAGTGAAAAATCCTACTTCAGAATTCCATGCCGCGTCGACATAGAGGATATCAGAGCGGTTGCGGTATCTTTTGGTGTAATAGCTGGCTCTAACTTTCCGCCTTCCCTGATAAAGGCAAACTCCCATGTTGCGTGGTAGGGGCTTCTGGTATATGTGATCCTGCGTGCCCGGAGAGATCATGAAAGGTGTAGCACTTGCTGGGGTGGCGATGGGTGGATTGAGACGTTGTCGCAGTAGGCATCGTCCTGTTTCTGTGCGACTAAGGCGGACTAATTGGTTGGTGCGTTGACCTTCTATTAATTCGTTCATGGTATTGTGAGTACCAGTGGCCAGCAGACGTTCTGTGCTAACCGTCAGTGGAAGACGTAGGGCGGAGGTTACGGCCATGCGTATTAGGATGTCCGCCTGCTCTGTTTGGCGCTGAGTGAGTATATGATATGGGAGGTGGTATGTGAATCTGCTAATGATTAACGCTTTGGTCATATTGAGGGTTTCGCGTTCCAACAGCCCATGGTTGCGCGCAGCCACACGCCTGATTAGTCCAGCAACCTGCTTAGTCTGTCTTTGCAAGAGTTGAAGGGTGGCGGCTGCATCAAGTGCGTTGTTAATGAGAAGGCCGAGAATCTTCATCTGAGACACAATGGGCAGTGGGTTTCCGTACATGTGAAGTTCAATGGGGGGATCACCAGGTATGGTTTTAAGCTGCATTAGTTCCGATTTAGTTGGGGAGCATCGGAGGCCTGTGTTTTCTAGATAGGTGGTGGTGATGTCTATGGCAGGCTGCAAGATATCCTGGGCTGTTCCAAGGAATCCGCCTGTTGTCCAGAGGGTTATATCATCTGCATATAAGGCTGTGTGGAGCTCTGGGATAGCAGCAAGGGCGTTTGCTAATGGCGCTAGGGCCACGTTAAAAAGTAGCGGTGATGGACCGCCCCTTGAGGTGTTCCGCGGTTAGGCAGGGGGAAAGGCTGGGAGGCAATATCCCCAAGGTAAAGTTGTACCGTGCGTCCCTGAAGAAAGGCCCGAACATACTGCCATATGCGCGTGCCGCAGCCCGTGGTGGCTAATGTCGTCAGGATATGGTCATGGCTTATCGTGTCGAATGCCTTGTGAATATCCAGGGCCAGTATGGCGCGCGTAGAGGATGTACGGCGCTTAGTTGTAAGAGAGACTCTTTAAGGGCGAGAACTACGTCTTGTGCCGAGAGGTTTGGGCGAAATCCAAATTGAACATGGGAGTGAAAGCCTGTTGCTTCTAGGAACGGTTGCAGATGATTGAGAATGATATGCTCGAAGAGCTTGCCGACACAACTCGTTAAGGATATAGGGCGCAGGTTTTGAAGAGTGAGGGATTTGCCCGGTTTGGGTATAAATCGCATGCTGGCGTGGGTCCAGGTTGATGGGAGCGTGCCAGCATTCCAGTGGTTATTAAAGAGTTCCGTGAGTTCCTGGAGAGAGACTTTGTCCAGATTGAGTAATGCCTTGTACGTTATGCCGTCCGGTCCTGGCGCCGTGGAGCGGCGAATCTTATGGAGTGCTCGGCGAACTTCACTTAAGGTGATGTCAGGATCGGCTGCGTTTCTATATAGGCGAAGCGAAGTGGCGTCCGTCTGCTGTGCGATGTCAGAGCACGTTGAAGGTCCCCTGGTGGTCGAAATTACTCCATTGCCCTCCACTACTACTCCCCTTTCTTTCTTTCAACTTTCTCTCCTACCTTCATCCCTTCCCTAACGGCGCAGTTCAGGTGTCTACAGAAACAAGTGTGACAGATATTGCGCCTTTTTGTTCCTGTGAACCAATTGATATTATTATTATTATTATTATGATTATTGTAAAATTTCAAAGGGCGCTGAGCGGACGCGTTTTTGTGATTACGTGTGGTGGATACTCTGGCGATTAACAGTGCGGGACGTTCGTATGAGTCGCCTTCGTCTTGTAGAAGTGCGAATGATGTATCTATGTCTGCTCCTGCTCGACAGCCTTCTACGATGGCCTATGGTGTTTAAACAGGTTCGGACATAAGTAAATGGAGCACGCTTTTCCAGTCAAATTAAGAAAACAATATTTGTCCAAGTGAAAGGGCACTTGCGTCTACTACCGGTTGACACATACCAAGACTACCATTTTGAAATATGCACAGCTTGAATAATGGTAGAAGAAAAAAATGTGCTCCGTTTACTCTTGTCCGCACCGGTATATGTCCGGTACTCGGCGGCGGGATCGGCCGTCTGAAGCCGACAAAGAGGAGACTAAGATTAGTCGATCAGAGCCAATAAGGGCTAGGCGGCGCGAAAATGCGGAGATGTGGGCACGAGAGGCTGAGGAGATGCGACAGTAACCTGCCCGAGACGAGGACCATCGTGAGACCCAGGCTGAGTCAAAGCGGCGCAAGCCGGCTGAAGATGCCGACTACCGAGCTAAGAAGGCGGATGCCAGCCTGCCACCAAATGTTTATCTGTTGTAGGCGGTCATTTTCTTCCTTCTTCCCTCTTTTAGAGCGCAGCTCTTTGGCGTCCGTTCCTGGGTTTCGCGTCGGCGTCGGCCTCGTAACCAGCTCCGCCCCCCTTTCATCCCCCCAGCGCTAGCAGCGACCGACTGATACCGCTGGATGCCGCTGACTCCGCTAGAGAGTCAAGATAACGTGACTCAATAGAACACCGTCGCCGCCATGCAGGAAGAGGAGGGGAGGGTTCCTCCCCCCCTGTTCCTGTGAGGCGGATAGGGTGCTCTTCAGTTGCCGACGCGCCGGTTATTTCACATAGGCCCCGGCACGTCGACGAATACGTGACCACCTTCCCACGGCTAGACCTGGTTCTTGGCACTGCGGAAGCGAGGGTATCATATTGTTTGCGTCGGCATCGGCGGCGTTGTCCCTGAAACCAACTCCGCAGCTGGGGTTGACTCACTATCGGCGTCAGCAGCATCAGTCAGTCGCTGCTATCTCTTCCCTCCTCCCTTTATCGCGTTGTCCGTTTGCTGCGCGCGCTTCGGCCCCCATTGTTCGCCGCTGGGTGTACACACCGCCCCTCCACCCTCTTCCTGCGAGTCTCCGGTTGTCAAAGCGCCGGCTCGAACTTAATTCCTTTCTTCGCTCCTCCTCCAATGCAACCCCTGTGCGGTGGCAATCAGAGAGCCAGTTCGGTGGCGGCGGATATGTATATGTGCACCGCCCGAGCCGAAATTGCCGCTGCCGTTCCCCACTGCGAAATTATCTGCCAGTTCTTTCTGAGCCATGAGCGAGACGACCGGTGGAAGTCCTCCTCTGCTGCTGCTGCTGCTGCTGCTGCTGCTGCTGCTGCTGCTGCTGCTGCTGCTGCTGCTGCTGCTGCTGCTGCTGCTGCTGCTGCTGCTGCTGCTGCTGCTGCTGCTGCTGCTGCTGCTGCTGCTGCTGCTGCTGCTGCTGCTGCTGCTGCTGCTGCTGCTGCTGCTGCTGCTGCTGCTGCTGCTGCTGCTGCTGCTGCTGCTGCTGCTGCTGCTGCTGCTGCTGCTGCTGCTGCTGCTGCTGCTGCTGCTGCTGCTGCTGCTGCTGCTGCTGCTGCTGCTGCTGCTGCTGCTGCTGCTGCTGCTGCTGCTGCTGCTGCTGCTGCTGCTGCTGCTGCTGCTGCTGCTGCTGCTGCTGCTGCTGCTGCTGCTGCTGCTGCTGCTGCTGCTGCTGCTGCTGCTGCTGCTGCTGCTGCTGCTGCTGCTGCTGCTGCTGCTGCTGCTGCTGCTGCTGCTGCTGCTGCTGCTGCTGCTGCTGCTGCTGCTGCTGCTGCTGCTGCTGCTGCTGCTGCTGCTGCTGCTGCTGCTGCTGCTGCTGCTGCTGCTGCTGCTGCTGCTGCTGCTGCTGCTGCTGCTGCTGCTGCTGCTGCTGCTGCTGCTGCTGCTGCTGCTGCTGCTGCTGCTGCTGCTGCTGCTGCTGCTGCTGCTGCTGCTGCTGCTGCTGCTGCTGCTGCTGCTGCTGCTGCTGCTGCTGCTGCTGCTGCTGCTGCTGCTGCTGCTGCTGCTGCTGCTGCTGCTGCTGCTGCTGCTGCTGCTGCTGCTGCTGCTGCTGCTGCTGCTGCTGCTGCTGCTGCTGCTGCTGCTGCTGCTGCTGCTGCTGCTGCTGCTGCTGCTGCTGCTGCTGCTGCTGCTGCTGCTGCTGCTGCTGCTGCTGCTGCTGCTGCTGCTGCTGCTGCTGCTGCTGCTGCTGCTGCTGCTGCTGCTGCTGCTGCTGCTGCTGCTGCTGCTGCTGCTGCTGCTGCTGCTGCTGCTGCTGCTGCTGCTGCTGCTGCTGCTGCTGCTGCTGCTGCTGCTGCTGCTGCTGCTGCTGCTGCTGCTGCTGCTGCTGCTGCTGCTGCTGCTGCTGCTGCTGCTGCTGCTGCTGCTGCTGCTGCTGCTGCTGCTGCTGCTGCTGCTGCTGCTGCTGCTGCTGCTGCTGCTGCTGCTGCTGCTGCTGCTGCTGCTGCTGCTGCTGCTGCTGCTGCTGCTGCTGCTGCTGCTGCTGCTGCTGCTGCTGCTGCTGCTGCTGCTGCTGCTGCTGCTGCTGCTGCTGCTGCTGCTGCTGCTGCTGCTGCTGCTGCTGCTGCTGCTGCTGCTGCTGCTGCTGCTGCTGCTGCTGCTGCTGCTGCTGCTGCTGCTGCTGCTGCTGCTGCTGCTGCTGCTGCTGCTGCTGCTGCTGCTGCTGCTGCTGCTGCTGCTGCTGCTGCTGCTGCTGCTGCTGCTGCTGCTGCTGCTGCTGCTGCTGCTGCTGCTGCTGCTGCTGCTGCTGCTGCTGCTGCTGCTGCTGCTGCTGCTGCTGCTGCTGCTGCTGCTGCTGCTGCTGCTGCTGCTGCTGCTGCTGCTGCTGCTGCTGCTGCTGCTGCTGCTGCTGCTGCTGCTGCTGCTGCTGCTGCTGCTGCTGCTGCTGCTGCTGCTGCTGCTGCTGCTGCTGCTGCTGCTGCTGAACGAGCTGCCAGAGCAGAGGCCCAGTGCCGTCGCCGCCAGAATCCAGAGCAGTAAGCGAGGCTGAAGCAGAAGCTCATCGCCGCCGTCGAGAGCAACAAGGTGTAAGCGATGCTGAAGCAGTAGCTCATCGCCGCCGCCGAGAAGGGAGTCTTTGTTAAAGGAATACGTGTGAAAAATAAATAAAAATTCTGTGATAGCGCGTACATGTGTTGCTCGATTTCTTTGCCTCAATCTATCGAAAAGGTGAAACAGCTTATTTGCTGCGCCCAAATTTCGCATTAGGAAGTAACGTAATCGTCGGTAATTTTTTCTTCCTTCTCTATTTTCTCTTTTGTTCGCACGAGGCAGCTGAGGTGGCTCAGCTACACAGCCAGTAGCAGGCCCGTGCATTTTATTTCCTTTTAGAGCGCAGCTCTTTGGCGGCCGTTCCTGGGTTTCGCGGCGGCGTCGGCGTATGCCTCGTAACCAGTTCCGCCCCACTTCCAGCCCCCCCGTTCGAGCCGGCGCTTTGGCCACCGGAGCCTCGCAGGAGGAGGGGGGGGGGGTACACTCAGCGGCGAATGATGGGGGCAGGAGCGCGCGCAGCTACCGGAGCACACGAGGAAAAAAAAGGGGGTCGCCGGAGGCAGCGCTAGCAGCGACTGACTGACGTCGCTAGCTAGTCAACACAACGTGCTGCGTAGAACACCGTCGCCGCTATGCAGAAAGACGAGACCCCCCCCTCTTCCTGAGTGGAGGCGAGGGTGCTCTCCGGTTGCGGAAAGGCCGACTCGCTCCGCAAGTATGCGGGCGCACCGAGACGACCGGTCCTGAGGGGGATACAATAGCGCTCGCATCCTTCATCCGCAGAAAGCAACCATACAGCGGCGGATCACGGTGCGTGCATCCCGTTCTCACTCGCTTCCAGGCTCGCTTCACTCGCTAGCAGCGTCAGCGAGTCGCTGCTATCTGTTCGTTGCGCAACGTTCCTATGGACCCACGCGCTGCCTCCCGCAACCTCCCAATAACTCAATTGCTCTCTTCGTTTCTCGGACCACAAAGCTTCCTTCATGACAGCCAAGAACTGTTAGTGGAGTGTTTCTTGAAGGAATACGTGTGAAAAATTAAAAAAAAAGGAGTATGTAATTGTGCTTATGTGCCTTGCTCAAAATCCTTGCCTCTTTTTTTTCTCTATTGGTTCACGGGAAAGGAAAGGCGCAATATTTGTCGCATTTGCTCTGTGGACACCTGAACCGCGCCGTAAGCGAAGGGAGGAAGGTGGGAGTGAAAGTGGAAAGACAGAATTGGAGCCGTAGTGGAGGGCTACGGAGTAATTTCTACCCCCTTGGGATCTTTAACGTGCCCTGACATCGCACAGCACACGGACGCCTCTTCGTTTTGCCTCAATTTATCGAAAAAATGAAACAGCTGAAGAGCTGCGCTCAAATTTCGCATTAGGAAGTAGCATAATCGTGGGCATTTTTTCCTTCAGTCGAAAAAATAACAAACGAGCTAACAAATAACAAATTACACCGTAGCCCTCCACTAGGGCTCCTCTTTCTCCCTGTCCACTTTAACACCCACATTCATCCCTTCCCTCACGGCGCGGTTGAGGTGTCCACAGAAAACAAGTGAGACAGTTACCGCGCCTTTCTCTTCCTATAAATCAATCGTTACGTGCGCGGACATTTGATAGGGCTGGTGCAGGTGGGACCGCCGCTTGCGGCGTGGGCTAGCCTGGCACTGAATTTCTATCTGTTGTAGGCCGTCATTGCACACGCCACCGCTGGTGGTGGCCGACGGCTGTTGTTGCGGCGCGCGTCTTTCTTTCCCTCTTCCTTTCTTTTTCTTCTCTATATGATCTTCTATCTGCACGAGGCAGTGGAGGTGGTGAACCCGACCTCGGCGGCTGCGTTTCGATGGAGGCGAAACGAAGAGGCGTCCCTGTGCTGTGTGATGTCAGCGCACGTTAAAGATCCCCAGGTGGTCGAAATTACTCCGTAGCCCTCCACTACGGCTCCTCTTTCTCTCTTTCCACTTTCACTGCCACCTTCCTCCCTTCCCTTACGGCGCGGTTTCGGTGTCCACAAAAAACAAGTGAGACAGTTACCGCGCCAATGATGCTTTCATTTCTGCTGGCGTAAAGAACGCCGTTGCAGCCGGCGCTGATGCGGAAGTTGTACATTCCGCCTTACCCTCACCCACAACCAAGTATATCGTTGCAGCCACGGCACTCCTTGCCTCGCTACTAGTTATACATAGAATAACCAGGTAGTACCCCGCAATAAACAATAGTAACGATATGCCGTGGCCAGAGTGAATCACTGCATAACCATAAGCATAACCACAAGCACCAAAACCAGGTACACCACCAGCTGAACCTAGGCATAGCCAGAGCTATTACTTTCGCAATTACCAGGCTTAACCAAGCTAAGCCACTGCCAATTTTTCTTTATTTTCTCTTCTGTCCGCACGAGACAGCGGAGGTGGCTCATCTAAAGAGCCAGTAGAAGGCCCGTGCATTTTCGTTTCCTTTTTCATACAGCCACAATAACTGCGAAATAGCCTACAGTTCTTTCTTCTCAACGTCTGAAACGGCCCCGCCGGGGTGGTGTAGTGGTAAGACGCCTGACCACTGTGTCGGAGTACCCCCGCTCGATCCCGACCGCGGCGGCTGCGTCTCGATGCAGGCGAAACGAAGAGGTGTCCGTGTGCTGTGCGATATCGTTGTTGTTCACAAAAAGTTGGCTGAAGGCTTAGCTTGGTTAAGCCTGTAAGATTGCGAAAGCAATACCTTTGGCTGCGCCTTGTTCGGCGGCTGCGCCCCGACTACTGCGAGCAGCCGAGCCACAGCTCCATTTATCCTCCTAGCGGGACTTCACAAACAGTGAGTGCCCTCTCGCGGCTGCGACACAGCGCCGTTGTATGGACTCGCCGCCGCCGTCCGATGGCTCGAGCTGGGGCCCCGTCTCTCGTTCAGGCAGGACGTCACACGGTCATGTGAAAATGGCGTGACGTCGCTGCTGTGGTACTCACCGCCACCATCCGATGGCGTGAGTTGGGGTATGGTGGACACCATAGCTGGGGCCCCGTCTCTCGGTCTAGTGTGACGTCACACGGTCACGTGAAAGGTCATGTATGGAGGCGCCATGACACGCAAAAGGCTCGAAGTGCTAGCAGCATTTCTTTCGCAATAAAAACAAGTGTGACATATACTGCGCCGTTCCCTTCCCATGATCGAATTATTATTATGTCTTAAACGCATTCGGGAACTAGTTTTGCTGCATACTCTTGTAGCGGACACTTGAGCGGCCTGTGCGTTCCTAGCAACTTTATTAACGCGGTAGCGTTAAGGAGCTCGCGTCGCAGAAAAGCCGGTGTCGTCGGCGTCCAGTGAGCGATAAATCCCGGCATGCACTTCATAAATAAACATGCACTTCATGAATAAAAAGCAAGTTCCAAGATGGGCTGGGTGGGAATCGAACCAGGTTCTCCGGAGTGTGAGACGGAGACGCTACCACTCAGCCACGAGTTTTTTTTTTTTCTTTATTGCCGGTCATCACCAACACACAACAAAACCAACAAAAACGCGCTACAATCAAATGCTCACAGCAGAGCGGTTACCACAAGCATGACACTTAATACAGAAGCCGGCAGGCTCATACAAGTTGCCTTTGTCAAGTTAAAATTCCTTCAGCTCGCATAGTGGTTCGACTCTTAAAATCCAGTCTGGCACAGTGGTCTTCAATTTGTGCATTTCAACCAATGCGTGTATACTCTCGCAGAACCACTCAGCCACGAGTTCGATGCTTGAAAGCGGTACAAAAGCGCTTCTAGTGAATGCGGTGTTGCCTTAGAAACATGCTGTAGAACGTTATACTGCAGTGTATATCGGTAATTATGAGCATGTTACTTACAGAAGTCGCAGTTACACGAGTAGCGGAGTACGTTTCCGCTACATTTCTTCTGTGCTCTGCGCATATGCAGAGCCATCTTGCGGCAAACACAGAAGAACCCCTCCTCGCAATGTGCGGCGCTGCCCCGACACGTGACGCGCCACTCGCCCCTGACGTTTCGCCGTGCACCCTCACAGGTTGTAGAATCAAGCGTCTTTCCTTTCTTTAGATCACTATCTTCGCTCACCCGCTTCTCCCCTTCGGGCCGCGCGGGTACCGGTGCGAGGATGCCCCAATACCCTTGCGTTTAGTAAGTTTTCTCGACGAGGTGCAATAACGCTATCGCGTTCCACTCTTGAAGGCGAAGCTTAAGCGTCCTCCAAATCTTTAATAGATGTTATTTTTATATTTTGTTTGCAATAAAAGAAATGACAGTTTAGAGTGCTGGCGGAAACGGAATGCAACCTTAATACAATCATTAACGATCCGACGTTTATTAAAGCATTTTAGGGCAAGAACTGAGAATGTAATCCTTCAATTTATACAAGCTTTCCCGTGTGGCATGCGTGTTAAATTAGGAGGCGAGTTTGGCTCTAGGGGCAGCGGTTTATTGGAATCGGCTTGTGACGGATATGTGTACAACTCCTGATAGGTGTGATAGGTCATTTCGGCTAAATGCATAGTTTGCGCATTGTGTTAAGTACTCGCCTGAGCTGTGCGCGGGTGACAAAAGAACGCTTCGCATGGACCACTGCGTGTTAGAGACTATCATGCTCCAAGCATACCTTCTCTCGTTCGGTGGTAATGCGTCGTAGGAGTTGTTGGAACAGCGTGTAAGAAAAAGGCTGCCTCCTCACTGTAGTTTATCTCATCCACTAATCAGAGTGGATTGCTTATTTTCCAGCGCAATAGCTTGAACGTTCGTTGTTTCTCGACAAAATCTTTAAACGCTCATTTTTTACTAGACCGGACTTATCCCGGCGATGACGAGAGGCACGTCACTAAGCGCCACAGGCTATTGGCTGCTTCCTGCTGCTTTACTCTTGCCCCTGTATGACACTTTTTGTCAGCGACAATAAAGTGATCTTCCTCATTGGAGCCTGTCTATTTTTAAGGAATTTCTTGTGCCGTAAGCGACAACAGCAAGCACAGCGTGGTTGCTTCTGCTGGAGCTCAGGCAGGCTCAGGCCAAATCACGAGGCGCTCGTTCACGATGCCTCTTGTCCTGAACGCAATTCCGTCAAGGCGCACGGAAACACACATAAACAAGAAGACAGGCAAATGAAAAGCCAATGGTTGAGGGTATTCGAGAACATTATTACCACGATTCAGCAAGTGGCTAAGGATAAATATATATCTGTGAGGAAGGAGAGCCGACCAGAATCCTTTGCCTTCGTAACTCGAGACGAAGCAATCTGCTCAAGACTGTCATAGAAGTGTGGAAAGGAAACAAACATTAGGTCTCTTAGATGTCTCTTAAGAGGAGTATGGCGAGAGCCTACCCTAATTCCCCTATCGTTTCCATCTCATCGTTTGCCTCTTATCGGCGGTCGTTGAAGTGCTACATATAATTATGATTTTTTTATTACGTCTTTATTTCTGCTTACGGTAGGCGTTTACCTTGCGGCAGAACTAAGTTGCTTCATGGATGTAGGGGTGGGGGAGCGGTTAAGGGTGGGAGTGAGGTTATGGGTGGGGGTGAAGGTTGGGATAGATATGAGGGACCGGTGTCCACTTCTTCCTCGAGGTAGGGTCGTCCCGAGGTCGGCTCCGCGAAGTAATGGCCTGGTCCTTCTTTTTCCTTGAAGTAAGAAAGAAAAGTTCGCCAGAGCCGGGTTGCGTCTGATAGCCCGATGTGCGATTGGGGATCGACCCATGCCTGCAGGGTTGCAGGTCGAAGCCCGCCCAGGGACTTGAGTGCTCTCTCCCGTACTGTGTCAAAAGTAGGGCAGCTCCACAGGAGATGTTCGGCCGTGCCTCTGGCCGGGCATGTCGGGCACTGAGGAGAAGGGTATACCTGCGGGCTTATGAGGTGCAGCTTCGCGGGTGACAGAAGCTGACCAGTCTGGGCCCGGCGAAGGAGTACTGCCTCCACTCTCCGGAATGAGCTATCTGGGCGGCGATATAGTTGCTCAGGGTTGGCCAAGTGCTGGAGTATGCTTCGACGATAGCGTTGTGCTCGATGCCATGTCTCCGCCCTATCCATATGAGGCGACGGCGGATGCGTAACGTCCTCAGGGGGCCACGAAGCGGAAACGAATGCGGATACAGGCAAAGGTGCGGAAAGAGCTGCTGCGCGCGCTGCCTGGTGTGCCTTTTCGTTTCCAGTGATTCCTTCGTGTGCAGGAATCCATTTGATAATTAAGGTGTAGCCCTCCTCTCTCAGGCGACGGGCTTGTGTTCGAATAGTGTTCAGAATGGCATAGTCTGCTCCCCCTGCGCGGTATGCAGTGTACGCTGCTTGTGAATCTGTGTAAACATGGTAGGTGCACGGAGCCCGATCCTGTCTTGCTACTATTCGAGTAATGGCAAGTCGTATGGCAATGAGTTCGAGATTGTTAACAGTGTGTTCCTCGGAAAGCCTTTGAACTACCGAAGTATCTGACACAAGGTCGTGACAAGCTATAGCTGCGCAGTGTTGAAACTGAGCGGCGTCTGTGTATAGTTGGATAGCTCCTTCCTGGGCTAGCTTGTGTGACATCTTCCTATGACGTTTGGCGGCAGCTTTGCGCCTTTGAGGATTAGCCGAACTCATATTCTTTGGTAATGGTATACCATCTACTAAGTCAATCAACTCCCATGGTGGGGCGGCGGACGAAAGTGGCTCTAAATTGTCAACGTTGTAGCCTAACGCCTGCAGGATCTGTCGGCCAGCCGCCGTTGTGGAGAGACGGACTCGCTGGGCTTGCAATTGCTGCTCTGCCAGATCCTGAAGGGCATTAATATTGCTGCATGCGTGTAGGTTCACTACTGGGCAGTACTGTGGCAGACCAGTAACTAGGCGCATCGCCTTGCGATTGATTCGCTCAAGCTGAAGGCGTTGGGTCGCGTTAAGTCGCATGTACGGATATGCGTACAGGATTTTCGATGTTATGAGTGCTAATGCCATCTGACGGAGCCCCACCTCCTGGATTCCCCATCCACGCGCAGAGACGCGGCGCATTAGGTTTGGCTCCTCCATCCTCGTCAATAAGCATGCCTAGTATACGGATTGTTGGTTTCCGGCAAATAACCGAGTGCCCTAAATGAAGAGAGATAAGTTTCAGTTCTGCCTCGGCTCGTACCCGCGGGCCGTTTATTACAACCACGTACTCGGTTTTTTTTCGGAGAGGTTTTCATTCCCCACTTCTCGATGTATTCATGGACGGCATTGAGGCCTGTCTGTAGGGCTTGTTCTTGCTCAGCAGGGGACCCTGAATTGGTCCACAGCGTTATATCGTCCTCATACACGGCGAAATTGAGACCGGGTATCTACGACAGCATTGGCGGGAGACCTGATGGTTTGTGTTTGCAGGAAAGGAAAGGCCCAGTATCTGTCACACTTTCTAAGACAAGTGTGTTTGGACGGTGCACTGTCGCTCCCCTCTCACGTGGCGTTCCATGATGCGCGTTCAAATGTGAGATTGCAGATGGCAGGAACGCAAAACAAGGAGAACACATCTCGCGGAATCTCAAGCGCAGCTCCAACGCCTCCTAATCCCTATAAGAGGCGTTGACAAATCTGGCGCCTCCCCCATAGTACTTCCACCGAGCGCCTTTTGCAATCAGGGGTGCACAATACAGAATAACTCCTTGCCGCCTAACGCGCCACACAGATTAATCTCCTATCAGCAACCAGCACGGGCCAGACCGTACTCATTGCCTTAACATGACTAGCCCGCAAGGTCTCGTACAAAATCAGCCTATATCGCCCGGTTGGTCAAACTCGTTAATAGACAACCCCCACACCGCAATTTGCATCATCTGTTCCACCAAAGGCGCCGGAACGCGTGGCCCGATTATACGCAGAAAAAAAACAATGACTCTAACTACATAGATGCAGCAAAGTCAGAAGCGGGGTACACGGTAGCGATTGTGATTCACCAACAACTGGTAGATGCCCTCATTGTCAGTTATGACAATATAGAAGCCTATGTAATGACAGATTCTATGGCTGCCTACCGCAACTACAACAAAAGGCGAATATGTCCTCAGGCGGCCAGAATATTTAAAAATTATGAAAACTCCGAACAAGACAAATGCCTCGTGTGGACAACGGAATGTCAAGCCGTGGAAAGGAACGAATGCACCCATGCCGCTACTCGAACTCGCCTCCCCCTGGACTCAACCCCTCCATCCTCCACACCCTCCTATCTCTGCCCTCTGGCGACGTACGTGGAGAAGTTACAGCACTGTAGACTGTCTTGCAGAAAATATCCACCCCCAGCCAAGGGGCTCTCCAAAGAGGAGGAAGTGAAATGTCGACGCCTACAGACAGGAACATATAACGCCCCAGCCCATTTAAACTCGATGCTCCCCGGATTCTGCGACCCCAAACGTAAATATTGCGCACCACATGGTGTGGACCTGCCCACAAAATCCACCTGATCACCCAATTGCAGTGCCAACTACTGAGGGGCGGGAGGTTGCCCTATCGGCTCTGGACTAGAGGCCCAACGGGTCCTCGTGACACGCGCGCAATTAGCAGCGGCAGCCGCTGGATTCGCGAACTAGGGGCCCCACCTACACATTTCCCTCCCTTATCTCTGTTGTTGTTGTTGTAGTGGTTATTTATTGTATGTACAAAAGGAAAGAAAAGATGTTTGCCAGCCCCGGTATCTGCTATCTTATATCTGAAGCACCTGAACTGGGGCGGCGGAAATAAAGGGATAGCGAGGAGAAGGTAGAGGAAATCAAAGAGGTGAGTGATAGGGAGAAAGAAAACGGTAGGTAAAAATAAAAGAAATATATACACTATGGTACAGTATACAGTAGTTTGCTTGAGGCCCACCCGCAATGTCTTAAGTCACTGAGCACTCGGCCCATCGGGCGGGCCTCCGCAATAGCTCTGCGTCCAGGCAACTGTTCACAATGCACGCACTGGCCAACTGTACAAAACACTGACGGCTGTCGTGGACGATCGGCCGTTATTGTGGGAAATAGCACACGTGGAGCGTTCAGTCCCAGCGCGCACTATCCGGCGAGGTGAAATAGGCGGGTCATCAAGCCCGCCTGTTCGATGTACTCACACAAGCTCACGTGAGCTCGCTCGCGGACGCGCGCACAGCCCGGCGGCCACAGGAGCACAGCTACGCTGTCCGGGATTACCCCCTGCGCTCTGTAAGCCGCCAGCAACTCACGTCGTAGTTCGGCTAGCACGGTGCAGCGCAGTAGGAGATGTTCGAGAGTTTCTACCGCGCCACAGCCGTCACACACGTCACTAGTGGCAAGTCCGTGGCGCATCCGTCGTTCCCCAGGCCACACACATCCAATGCTTGCACGGAGGATCATTGCGCGTTGCAGCCGAGTCAGCGAGCGGCCGCTGACACTGTGAATGCGCTCACTTCTTGCGATGCGTGGGTCGGGGTGCTGCGTCCGGAGGTGATCGTCGATTACCGCATGCACATCCTCCAAAGCGAGTTGCTCGTCGCTAGGAGGGAGTTCATGTGCTGCGGTCGCGAGCTCGTTGGCACGTTCGTTGCCCTCTATGCCGCAGTGCCCGGGGATCCACTGTGCCCGTATAGCGGAGCCACGCTCCGCCAAGCGCTTGAGACGCGCGCGAACCTGACACAGCAGCGGAGTTCCCCGGCCGGTGGTTCGAAGGCGGCTGAGGGCAGCGCGGGAGTCACATAGCACGGCACACCTGGGTGGCGGCGGAGTCAGTTCAAGCAGTAGATCCAAGCCTAGGCGTAGGCCCAGCAGCTCCGCCGTGGTGGAAGAACCCAGGTATGACAAGTGCAGCTGTCTGTGCAGTTGCAAGGCGGGGATGGTAGTCGCCGCTGCTAGCGAGCAACTGTCTCTGGCCACGGAGCCGTCGGTGTAAACGAGGAGGTGGTGTTGGAGTTCCTCGTAGATGACGGCTCTGGTCAGCTGCTGCACTGCACAGGGCGGTGTGGTGCGTTTCCCCGCGATTCCGACAATCTCTCGCTGAACCTCCGTAGCAGCGGGCCAGGGCGAGAAGGCGTCGTAGGGGAGCGTTGCATTGGTGAGCTGCTCGTACTCGAGCAGCGCCGCTCCCATGCGCGAGTGGCGATGATGTCGCAGGCCGCCGTCCTTTGCGCGCTGTAGGCGATCTATGTGTCGGAGCGCCCGCCGCGTGGCCTGAAGTTGTAAATGCCACGCACCTGCTTCGGCGAAAGTAGCTGCGCATTAAGAGTTCTGAGGAAGGCCGAGGCAAGTGCGGAGCGCCTTGCGACGAAGCCAGAGCAAAATGGCTCTCGCTACGTATATCCTGGCGTAGCTGCTAAGCCACCGCCAATTTAAGGTGAAGGCCTATCTAGGCTCATAGAACGAAATCTCGTGCGCAAGAGTTGACTGACTGACTGAAAACCTTTATTGAGCAGAGATAAGGTTTCCGCTCGTCACACTGCGCAAACCTTATCTCTGCTCAATAAAGGTTTTCAGTCAGTCAGTCAACTCTTGCGCACGAGATTTCGTTCTATGAGCCTAGATAGGCCTTCACCTTAAATTGGCGGTGGCTTAGCAGCTACGCCAGGATATACGCAGCGAGAGCCATTTTGCTCTGGCTTCGACATGCTGCCGAGCCTATTGTGTAGCCTATATTGATTAGCACTGAAAAAACGTTGGTCCGCTCATATCGTATTTTTTTTATTTCACGCACAGAATGACAGATAGTGGTCGGTATAGTAACACTCAGCCACAGTCCTTCACACACGTGCTGCACATGTGTCCGAACGTATTGTTCACTATGTCTGCTTCAAATGTATCGAGTCGCAGGTGAACTTTCTGGCCGTCAAATGGTAGGATCAGTTACGCGAAGGGCCTCTACGTCCTCTTCTTTGGCGCTCGACAGTACCCTTTGATCTTCCGAAGGATTCATGTGAGCTGCTAAGCGCAGCTTGTTACGTTTTACATCCTGGCGTCTCCGCTTGGCGAGACAATCTGCAGCTCCCCACATGCGAGCAGTGGGAGGCCGCTATGCTCAGCTCTGACCCGCAAATCCAACTCCAGGCCATCGAGCGTGCAACCCAGGTCGCCAGAGCCCAAGGACTCCTGGCCACCTAGAGCGGTAGCCGCTACTGCCTGAGTTCTTCCTCGTAAAATAAATGTTTATCCTCCTCTCTCTGTTCAGATATCCCTGCTGCTCGCTGGGCCTTTCGGTATTCATTCTGTCTCTGCTGAATGTGCAAGTGCCAGGCGGCAACTACTGGATCCGAGGAATTGAGCATTTCATGTCAATACCACTGCTGAGCAGCGGCCCGACTCTCCTTCTTCATGCAAAATGACTTCATTTCAAGACGCCGTTGTTGTTGCGACTGAAGGAAGAAGGAAAAGGAAATGTACTGTCCTGCTACTGGCTCTGTAACTGAGCCACCTCCGCTGCCCCTTGCGGACAGAAGAGATTGATTGATTTAGAAAAAGGGAAAGTTGTTGTTGTGGCTGTAGAAAGAAGGAAAAGAAAATGCACGGGCCTGCTACTGGCTCTGTTGCTGAGCCACCTCCGCTGCCTCGTGCAGACAGAAGAGAAAATAGAGAAGAAAGAAAAGGAAGGATAGAAAGACGCGCGCCGCAACAACAGCCGCCGTCCACCACCGAAACGGTGGCGGGTGCAATGACGGCCTACAACTGATAAAAATTCTGTGGCAGGCTAGCCCCCGCCGCAAGCAACGGTGACCTACCTGTCTCAGCCCCATCAGGGGAGTACTGTAATGGCGCGGTAACGGTCTCACAAGTTTTCTGTGGACCACATTCTTCCTGAGCACCTGGGGGCAGAAGAGAAAAGAGAGAAGAAAGCAAAAGAAGAGGGAGAGAAAGACGCACGTCGCAACAGCCGTCGTCTACCACCGAAACGGTAAAGGGTGCAATGACGGCCTACAACATTCACCGTGCCTCGCCTCCGTTTATACATGCAGTTACGCCTGCGCCGTTATGCGTATAGCTAGCCCGTACCGTTCACGTGACGTCGCGCGTGGCGGCGGCGGCCGCACCCGACAGTGAAGCTCGGATGTCACTCCCCTCACACATTCTGTTCCTTTCCATGGCGCGTTCCACATATTCCAGAGCAGTTCCATGGCATGAGCAGTACCATGAGCAGTACCGCGGAGAATTTAGCTGCTAGCGAACGGCGCAGCAGACTGGAGAAATTAACTTTTTCTGATCCTGAGGTAGTCGCTACGTATATCCAGGCATAGTAGAGCTAAGCCATCTTTTATATTTTTAGACTGCAGTTGATTGATTACCTCTCCTACGAAGCGTTCCCACCATTTTTGCACGCAAATCACGATCTTTCCCACTCGTTTACTTCAGTTGCTCGCCAACAGACGTCGAGTATCTCGTGACCAATTTGGACGTCACCATTATCTCTCCCGTCTATTTCAACGTCTCATTGACCTTATTGGCTCTAATATTTGCCTAATTAACCCATATGCACCAAATATTTTCCCCAGCTAGAATTTTTGTATCCTCTATCTACTGCAATCATTCTTTTTCTTATAACTGCTCTCACTCGAACGCAATCGTGATGAATTCTGGTGGCATGAAACTGTCGACGTAGCTATAAAATGTTTAGCTTTAATACTCTGGGGCTGTGTAAAATAAATGATATCATGGTAACTTGTTGTTAAAAGAATTGATGGTTGATTGATGTGCGATAGGCGACAACTAGTTTTTGATATTGTTGTAACTGATTAACGGAAAACTGAAAACAGAAAAAAGAACTTCAATTACGTCAAAATGCTAAGAATAAAAAGTCATTGCTTGATGTTGGCAATTAAAAGAAATTGAGCGTGTAATTATTCAATGAGATTATTGTAAAAGATGGAACATTTTTAAAGGAGGATTCGAAGACATCGTATTCCTCAGAATAATGAGCCACAGCTTGCTGATGCTAATTAAAGAAGATTTGCATGTGTAATTGATCAAATTATGGATTGAAAAACTGAAGTTGGAAAAAAGGAAGTGAAATGTGTCAAAATACTTAAAGGTCCCCAGAAAGGGGTCACCAAGAAGGGTAAACAACGCCATAACACTGATAGTTATTGAACCACCCATCATTCTCCCGCAAAAATTTTCGATCTAGCTTCTGCAACACCAGAGATATCGGCGATTAAAAATGACCCTTCCAATTTTCTCCCTCAACTCGTACGCCGAAGGGAGCCATAAAAAAACAAAGAATACAAGCAAGTTCAAAGCTCCGCCCAGACATACGTCACTTCGACGAACTTCCGGTTGCCGCGCGCTCGCTCGCTGGCGTACTCGCGCCAACCCGTCCTCGCTCGCACACGCCTGAGGAGTTCGCCAGTTCGCGCAGCGACGGTTAGTGTAACCGCGAACCCGTGGTTATCCTATGTTACACGGCGGACCAAACCATGGTTGCACCACTAACCGCGATTACCGCAAACCGAGCTTGACGACCTCGGCTTGCGTCGTTAGCCGAGGTTATGACGGCGTCTGTTGACGGAAGCTACTCGTCGGCGCTCGAGTGCGCGAAACGTACGAGCGGGTCTGCTTCACAAAGTTATTCATTTGCCCACTGTATCACGTTTAAAGATCGATGTATAGATTATGGTGCCGCCCGACGTCTTCGATTACGGCCGACAGCGCAGCGACTGCGTACTGAAGCCTTGTCGTGCCTACAGTATCGTTTGAACGGCTTGTTGCTGAGCAGAACACCAAAAAATACGCGGCCTTAGCTATGAAAGTGCACGAGTTTGCAACGCTTGCAGCACGGGATGCCGCGAGCAGGCTGAGGTACGTTACACAATTACCGCGGGGGTGGAACGTGCGAGCGCGGCGAACGCCGGCGACGTGAGTGACCGTCCCTAGTCGTCGCTAGGCCTATTGTTTCGCTTCGAAGCCGCGACGGTCGACGCTTTGGAACATGATCAACGCTGTCGTAAATCGCCTACTTATGAAACTGCCTTATAGTGATTCCTATCCTGCCATAGTAAAATAATTATAGGATTAACTCTGCCGACGCATTAATCGCAGAGCTAGTACGAGCAGATCGGATCAGCCGAAGTGCACCAGCGGCAGCTGGCTTGAGCAGAAACAAGCTTGTATCACGGCTATCGCTCTTACCAGCAATTTTCTGCTAGTCAGCGATCCTCACGAGGGCTTCATACTTGATATTCGGCTCAGTATTCCAGACGCCAACAAATTTTAGCACGCTTTATTTCGGACATCGGTGCTAACGATCCGCCGTGTCGTTCGCGAACGGTATGCGGGAGGAGGGGCCACAGCGGCGGTGTTTACGGCGGTCGAGGAGGTGCTGCCATCGTGCGGTGCTTGACCGTGCTGTTGACGCCTCGTCGGACGACACTCCGATACTCCTGAAACCACGTTATATAAATAAGATATTTGTAAATGCAGCTTCGTTCTGCCGATCCCTGCGTCGCTTCGGTTGCTGCACTTAATGGGCAATGGTCAACTAACCGATAAGGGCGGCGAGCTGTAACAGCCCGCACAGAGTTCGAGCAGCGCACGAGCAGACGACTTTCGCAGCTACCGGAAGTGTATTCGTGACGTCATGGTTGCAGTGACCGCAGCGAATGGCAGCTTCTAGCAAGCCTTGCCAGTCAACCGACCCGTGACGTCACGGGATTAGGAAATAGTTCCATGCGACACCGCCAAGCGACATTTCCTCTGCCCGCGAATTTCAAAAAACGCTGTTTTTAAAAATTAATAATAAATCGCTGGCTTTGTTCCAAGGAGTTATACTTTGCGTTAATGCTCAAAAGAATGTGTTCTACCCACTGAACACATTTATCAGTGGTTTCTTGGGGGCCATTTCCGTGGACCTTTAAGAGTAAAAACACAATGCTTGATAATGTTGACTAAAAAAATTTAAAATTTAATTTGTCAAAATATTTAATAAATGAAACACAAAACACATAAAGACAATTTATTCGGTACATATATACATACAAAAGACGCATTACTCACAAAACAAAGCACTATATAAAACTTTATAAGTTACTTGTACATAATAAATTAAAAGAACGATTCCCCAGAGAGCGGAAAACAGTATAAATGGGGAGGGTTCTAATAAAGGACGACAGGTCTCTCAAGTCTGCTACCCCGTACAACATAGAAGCGCGTGTGCCAGCGCCGCAGAAACCGCGTCTCGCCGTCCGTTTCTAACTGTCCAGACAGACACTTCTAGACGTGAGGCGCAGCCTCTGCAAGGCTCGGTACATTGCTCTGGCGAGGGTACGGCGCGCCTCAGCGAGGCACCTGCGATGCCACAACACAAACAGAACCACAGTGAACACAAGGTGTTCAAAATGGCTGCGCCGGCGCCTGACGCCGGGGTTCATGCGGACGTTAAACATCCTATATGCGAGCCGCCACATTGTTCTCGCAAGTACACATTTGAAAAAAAAACATGCGCGAGGCTCTCGGGAGCACTGCAGTTGGCACACTTGTCATTGGGTACAATACCTCATATTGCAAGGCGCTGTCTCGTGGGGAGGACGCCCCAGTGCCTAAGCCAGTCAAAATCTCGCACTTCATTTGGCAGCCGAAAAACTGCCCACGCTCGCCATTTGTGTACTGAGGTCTCTCTTTGCTCATCAGCTGAAAGCCTGCGAACGGCTACTAATTAGCTGATGCGTATGGCTGGTAGGTCAACCACATTAACATCTGACAGGTGTGTATCGAGAGTCGACTTTATCTCGCCAACCTCGCGGTAAAAAGGCAGAGGTCTGTGCGCCTGTGAACCGATGTATTGTTCGGGTGTAAGCACACTACACGCCGTGCTCATCCAGTACAGGATGAGCGAGCGACCTAGGTAAAACTCGTCAGCTAATAGCTTCTCCCCCAGGCTTACCTCGAGTACTCGAGCCACTGTCAGGATGCACGGAAGGCCAAGGCCTCCCCTGTTCCTCGGAAGGTGTCAGATGTGATGGGGTACTAGCGCTATCCTGCAAATGCCAAACGCGAGTCTGTTCACCACACGGCTTAGGATTGTCGCGATACTTGCCACATAAGGAGTGAAAGCGCACGCTCATGTCTTGAAGACACTAACTTTAACATCGAGCGTGAGGTTGAAACGCGCTGCGTCAAAACGGGTGTGCGTGGTTCGCGAGAGAACTGCGTCCAATGTCCGGGGGGAGACCCCGCTTGGCTCAAACAGCACGCCAAGTACACGCACTGCGTCCACAAACGGTACGGCGGCGGCTAAAGGGCCCCTGGACTGACCGAAGCAGAGAGCGTTACTTTTCTTCGGGTTGAGCTGCGCTCCTGATACAGCTGCGTATTCTGAAAAGATGTTCAAAAAAAACAATGAAGCTGTCATTGTCACGCAAGAAGAGTGAAATGTCGTCCACGTATGCAGATACAACGACAGTCTCCTGTCCTACTGATGGAAAACCTCGAATACGCCTGTCCGCGGTGACCCTACTCTGGAGCGGGTCAAGCGAAAGTATGAAGAGTACCGACGAGAGCGGGCACCCCAGACGCATTCCCCGCGTAATCGGAAAGCTGCCGGCAATTTGGCCATTCAGTACTAGTTCACTGCTAAAACCTCTGTAAAGGCCGCGTAAGAGCTGAACGAATTCGTCAGAAAAACCAAATGAGCGGAGCACAGCGAACAAGTAACCATGCTCTGCGCAGTCGAAGGCCTTTGCCTGGTCTAAGGAAACAAAAGCTCCAGTGATCCGATTGGTACAGGCGAATTTGAAGTGTCTCTCGTCAGTGTCCGGTCCAGGTACCGAGCAGGACTGGTATGGGCTGACCAAGTCCTGAAGATGGATTCGCACCCTACGGGCCAACAATGGGGCTGCAAGTTTATAGTCGGTGTTAAGGAGGGTAATTGGTCTCCACGCCGAGGGACTCGACGGCGTCATGCCCTCCTCCGATATTAGAACGATACGGCCGCCACTGAACAAGGAAGGCTTATAGTGCCGCTTTCGTGGAAACAATTAACGACCCTAGGACTGAAGATGTGAAAGAAAGGTTTGGTTTGGTCTGTGGGGTTTAAAGTCCCAAAGCGACTCAGGCTATGAGAGACGCCGTAGTGGAGGACTCCGGAGATTTCGGCCACCTGGGGTTCTTTAACGTGCACTGATATCGCACAGCACACGGGCGCCTTGCTTTTCGCTTCCATCGAAAGGCGGCCGCCGAGGCCGGGATTCGATCCCGCATTGTTGGGAACAGTAGTCGAGGGCCGTAACCACTGCGCCACCCAGGCGGGAGACTAAAAACCAGCTACAAGTCCATGCTAACAAAATTAAAACCAAAGGTTGCTGATTGTAATTAATGGTGTGCTAAAAATTGCCGATCTTTCCTTTACTTTCTAATTCAAAATTTCAGGTGCGGCCCTCAGCTTTTTCAGCTGTTTGATAGATTGAGGAAAATTTTTCGTGCAAGACGCATCTACAATTACAGACAACGTTTTATTTTTCACACGCATTTCTTCTTCAAGAAAGACTCCACGAACAGCTCTTAATATAAACGCATATATGGCCTGCACAACAGTGAAGGTGGTGGTGGCAGTAGGCGGCATGTATGCACGCTACGGCAGACGTAGGATTTCCACCGGTTGCCTCGCTTCCATCGAGCGACCGTGCATCCTCTTGACTTAAAGGAACTTGCAGAGAATAAAATGTTCAGAGATAACTGCAGAATCTGCACTGGAGAAAGGCGTAAGCCTAAGCGTTGTTGTGTTGTGCATGAGATATGTCAGCGGGATTCCGCGAGTGCACACGACAGCACACGGACGCCTATTTGTTCCGCCTCCATTGAAACCTAATTAGAGCCCGGTAATTAGTTTACAGGAAAGGAAAGGCCCAGTATCTGTCACTGGCGGAAGTGGAACTAGGTATTTGGCATATCGAAAGAGAGAGACAGAGACCCTTGAATAAAAAACAGAAAACAACCGGCGTTTAGATTTCACTGGCATGCTATCTCTGTGTAGGAAGGGGAATTCGGGAGAAAAATATTAAATATAAACTATGAGAAGAATAAAGGAAATGAAAGGTGAGATAAAATGCAGCGAATAAATGCGTTGCAAGGTGTATCGTGGAGTAATGGTATTAAATAAAATTATTTACTTGATGTCCGATGAGTGTGCTTATAAAGTTTACAGCGTGAGAAATGCTAGTATATTGGAACACGAATGAAACCATAAGATAGAGCATCAAAGAATGATATGGTTTTGTTTGGTTTTGTGGGGTTTTGTACCAAAGAGACTCAGGATATGAGATGCCGTAGTGGAGGACTTCAGATATTTCGACCACCTGGGGATCTTTAACTTGCACTGACATCGCACAGCACACGGGCGCCTTTCTTTTCGCACCCAGCGAAAAGCGGCCGCCGAGGCCGTGATTCCCGCGTCATTGGGAACAGTAGTCGAGCGCCGTAACCACAGCGCCACCCCAGCGGTGACAAAAAGGTTGGTGAGGGTGGAGGTGGATTAGGCAAATAGGTAAACACAAATAAGTGGTTGACTTGAAAGGAAAGGCCCGGTATTTAATTCACGCGGAATCTCGCTGATACTTCTCGCGGACAGCACAGCAACGCTTAGTCTTATGCATTTGTTGTTGTGGCTGTAGGAA